>NC_135289.1:2521517-2881928 GCF_051311805.1 Agelaius phoeniceus | reverse complement strand
TGGGGCTGGGGGTGACCCCCCCAAAACCTCAGAGCTGCTCAGACGGGGTTGGGGTGTCTCGTTTCTGATGGATTTTAACATGGGGGGGGGGGTCTCTCTGTTGGTGTCCTGGCATTGAGGTGGGATGGGCCCTTTACTCACCCCCCCCAGGGGGTTTTGGGGGGACAGAGGTGCTCTGTGCCCCTCTGGGATGTCCCTGCTCCCTGTCCCCAGTGTCCCACAGCCGCTATGACTCCTCCAAGTCACGCACCTACATCGCCAACGGCACCGGCTTCGCCATCCGCTACGGCACCGGCAGCGTCAAAGGCGTCCTCAGCCAGGACATCGTCATGGTGAGCCCTGGGAACCCACAGAGCCCCCAAAATCCACACACCTGGAACCCACAGAGCCCCCAAAATCCACACACCTGGAACCCACAGAGCCCCCAAAATCCACACACTGGAACCCACAGAGCCCCCAGAATCCACACACCTGGAACCCACAGAATCCCAAACCCACGGAACCTCTAAAATCCACACACTGGAACCCACAGATCCCCCAAATCCACACACCTGGAACCCACAGAATCCCAAACCCACAGAGCCCCCAAATTCCACACACCTGGAACACACAGAACCCCCAAAATCCACACACCTCGAACCCACAGAGCCCCCAAATTCCACACACCTGGAACCTACAGAATCCCAAACCCACAGAACCCCTAAAATCCACACCCAGGAACCCACAGAATCCCCAAATTCCATACACCTAAAATCCATAGAGTCCCCAAAACCCACAGAACCCCCAAATTCCACACACCTGGAACCCACAGAATCCCAAACTCACAGAATCCCCAAAATCCACACACCTTGAACCCACAGAACCCCTGAATTCCACATACCTAAAATCCCCAAAATTCACACAACTGGAACCCACAGAACCCCCAAATTCCGCACACCTTGAACCCACAGAACCCCCCTAAATCCACACACCCAGAGCCGCCGGCTCAGCCAGGACGCGTCTGGGGTTTTTTAGGGTTCCAGCCCTCCCAGCGCCCCACAAATCCCCCCCATGCCCTCCCACAGGTGTCGGACATCCCGATCATCCAGGTGTTCGCCGAGGCCACGGCGCTGCCCGCCTTCCCCTTCATCTTCGCCAGGTTCGACGGCGTGCTGGGCATGGGCTACCCCAGCCAGGCCATCGATGGCATCACGCCCGTCTTCGACCGCATCCTGGCACAGCAGATCCTCCAGGAGGACGCGTTCTCCGTCTACTACAGCCGGTGGGGCTGAGGGGCACGGGGACACCCCCAAAACGGGCTCAGGGTTGGGGCGGTCACGGGCGCGGCGGGGAGGGGTTTGTGGGTTGGAGAGATGGGGATGGGGATGGGGATGGGGATGGGGAAGGGAAGGGAAGGGAAGGGAAGGGAAGGGAAGGGAAGGGAAGGGAAGGGAAGGGAAGGGAAGGGAAGGGAAGGGAAGGGAAGGGAAGGGAAGGGAAGGGAAGGGAAGGGAAGGGAAGGGAAGGGAAGGGAAGGGAAGGGAAGGGAAGGGAAGGGAAGGGAAGGGAAGGGAAGGGAAGGGGTGGAGGATCCTGGTGATGATGGGAGGGGATGGAATGGATGATCCTGGAAGAAATGGGGATGGAGGGAGATGGGGATCCTGGGAGATGGACTGGGAGACTGGGAAGGAAATGGAGGCTCCTGGAGGAGATGGGAGAGAAGGAATGGAGGATCCTGAAGGAGATGGGATGGAGGGAGTTGGAGGATCCTGGAGGAGATGGGGTGGGATGGAATGGAGGATCCTGGAGAAGATGGGTTGGGATGGAATGGAAGATCCCTGGGAGAGATGGAATAGGAGGGTGCGAAGGAGATGGAGGCTCCTGGAGGAGATGGGAGGGAAGGAATGGAGGATTCTGGAAGCAATAGGGATGGAGGGAGATGAGGGAATTCTGGAGGAGATGGGGAGGGATGGAATGGAGGATCCCCCGGGCCTCTGGGTGTCACCTGTGTCCCCTGGGCTCCCTGGGGACACTGCTGGCCCTGGCGCTCCATGGAGCATCCCTCTCTTTGCAGCGCCTCCAAGTAAGAAGACCCAAAGCGCGAGCGCCCTCGAGGCCACCCACTGCCAGCCCCCTGTGTCCCCAGTGTCCCCTGGTCCCTCTGCCAGCCCCAGGATGTCCTGCCCGGGTTCTGCCCCCACTCAGGGGCCACCACACCCACCTGGAGCATGTGTCACCTCGCTGTCCCTGCTGCTGACAGGGCCAGCAGAGCCTCGTGGCTGTGGGACTTTTGGGAAAAGGGGAATTGATCCCTGCCTGGGTGGGATTTTTTGGGGAATGGGGAATCAGTCCCTGCCTGGGTGGGATTTTTGGGGAATGGGGAATTGCTCTATGACAGAGCTGGGATTTTTGGGAAAAGAGCAATCATCCTCTCTGGGATGGGATTTTTGGGGAAAGGGGAATCACTCCCTTCCTGGCTAGGATTTTTGGGGAATGGGGAATTGCTCCTGTAGGGCTGGGATTTTGGGGGAAAGGGGAATCACTCCCTGCTTGGGTGGGATTTTTGGGGGAAGGGGAATCGATCCCTGCCTGGGTGGGATTTTTGGGGGGAAGGGGAATTGCTCTCTCCAGGCTGGGATTTTTGGGGAAAGGGGAATCCCTGCCGCTGTGTTTGGCACAGGAATGCTCCCCTGAAGCCCGGTGGGGAAATCATCCTGGGAGGCAGCGACCCAGCCCATTACACCGGCGACTTCCACTACCTGAACGTCAGCAGGAGCGGCTTCTGGCAGATCCGCATGAAGGGGTGAGGGCAGGGACAGCCCTGCATGGCCCAGAAACCCCAAATCCCGGGATTTGAGGTGGGAAAGGCCTTTGGGATCATCGAACCCAACATTAGCCCAGCACTGGCAGGTCCAGGGCTGCATCCCGCGGCTCTGTGAGGGTGGGATTTTGGGGATTTCGGGGATTTCAGGGATGTTTTCCCTCAGTGTTTTTCCCAATCTGGGGAGGAGAGGGGGCTCCTCCAGCTCCTCCAGGCTCAGCAAGGAGCCAGGAGCAGCTGGGAATGCAGAGGGGGTGGCACCGTGGGCTGAGATTCCACCCGGGAGCTGCAGTTGGAAGAGTTTAACCCCCGTCAGTCCTGCGGGAGGAGCTGAAACAATCCCGCTCTGTTTAACCAAAAAAAAAAACCAAAAAAACCCAAAAAAATCAGCCCTGCAAATGATGGAGCTCAGATCCCACGTTGGAAAAGCCGGGAGCGGCACGTGCCTGGCTGGGGTGGGATGTGACATTCCTGGTGTCACCAGGGGACACTCAGGATGGGTGTGACACTCCCAGGAGCATCAAGGGTGTCACCAGGGATGTGTCACTCCCAGGGTGTCACCATGGGAGATTTGGGATGGAAGTGACACTCCCAGGTGCACCCTTAGTGTCACCAGGGCACATTTGGGATGGAAGTGACACTCCCAGGAGCACCCTTGGTGTCACCAGGGGACATTTGGGATGGAAGTGACACTCCTGGTGTCACCAGGGAACACTCAGGATGGACATGTCACTCCCGGGAGCACCCTTGGTGTCACCAGGGGACATTTGGGATGGATGTGACCTTCCCAGGAGCACGCTGGGTGTCACCAGGGGACACTCAGGGCCACCTCTCCCTCTCCAGGGTGTCTGTAGGGGCTGAGATCCTGTTCTGCAGGGAAGGCTGCTCGGTGGCTGTGGACACTGGGGCCTCCTACATCACCGGCCCCGCCGGCCCCGTGTCCGTGCTCATGAAAGCCATCGGGGCCACCGAGGTGGCCGAAGGAGAGGTGAGTGACAGCCATCCCCTGCCCGTGTCCCCCTGGCTGCCCGGCCCTGTCCCAGCGCTGTCCCCTCCCCTGCAGTACGTGGTGGACTGCGAGCAGGTGCCTCAGCTGCCCAACATCTCCTTCCACCTGGGAGGGAAGGTCTATGGCCTCAGCGGCCCGGCCTACGTGCTGCGGGTGAGTGTCCAAAATCAGCCCCAATCAGCCCCAAAATGATGCTCCTTGCTCGCCCTAAACCCTTCTGGTGGGTGGAGGTGCCCACCTGAGCCAGGGTGAGCTGTCCCTGCGTCCTTGGGTGGCCTGGGGGGGATTTGGGGTCAGCAGGGATGGGTTTTGCTGGGATTTGGATGTCAGGAAAGGTTTTTCACCCCAGAACAGCGGGAAGTGGCCACCAAGAGTTCACAGTGGGCAAATCCACATTTTCCCTGCGGTCAGCACGAGTGGAGCTGCAGATCACCATTGTTTGTGTCTGCCCACACTCTGAGGAGCTGATCCAGGACAGAGCCCAGCCTAAACCAAACCTAAATCTGGGCAATTGGGGCAGCAGGGACCCACCAGCAGGAGGCTGAGGCTGCTGCTGCTCCCCAGCTCCAGCTCACCTGGAGCTCCCATGGGAAGGTGGTGCCACCCCCGTGCCAAGGGCCACCCCCCTGCCGTGGGAGCCCTGCCGTGGCTCGGTCCTGCCCCAGAGCTGCTGCCCAGCCCTTGGCACGGGCACCATCCCACCCTGACCAAACCAGTCCTGCAGGGGCTCCTGTGGCTGCTCCTGCCTCTGCTGCCCCGGTGGGATCCTCTCCACAGCGCTCAGCACCTCTTTGGGGCTTTGCCAAACCCAAAGCACCGCAGGGAGGTCACCCCCAGGCACAGGGAGGGATTTTTGGGGATTTTTGGGGCTGGCTGTGCAGGGGAAGGAGCCGGTCCCGATGATCCTCGTTCAGGATATTCCATGATCCCCGAGCAAGGAACACCACGGGTGAGCAGGGGGTGACACCGGGACCCTCCCCGTGTCCCCTCCATCACCCCGCGGGTCTCCTTCCCGCAGCAATCCCAGTACGGCGAGGACGTGTGCGTGGTGGCTTTCTCCGGGCTGGACATCCCCCCTCCGGCCGGTCCCCTCTGGATCCTGGGCGCCACCTTCATCGGTCACTACTACACCAAATTCGACCGGCGCCACAACCGCATCGGCTTCGCCACCGCCCGCTGAGGGCCGGGGGCCGCGGGGGCCGGGCTGGGTGTGCAGAACCCGCCCGGAGGCTGCGGGAAGCAGCGAGGCAACAGCAGCTCCCTTCCAGCTCTGCCACCTCCTCTCCAAATCTCGCTGTTCCCGCTCCCAAAACCCCCGCGCTGTTCCCGGGAGCCGAGCCTGGAGCGGGGCTGCGAATCCCAGCGGGGTCCTGCGGCCGGAGCGGCCCCTCCGGGCGCTTTCAGGGCCAGGTGCGATGGCAGGAGCAGCGCACAGCACGGGGACTTGGTGCTGGTGCGGCTGAGGGACCTCTGGGACTGTTCGTGTTGTTCCTAAATTGGGGGCAATAATCGGTGTTTAAGGATAGCTCTAGCCGGTGTCAGCCCTGCCCCTCTTTGTGAGTTTGATATTAAACGATTTAAAGCACCGGGAGGATGAGAGGAGGGCTGGTCATGCAGAGGGGGAGATTCTATTCCCTAAATATCCCTTTATTTAGGGAACTGGGCCACAAATGTCCCTGTGCCAGGAGCCACCTCTTCATTTGTGCCCCTTCCAGCCCATAAGGGTGCAATGCCCTCCCCATCTCTGCGGGCAAACCAAGGGCTCTGCAAAGCTCCTCCTGCAGCTGGGATGGTGCCAGGAGCCCCTGGTGTCCCCTTGGGGACAGGGACAGGGCTGTGCCTCAGCTCTGCCGTGGCACTTCAGGGAGGGGACAGCGCCTGCGGGTCCAGAGGTCACAATTTCAGTTCTCAGGAACCCCAGAGCTGACAATTCTAGAACCGAGGAATTTCCAGAGCTGACAATTCCAGAACTGAGGAATTTCCAGAGCTGACAATTCCAGCCCCGAGGAACACCAGGGCTGACAATTCCAGCGCTGCCAAATTCCCAGAGCTGCCAAATTGCCTCTCAGCTGCAGGGATATTTGGGAAGAGGAGCCAGCGTGTGTGACCCTTCCAGCACCTCCCCCTAAGCTCCCAGCCCTTTATCCACCCCTCCCAGCCCAGATCCTCATCCCCAGGGCAGCCCCAGAGTGGAGAGGATGTGCCTGGGGCGGATGTTTGTCCCTCCTGGGAGCTTGTCTGCAGCTTCTCCGTGCTGGGATGCACAACCCGGGGGCTCCGGGGATGGGAAAATTCCGGCTCCGGGGCTCTGGGGATGGGAAAATTCCGGCTCCTGTGGGTGGGATGTGGGGTTTTTTTTCTGTCACCTCCAACGCCGGGGTGGTGGCAGTGGCTCTTTGGGGCCGGGGTGTGGAGGGAAGGGATGAATTTCTGCTCTCATCCAGCGTTTCCTGAGCCGCCCAGGAACCGGGAAGCAGCGGCAGGGAGGGATGGAACCATCAGAAAAGAGGGAACCTGCTGAGGTCAGGGCACTCACAGCCTTCTGGATGCGCAGAGATGCTTGGCGAGAGTCTCCCCTTCCTACGGGAGGGAAATCGCACCTGGAAATGTCCCAACCTCCTCTGCCCTGCTTTCCACAGCCGAGGCCAAGTCAGGAGAAGACTCGAGTGGGTGCAAAAGGTGCCTTCAGCCCCCACCGCGGCTTCTGCCACATCCCCCAGCTGGAAAAGGCCCAGCCCGGCCTAAACCGGGATGGTTTTGGCGGAGCCGGTTCTGTTCCAACTCCGCGCACTCGTTTCAAGCAGCGAGAGTTAAAACCCGCCCGAGCCGCTGCCGGGCCCCTTAAGCCGGGTTATTAACACCTCTAATCGCTGCTCCGGGGGCAATTTCCCGCTGGATGCGGCGGCCCTGCCTGCGGGGCTCCGCTAGCCCGGATTAGATCGTTCCGGCCGAGCAATTAGGCCGCGCTCAGCCCAGCAAAGCGCGGCAGCAATTATGCGCATCCTATTAACACGGACAGGGCTGGCGCTATTTATAGCGACACGGGAAACTGCCCGGCGGGGTTTTTGTCCCCCAGTTCCCTCTCTTTAAATGATTTTTCCCCAGGTCTCCACGGTCCGTTGGGCTGGTTTTAGGCGCGGCCAGCTGGGGGCTTTGGAGGGGGGCACTCCGCGGTGCGACGCTGTTATTTCCTCTGATAATGAAGCCGCGTCCGGCAGCTGCGGGGGCTCTGCCAGCGGGAAAATCCCGCTCTGTCCTCACCCCTAAAACCTCTTCCCATTCCAGCTGTGAATCCCTACGGAAGTCAGTGCGCGGAGGGTGCAGTGGGAGAGGTGATCCCGAGCGGAGCCCCGGGGGCTGGAGCGCATCCCGTGCGTGGCTCCTCAGCCTTTGTCACCCCAAAGGAGGGAGTGGGGCCAGCGCGGAGCCCCCCGGGATGGCGGAGGGGTTCAGCCGATGGATGGGTGGGCATTGGGGCGCGGGGTGTGGCGGGGGCGGTCCCGGTCCCGCTCTCGGATCCTCTGGGGCGGCTTTGGGGTTCCGGGAATGGATGGGGAAGGCACCGGCAGCAGGTGCGGAGGGGGGATCTCGGTGCGGGGCGGCTGCCGGGGGTGGCTGAGAGGCTCCGGGAATGGGTGGGGGAGGCACCGGCAGCAGCTGCGGCAGAGCGGGGTCCCGGTCCTGGCTCCGGTACCGGCCGGGCGGGGCCCCGCTGCCCAGCACGCCGTGGATGGGATGCCCCATCCCGGTGCGGATCCCCTGCCCGGGATGTGGTCCCGGTGGGGCGCTGGGGTCCCGGTGCGGGTGGGATGCCGGTCCGCTGATGCCGGTGCGGATCGGGGCGCGGATCCGCTGCACAGGTCCCGGTGCGGGTCCGCTGATGCCGGTGCGGATCGGGTGCGGGTGCGGCGCCCGGGTCTCGGCGTGCGGGGGCTGCGGGTCCCGCCCTGCCCGCGGTACCGGTGCCGGTAGGATGCGGAGCGGCTGCCCGGGATGCCGGTGCCGATAGAATGCGGGTCCCTGCCCCCGGTGCCGATAGGATGCGAGTCCCTGCCCCCGGTCCCGGTAGGATGCGGATCCCTGCCCGCAGTGCCGGTGCCGGTAGGATGCAGATCCCTGCCCCCGGTGCCGGTAGGATGCAGATCCCCACCCCCGGTGCCGGTAGGATGCGGATCCCCTGTCCGGGATGCCGGTGCCGGTAGGATGCGGGTCCCTGCCCCCCGGTGCCGGTGCCGGTGCGGGCGCTGCCGCCGCTGCCGGGGAGGCGGGCGGGAGGCGGGCCGGTGACTCATGGCTTCCCAACGGCGGCGGCTCCTCCCCGCGGCCGCCGGCCCCGCGCAGCCCCCGGCACATGGGCCGCGGCTCCGGCAGCGCGGAGCTGGCCATGGCCGCACCGCCCGCCCGCTGCCCCGACTGCCCGGGGCCGGAGCGGGGGGGCGGCGGCGCGACCTCCGCCGTGCCACACCTCGGCATTGCGGTGAACGAGGGGGACGTGCTGCCCGGGGCGCTGCGGATCGTGCGGCGGCTGAGACCCGCCTGGGACCCGGCCACGGTGAAGACCAAGGTACGGGGGAGAGCCTGAGCCGGCACCCCGCGAACCGGCGGCCGCTCGCACCGGGGATCGCCCGCTGGGGCTGCGGAGCCCGGCCGGGGGGCGGGTATGGGGTTATAGGGTCTGTCTGAGGCGGCTGCGGTGCTCGCCCCGGCGGGGAGTGGGGGCAGCTCAAGGGGGGCTGAGGGGCTCAGCCTGGGCGCTATGGGGTCTGTCCTAGGGGGATTGTGGGGCTCAGCCTGGGCGCTATGGGGTCTGTCCTAGGGGGGTTCTGGGGCTCAGCCTGGGCGCTATGGGGTCTGTCCTAGGGGCGTTGTGGGGCTCAGCCTGGGCGCTATGGGGTCTGTCCTAGGGGGATTGTGGGGCTCAGCCTGGGCGCTATGGGGTCTGTCCTAGAGGGGTTGTGGGGCTCAGCCTGGGCGCTATGGGGTCTGTCCTAGGGGCGTTGTGGGGCTCAGCCTGGGCGCTATGGGGTCTGTCCTAGCGGGGTTGTGGGGCTCAGCCTGGGGGCTATAGGGGGGCTGTGGGGTTGAACCCGGGGGGCTCCCGGGTCTGTTCGAGGGGGAATGTGGGGCTCACCCAAGGGGCGCCGTGGGGTCACTCCGTGGGGGCTGTAGGGTTCATCATGGGGGGCTGTAGGACTTGCCCCACAGGATGTGACACCCCGTACCCCCACCCCTGGGTCTCCCCTTTGTGCCCAGAGCATGACCGGGGCTTCATCAGCTGTGCAAAGGCATGACACCCCCATGGCACCCCCCCCACGAGGTTTAGGGACCCCTGGAGTGGTCACCGAGCGGTGGCTGTGGGTACAAAAGTGTCCCCAGGCCGGCTGCCGAGGAGTGCCCGCAGGAGCGGCCGCTGCCGGGAGCCGCTCCTGTTTGGGATATTTGTTGGCTCCCACATTTCCCTGACTGCGTGGGCTGAGCCCCGGTTCAGGTGGGAGCTGGACACCAGTCCCGGGCTCCTGGCACGGGACAGGGCTCGGCTGTGCGGGGCTGCCAGGGCTTTGCTGGGAGAGCTGGGCTGGCGTGGGAATCGCTGCAGCCTGGGCTGGGCTGACACAGGCTGGTGGCGCCGGTGCCCTCGGCTGTGCCCTGGCGCTGGGCACCGGAGCGTGGAGGGGCTGGGACTGCGTGCCCTTAAACGTCTGCACGTGAGCGAGTGTCCCCTCCGAAGGCACACGCTTCCCGTCATTAAAAATGTATTAATAGCCAAGTGTAATTAAATACAAGAAGCTGCAGGAAAAGCCATCTGAAAGGGCAGATGGCAGCGGGCAGGAAGCTGGGAGTTGGAGTTTGCCGGGGCAGGAAATGTCTCGCTCTGCTCGCAGAGCTCGGTGGTTGTGGAGGGACCCCGGCGCTGCCGTATCCAGGATCCGCAGGGGTCAGTGTTCCACAGCAGCTCGGGTGTGCGGGCGTGTGTTTTTAATTAAAAAAAAAAAAAAGAAAGAAAAAGAAAGAAAAACACTCAGGAGTTGAGGGAAAACCCTCCCGTTGTGTTTCCCTCGGTTGCTTTCCCTCCTCCCGCGTTTCCCCTCGCAGGAGCCGCTCGGGATGGGATGGAGCGGGCCAGGGGCCTCAGCTGGTTCCCATTAGCGATCCCATTCCTTGCCCGGTGCCCTGGAGCTCTGCCCCGTTCCCAGCACCTCGCGGGGGCTGTACCAGGCTGTGCCAGTGGCTTGGGAAAATCTCCCGGAGCTCAGGAACGTGGCAAGAAGGATCTGGGAGCTCGGGCTGCCCTGCCCTGCGCTCCCAGTTGTGCCCAATTCCCAGAGCTCCTGATCCTCATCCCTGAGGAATGTCTGTGCAGCTGAGCCAGCCCCCCACACTCCCAGGGAAGCACAAACTCCTCCATCCATCCACCCATCCATCCATCCATCCATCCATGGATTTCATCTGTCCATCCATCCATCCATCCATAGATTCCATCCATCCATCCATAGATTCCATCCATCCATCCATGGATTCCATTCATCCATCCATGGATTCCATCCATCCATCCATCCATGGATTCCATCCATCCATGGATTTCATCCATCCCTCCATCCATCCATCCATCCATGGATTTCATCCATCCATCCATCCATCCATGGATTCCATTCATCCATCCATCCATCCATCCATCCATCCATCCATCCATCCATCCATCCCTCCCTCCCTCCATCCATCCCTCCATCCATGGATTTCATCCATCCATCATCCATCCATCCATCCATCCATCCATCCATCCATCCATCCATCCATCCATCCATCTCTCAACCAGAGATAACAGCGGCAGCGCCACGGAGCCACAGCCGTGCGGGGTTGCTGTGCAGGTTTGGATGTTTTTAGCCCGGATTTGGTGACAAGATTGCCCTGCTGGTGGCCAGCCCAGGCTGGGGGTGCTGAGGCAGCAGCTCGGTGCTGTTTTGGGAATGCTGTGGGGATCTCCTGGCAGTGAAGCACCAGCAGTTGGATTTTGCCGCCTCACCCCAGCGCTTTGGCACAGGACTCGCTTTGCGTTTAATCCCTGCAAAGTTCACCGAGTGTCACTCCTCCCCTCTGTCCCTGCTGCCACCCGGCTGCAGGAGGGAAGGATTTGGGGTGGCTGCAGCCTGGGCCCACAGGGAACAGCACCGGGCATCCCCAGGCAGCCACTGCCACCCTTGGGAGCCACCCCCAGAGGCAGCGAGTCCCTGCAGGTCACCCAGGAGCCACGTGTGCGTCTCCAGAGTCGGTGGCCTGGAATTCAGGGGGGGATAAGGCTCAATAATCCCATTAAACCTGCTGGAAAGGGCTGCCTGGGCTGTGGGGCAGCAAAACAAAGCAGCACCGAGGATTTCACTCCATGTGGAGCTGCTCACCTGCAGCTGACCCATGTGCGGCCCATGGTGACACCTGCACGGACAGGATGTGACACCTCTGCTGCCTGAATTTCCAACCTCTGGGGCCTGGCAGGACAAGAGGAGGAAAGAGCTGAGCACCAGGGTGAACCCAGATTATCAGCTCGGGGAAAAGCAGCTTGAGAAGGCTCTGCTGCAGCTGAGGGGGCAGCACCCCCGAGGATGGGGCAGCAGCCTCGCCCTGCTCCCCCCAAATCCAGCTGTGGAATGGGGGAGTCAGCCCTGTCTGGCTTGGAGGGTCTCATTCCAGTGCCTGGAGTCTCCCCTGGGAGGCTGCTTGGGGAGCCCTATATATAGGAACCCTATAGGGGAGCGTGGGTTGCTGAGTGGGATGTCTAAAATTATCCGTCCCATCCCTGAGCTGCACGGCTGCCGGAGCAGGAGCCCTCTCCCCCCTCCTGCTCCAGCTCCTCGATCCCACAGGAGTGAGGGAATCATTCCCATGGGGAGCCACGGCACCCCAGAGTGCCCAGTTTGGAGCTGGCACTATGGGGGGCAGTGGGACAGGGGTTTCTTGTGGGGTGACAGAGCCCCAAACCCCCTCAGTACCCTGGGAGTGGCCAAATCCTGGTGGGATGAGGGAATCATTCCCAGGGCAGGCACGGAGTGCCCAGCTTGGAGATGAACATCCCACAGTGTGGGGGGCAATGGGGCAGGGAATTCCTGTGGGGTGATAGAGCCCTAAACCCCCTCAGTGCCCTGGAAGTGGCCAAAATCCCAGCGGGATGAGGGAATCATTCCCAGGGGGAGCAGCAGCACTCTGGAGCTGGCACGGGGACAATGGGACAGGGAATTCCTGTGGGTGACAGAGCCCTAAACCCCCTCAGTGCCCTGGAAGAGCCCAAAATCCCAGCGGGATGAGGGAATCATTCCCATGGGGACCTGCAGCACTCTGGATCTGGCACGGGCACAATGGGACAGGGAATTCCTGTGGGTGACACGTCCCCAAACCCCCTCAGTGCCCTGGAAGAGCCCAAAATCCCAGTGGGATGAGGGAATCATTCCCAGGGGGAGCTGCAGCACCCCGGTGTGCCCAGCTTGGAGCTGGCACGGGGACAATTTCCTGTGGGGTGACACATCCCTAAATCCCCTCGGGTGCCGCAGAGATGCCCAAAATCCCGGCGGGATGAAGGAATCCTGCCCAGGGGGAGCCACAGCACCCCAAAACTGGCACGGGGACAATGGGACAGGGATTTCCTGTGCGGTGACAGGTCCCCAAACCCCCTCGGGTGCCCCGGAGGTGCCCAAATCCCGGCGGGACGGGGCGCGGACCCCGGCGCGGGCGGCAGCAGCAGCCCCGGCATGTGCGCGGGCAGGCGGCCAAGGCGGAGCTCGGGGAGAACAAAACTCCCTTTCCATCTGCGGGGAGCCATCAGAGCGGTGACACGAGATGTCCCCAGCAGCGACATCCCCGCCTATCAGCGCCCCGGCCCGCGGGGAGGCTCGGAGGAGGGCACGGGGGGTGGTGTTTGCTCCGGCCTTGTTTTCAGCCTCGTTGCGTGGTTTATTTATTTATTGGTTTTTTGAATTTCGTGCCAATTGACGCTGATTTGCCCCCCACATCCTCTCCCCCCTTGGGGAGACATTCCCGGGGCTGCTCCCGTGCCAAGTGTGCTGGTGGCACATCTGGCCTGAGCTGCTCCTGAGATATCCCTGAGCTGTTCCAGGTGAAATTAGCAGGATTTCCACCCAAACCACCCCCTCTGCCTGCAGAGCTGTTCCTGAGCTGTTCCTGAGCTGTTCTAGGTGAAATTAGCAGGATTTCCACCTAAACCACCCCTTCTGCCTGTTCGTGAGATATCCCTGAGCTGTTCTAGGTGAAATCAGCAGGATTTTCACCCAAACCACTACCTCTGCCTGTAGAAGTGTTCCCGAGCTGTTCCTGAGCTGTTCCTGGTGAAATTAGCAGGATTTTTACCCAAACCACCACCTCTGCCTGCAGAGGTGTTCCTGAGATATCCCTGAACTGTTCCAGGTGAAAAATAAGAGGATTTCCACACAAACCACCCCTTCTGCATGCAGAGCTGTTCCTGAGCTGTTCCAGGTGAAATTAGTAAGATTTCCACCCAAACCACCCCTTCTGCCTGCAGAGGTGTCTCTGAGATATTCCTGAGCTGTTCCAGGTGAAATTAGCCAGATTTCCACCCAAACCACCCCTTCTGCATGCAGAGGTCTTCCTGAGCTGTTCCAGGTGAAAAATGAGAGGATTTTCACCCAATCCAGCCCTTCTGCCAGCAGACCCCTGAACCTCGGTCCTCCCAAACTCATCTCACTCCCCCCAGGAGCTTTCCTGGCTGTGTCTCCTCGCTCCTTTTCCTCATTTTTTGCCATTTCCACGAGGTTTTCCCGCCGGGCTGGGAAGCAGACGTGGGGGTTCCCTTATTCCCAGCCCCACCCGGGTGTCACCCCCGCGGTGTCTGTCCCCTCCCAGCTCTTCACTGATGGCATCACCAACAAGCTGGTGGCCTGCTACACGGACGAGGGCATGGCGGACGCGCTGCTGGTGCGGGTGTACGGCAGGAAAACCGAGCTGCTGGTGGACAGGGAGACGGAGCTGAGGAATTTCCAGGTGCTCCGAGCCCATGGATGCGCCCCCGACCTCTACTGCGCCTTCCAGAACGGGCTCTGCTACCAATTCCTGCCAGGAATCGCGCTGGGACCCGACCACGTGAGGGATCCCCACATTTTCAGGTGCGTGGGGCGTCCTGAGGGGATCCCCCTTACCAGTTTTTTTCCCCAGTTTTCTGGGGGTTTGTTCTGAGTTTTCAGCTCTTCCCTGACTGTCATGGGTGGGGGTCACTGGTGTGCCCAGTCCTGGGGTAAATGGGGGTTGAGGGGTGAATGGGTCAAACTGCAGCCAGAGTTGTCAAAATTACCAAATTTCTGGTTTTTATCAGGTTTTGGTGAAGAGAGGTTTCCTGGGAAGTTGGAATTAAGGTTCTCTGGGAAGCTGGAATTAAAGTTTCCTGGGAAGTTGGAATTAAGGTTCTCTGGGAGGTTGGAATTAAAGTTTACTGGGAAGTTGGAATTAAGGTTTCCTGGGAAGCTGGAATTCCTTGGGAAGCAGAGTTTAGGGCTGAATTTACCCTGAAAATGGCAATTCTGAAATGCCTCAGAGGCCGATCCCTAGCATGGAATGAGGGCTCAGCTGTGCTAACCCAAACTGCAGCCAGAGTTATCAAAATTACCAAATTTCTGGTTTTTATCAGGTTTTGGTGAAGAGAGGTTTCCTGGGAAGTTGGAATTAAGGTTTCCTGGGAAGTTGGAATCAAGGTTCTCTGGGAAGTTGGAATTAAATTTTACTGTGAAGCTGGAATTAAGGTTTCCTGGGAATCTGGAATTAAGGTTTACTGGGCTGGAATTAAAGTTTCCTAGGAAGCTGGAATTAAAGTTTCCTGGGTAGCTGGAATCAAGGTTTCCTGGGAAGCTGGAATTCCTTGGGAAGCAGAGTTTAGGGCTGAATTTACCCTGAAAATGGCAATTTTGAAACGCTTCAGAGGCCGATCCCTGGCACGGAATGAGGGCTCAGCTGTGCTAACCCCGTGTTTTAAGCAGGATTTTCAGAGAATCCCCCTGAAGACACCCCCAAAGCTCTTTGGGGGATTTGGCAGGGGGGATTTTGAGGATTTGGGACCACCCCTGACCCCTCTGCTGTGCTCCATGCCAGGCTGGTGGCCCGGGAGATGGCCCGAGTCCACGCCATCCACGCCAACGGGAGCCTCCCCAGGCCCATCCTGTGGCAGAAGCTGCACAAATACCTCATCCTGGTGAAGACAGAGCTCAGCCCAAAGGTATCCAACGCCAGGTAAAGGCAGAGGGATCCCACAGAGCCAGGCTCTGCCTCGGGCACCCCCTGCCCACCCTCTGGGGCCCAGGTTCCCAGGTAAAGCCTCTGCAGGGATTCGGGGCTGGATTTGGGGCTGGATCCCTCTCAGAGCCCCTGGAGCAGCTCCAAGCCCTTCCTGCTGCCAGTTTGGGGGGGATTTCAGCTTTTTTGGAGCTGTGGGATGTGTCTGTGCAGGATCCAGCTGGAGCCACAGCCTCCCACTGCTGGAACAATCCTCCTCCTGGGAATTTAAGCCTAGAATAAGCCCCGAGCTCAAGCCCTGCTGAGCTGACAATTAACCCCAGAAATCAAACCACTCAATTCTCACTCCCAGCCAGCCCATCCCGCTTTTTTGGGGCGGCTGGTTGGGCCCGGCAGGTGGGAGCTGGGGTGTCTGGGAAGGGCTGGGGCAGCCCCAAGGGGCGCAGGAGGTGAACGAACCCCGGGCAGGGCAATCATTAACCCGCGGCAGGAGCCAGCCGGGCTCTTCTCAGCACCCGCCGGGCCAGGGCCAGACTTTACCCACCCTGCGCCTTCCTCGCGGCCAATTAGGCAATCATTAACGAGCTCTCTTCTTGGAAGCTCTCCTGAGGTTACCGCCGGGCTGCCAGAGTCCAAAACATCCCCGGGGGCTCTGCCGGATGCTCGGGGAGCGAGCGCTGGGTGGATTTGGGGGGCGGGCGTGGGGGTTTTTGGGGACAAGGGATGCGCTGAGGCTGAGGTGGGGTGGGTGCCAAACCCAAAAACAGCCTTTGTGTCATTAGTGGGGTCCTTTGTAAGGCAAGGGAGGGAAAGTCTGGGAAATTCTGCCCCTGAGCCCCCAGGGAAGCGCTGAAAGCCAGGGAAGAGCAATTCAGCCCCTGAGCCCCAAGGAAAGCGCTGGAAACTGGGGAAATTCTGCTCCTGTAGCCCTAGAGAAGCGCTGGAAGCCAGGGAAGAGCAATTCTGCCCCTAGAGCAGCAGCGATGCCACCCTGTCCCTTTTGTCCCCTCTGAGAGCAGCAGCGATGCCACCCTGTCCCTTTTGTCCCTTCTGAGAGCAGCAGCGATGCCACCCTGTCCCTTTTGTCCCCTCCAACAGCAGCAGCGATGCCACCCTGTCCCTTTTGTCCCCTTCCAAGTGCAGCAGCGATGCCACCCTGTCCCTTTTGTCCCCTTCCAAGTGCAGCAGCGATGCCACCCTGTCCCTTTTGTCCCCCCCAAGAGCAGCAGCGATGCCACCCTGTCCCTTTTGTCCCCTCTGAGAGCAGCAGCGATGCCACCCCGTCCCTTTTGTCCCCTCTGAGAGCAGCAGCGATGCCACCCCGTCCCTTTTGTCCCCTCCAACAGCAGCAGTGATGCCACTCTGTCCCTTTTGTCCCCCCACCCAAGAGCAGCAGCGGTGCCACCCTGTCCCTTTTGTCCCCTCTGAGAGCATCAGCGATGCCACCCTGTCCCTTTTGTCCCCTCTGAGAGCAGCAGCGGTGCCACCCTGTCCCTTTTGTCCCCTCGAGAGCAGCAGCGATGCCACCCTGTCCCTTTTGTCCCCCCACCCGAGAGCAGCAGCGATGCCACCCTGTCCCTTTTGTCCCTTCTGAGAGCATCAGCGATGCCACCCTGTCCCTTTTGTCCCCTCTGAGAGCATCAGCGATGCCACCCTGTCCCTTTTGTCCCCTCTGAGAGCAGCAGCGATGCCACCCTGTCCCTTTTGTCCCCTCTGAGAGCATCAGCGATGCCACCCTGTCCCTTTTGTCCCCTCGGGCAGCCTCCCGCGGGACGTGCCCAGCCCCGAGGCGCTGGAGCAGGAGCTGGCCTGGATGCAGGAGACGCTGTCGCAGCTGGGCTCCCCCGTGGTGCTGTGCCACAACGACCTCCTGTGCAAGAACATCATCTACGACAGGACACGAGGTCTGTCCCTCAGGGGGTGGCAGCAGTCACAGAATGATCCTGTCCTGGTGCTGTTATTGAGGAGCTCTGGGTGTCAGGGGTACAGACCCAAATCTGGCTCCGACATGGGCTCGGGATGAACACATTTTTGTACTTTTATCCTTATATAAATACATATTAATTGTTAAACTTATATTGTTCTGTTGGATACATTGATCTCATCCAAGCCTGGGTTCTTGTAATTTCCATCAAACCCCCCAAATGTCGTTTCTCATCATTTTTGTTGCAGTTAAGCAATAATTATATCTAATTACCAATCAATCATTGCAATTAGCAATAATTATATCCAATTACCAATCAATCATTGCATTTAACAACCATATAATTTATCATATTTAAGATAACTATGATAAACATTATCATATTTACAAATATTATAATGAATATAAATATAATAAATTTGTAAATATGATAATATAATTAAAATATAATATATTTATATTTATTTAAATATTATGTTATATTTCTAAATTTTATAATAAATATAAATATAATAAATTTATACATATGATAGTACAATGAAAATATAATATATATGTTTATATTGATTTAAATAATGTTATAATATTTATAAATATTATAATGAGTATAACTATAATAAATTTGTAAATATGATAATATAATGAAAACATAATATGTTTATATTTACTTAAATCTTATGTTATCATATTTATAAATATTATTATAGATATAAATATAATAAATTTATAAATATGATAATATAATGGAAATATTTCTAATATAATATTTGTAAATATGATAATATAGATGTCATCATATTTATCATATATAATTTATCATATCATATAGTAATTTCATTTATCATAGTCATTAAATTATTATACAGCTGCAGTTTCACATGATCCAGTAAAACCTAACATTTTCCCAGGGCCTACCAGACCCAACCTTTCTTTCCAACTGCCCTGAATATCCCACGATTTTGGAACCATTTTATCCCTGAGGTGCTGCCACCACCCCTGTCCCCACCGCTGACAGTTTTTGTCCCCGCAGAGCGCGTGCGCTTCATCGACTACGAGTACACGGGCTACAACTACCAGGCCTTCGACATCGGCAACCACTTCAACGAGTTCGCAGGTGGGGAGCACCCAGGGGCCCCCAAAGTCCTCCCATCCCCGGCCTGGGGTGTCCCCATTACTGGGATGGAGGAGGGAGTCATGCCCAGTCCCATACTGGGAAATGGGGTGTTCCTGTTACTGGGAATTCCATGTCCCATACTGGGAAATGGGGTGTTCCTGTTACTGGGAATTCCATGTCCCATACTGGGAAATTGGGTGTTCCTATTACTGGGATGGAGGAGGGAGTCATCCCCAGTCCCATACTGGGAAATGGGGTGTTCCTGTTACTGGGAATTCCATGTCCCATACTGGGAAATTGGGTGTTCCTGTTACTGGGATGGAGGAGGGAGTCATCCCCAATTTCATACTGGGAAATGGGGTGGTGTTTCTATTTCTGGGAATTCCATGTCCCATACTGGGAAATGGGGTGTTCCTATTACTGGGAATTCCATGTCCCATACTGGGAAATTGGGTGTTCCTGTTACTGGGAATTCCATGTCCCATACTGGGAAATGGGGTGTTCCTGTTACTGGGATGGAGGAGGGAGTTGAATCCCCAGTCTTGGGGTGGGAAATGGGGTCTCTTCATCCCTGGGATGGAGAAGGGAGGTTTTTCCTATTATTGGGGGTGAAGGAGGGAGTTTTATTCCCAGTCCCATACTGGGAAATGGGGCTGACCCCAGGGATGGAAGATGGAAATGTATCCCCAGTCCTGGGGTGGAAAATGAGCCTGGCTTGGGGTCTCCCCATCCCTGGGATGGAGGAGGGAGTTGTATGCCCAGTCCCATACTGGGAAATGGGGTATTTCTGTTATTGGGATGGAGGAAAGAGTTTTATCCCAGACTTGGGGTGGGAAATGGGGTCCCTGTGTCCCCCCAGGTGTGAAGGAGGTGGATTACGGCCTCTACCCCAGCAAGGAGACGCAGCTGCACTGGCTGCACTCCTACCTGCAGGCCTACAAGGAGCTCACCCAGGGCCACCCAGGTGACAGCCAGGTGTCCCAGGAGGAGCTGGAGACCCTCTACGTGCAAGTGAACAAGTTCTCCTTGGTGAGTGAGGAGGAGGAAGGAGCCGGCCTTGCTCCAGGGCTGAAAACACAACCCAGGGGACAAGGGAGTGAGGGATTTCTCCTCTGCTCTTGGCCTTCCAGCTGGTGCCAGCTTGAGGGCTTGGGGACATCGGGGACAGGCTGTGCCACGGGGCCTGGCAGTGTCTCAGGGACACCGAGCTCCTGGGCAAAGTCACAGGGGTGTGCTGGGGACAGCTGTGCCCGACAGGGTGGCCTTGGGCAGCCCTTCAGAGGGGTCAGGCACGGCTGGAGTGAGGAAATCCTCTGTGCTGACTGCCAGCGGGCGGCCCCAGCCGGTTTTCTGGAAATTTCGGGTGAAACATTCTCTGTTTTCCCGGCTGCAGCTGCCGGGAGGGCAGCGCAGGGGTGGAACCCCATGTTCAGCACCCTCCCTGCTGCTGCCATCCCTCGCTCCAGCTCCAGCCAGGAGCAGCCTCTGGAGGGCACAAAAACCCCGCCGTGGGTCCATGTCCTGTCCTTGTCACAGCCCTGGGGATTGGGGCACGGGGGTTTCTGTCCCCGTGGCTGTTCCCTGATCCTTGCTCTGCCCCTTGCAGGCGTCCCATTTCCTCTGGGCCTGCTGGGGCCTGATCCAGGATAAATATTCCACCATAGACTTTAATTTCTTACGGTGAGTGCACACGGGCTGCTCCCAGGGAAATGGGTGGAGAGGGAGGAGCCCAGAGAGGGTCATGGGGAGGGTCCCGGGGAGGATCTTGGCAATTCCTGGGGAGAATCCTGGAAATCCCTGGGAGAATCCCCGGGGCAGTCCTGGGGAGGATTTTAGCAATCCCTGGGGAGAATCCTGGGGAGGATCCCAGGGAAGATCCTGGGGAAGATCCCAATGGTGCTTGGGGAGGATCCCAGCAGTCCCTGGAGAGGATCCTGGGGAAGATCCTGGTAATCCCTGGGGAGGATCTTGGGGAGGATCTTAGGGAGGATCCTGGCAGTCCCCAGGGAGAATCCTGGTGGTCCCTGGGGAAGATGCCAGGGAGGATCCCAGGGAAGATTCCAAGGATCCTGGGGAGGATCCTGGGGAGGATCCTGGGGAAGATCCCAGTACTACCTGGGGATGATCCCAGGGAAGATCCTGGTGGTCCCTGGGAAGGATCCGGGGAAGATCTCAGCTGTCCCTGGGGAGTATCTTGGCAGTGCCAGGGGACACGAGTGTCTCAGAGCCATCCCTCCTCTCTCCCTCTCTTTACAGATATGCAAAGTTAAGGTTTAAACAGTACTTCAAGATGAAGCCGGTGGTCACAGCCCTGCAGGTCCCCAAGTAGGGGCCACCCCGAGCTCTCCTGTCCTGGCCGTGCCCTCGCGCCCCCCTCGCCCCTCGCCCAGCCCGGCCGCGGTGCCAAGGGGGACAAGAGGAGCCCTGCCCCGGCCACCACCGCTCCCAGGAGAGCCTGGCCACCCCCAAGACTGGACCATGAGATGCTGGAGAGGACCAGGGCCCCGGCGAGGCCCCAGCCCATGCCAGGAAGCCTCACCACCGCCTTAATGCCAAGCCCCGCGCGGCCCCGGTGCCCGGCAGGTCCGTGCCCCGCTGGCACTGCTGCTGCTGCTGCTGCTGCTGCTGCTGCTGCTGCCTGGCACTGCCCCCTCCCTGCACTGCCCCGAGGGGCACACGGGGTCACCCCGGCTGCTCAGGGCCCCCAGAGCTGCCCCACTTTGGTCACTTTGACTGCCCCACTGTCCCCTCCTGCCCTGCTGGGTGCCACCCCCAAAGCAGCGCTGTCCCAGGTCCCTGCTGACCCCAGGCATGGGGCTCTTGTCCCTTTGGGGTGGCAGCTGCGGGCAGAGGGGCAGAGCCAGCCGTGAGCCCCTGGCACCAGTGGGGTGCTGCTGGTGGGCACTGGGTGCCCGTCCCCTCTGCAGGGTGTCCCCACAGCTGCCCCTGCCTGTCCCCACTGTCCCCTTGGCTTGGTGGCTTCCCCCCTGCCCTCAGCTCTGCCCCCAGGGTCAGGGGGGTCTGGGGACATGCAGGGGGGTCTGTCCTGCCTGTCCCTATCCCTGTCCTGCTCCCTTGGCTGTGTCCCCACCCCTGGCAGGAGGTGGCACGGAGCTGCCTCGCTCCGGGACCGGGCACAGCTTCACCCCTGCCCTGCTGAGCCCCATCCAGCTCCTTGCAGCAATCAGGGCCCTGTGCCCCACCTCGGCTGTGGGGACAAGGTGACTGTCCCTTCTCCAGGCACAGGGACCTCCTGTGCCCCACCCCTGGCTGTGGGGACAAGGTGATTGTCCCTTCTCCGGCCACAGGGATGTCCCCCAGAGCCCTGTGCTCCCCTGGCTGTGGGGACAAGGTGCCCTGTGGGGACAGGGTGACTGTCCCTTCTCCGGGCACAGGGACCTCCCCCAGGTGGCCCCAGGGCTGCTGGCACATCCGTGTTTGTTTCCGTGGGAAATAAAAGCTGCTGGTAGCTGGAATTTGGGGCTGGTGGATCTGGGGCTGGAGCAGGGGCAGCTCCCTCCCGGGCTCTGGGGGTGCTCCTGTCCCTTCTGTACCCTGAGATGTCCCCATCCAACCCAGGCCCCACTCTCTGCTCCAAAAAGTCACTTTTATTGTGCCAAGGGCCAGGGGGAGGAACGATTGTAAACAGGGATGTGAAATATACAGGTTAAGTTACTCGTTGTCTTATTAACAAAATAAAGCTCTATCTATATTTACAATCTTTAAAAAACAAAACGAAACAACAACAAAATAAAAAGAAAAAGAAATGGAAGAGAGACACAGGAAGAGCTGCAGCTGTGGGGAGGGGACACATCTGCTTCCAGTCCCTCTGCAGCACAGCCTGGTCCAGCCCTGGAGCTGGGACCCCTCCCCAGGGACCCCTTTCCATCCCCAGGGACCCCTGTCCCACCTCAGGGACCCCTGTCCCTCCCCAGGGAGTTGGGAATAAATAAAGCACTGACAAAGGGCAGGGGAGCAGGGAGGGGCTGGCTGGGCAGGGCAGGGGCTGGCGGGATGTCCCCTGGGATAAGGGATGTCCCCACGGCAGTGTCCCCATGACAGTGTCCCCACGGCAGTGTCCCCAGCACTGGAATGCTGGTGCTGCTGAGATTCGGATCCCCCGCCCGGCTTGGGGACAAAGGGACAGAGGGACAAGGGGACAGAGGGACGAGGGGACAGAGGCCGGTGCCCACTTTGTGCAGCCTCAAGCCCGGGTGGCCACGGTGTCCCCAGCACTGTCACTGTCCCCACGGTGTCCCTGTTCCCGCGGTGTCCCCAGCACAGTGACAGTCCCGGCGGTGTCCCCACGGTGTCCCTGTTCCCGCGGTGTCCCCAGCACAGTGACGGTCCCGGTGGTGTCCCCACGGTGTCCCCAGCGCTGTCGCTGTCCCCGCGCTGCGCCAGGCTCGGGGCTGTTCCCGGCTCTGCCACACGGAGGTGCCGCAGCCCCGCGCACAGAGGGCCAGCGGGGACACGGCCGGGGAGAGAGCGGCTGAGCACGGGGGGGACACGGCACACACACCTGGGCACTGCCACACACCTGGGCATGGCACACACACCTGGGCATGGCACACACACCTGGACACAGCACACACCTGGGCATGGCACACACATCTGGGCATGGCACACACACCTGGACACAGCACACACCTGGGCATGGCACACACACCTGGGCACTGCCACACACCTGGACATGGCACACACTCCTGGACACCCCTAACTCTCACCTGGACACCGCCATGCCCAGCCACACCCCAGCCCCTGAACAGGTTCTGACCACACCAAGCTCATTTTTTCTCATCATTCCTTTCCCTCACGGCCGTTCCTTCTCCCTCCCTCTCACCCCACGGGGCTCAGGTGCAGCCCGGCCTGCAGGGCCAGGTGCCCGGGGACAGGCGGGCACGTCCCCCCCGAGGAGGGGCTGGCAGGGCAGGAACAGCCCCTGCTTTATTCCCAAACTGGGCCAGAGCTGCCGGCAGCACAAAGGGCCCCGAGGAGCCCTTGGCTGGAGCCGGGGCCAGGCTGGAGCTAAAATTGGCTCGGTGGGAATTGGCTGGCAGGCGCCAAAGAGCGAGCGGGAAGCGCGGCAGGGAGGTCACACCAGGTTAGAGGAGGGACCAGTGTGTCCCTGTCCTGTGTCCCCACCTCATGTCCCTGTCCTGTGTCCCCACCTCATGTCCCCTGTCTGTGTCCCCACCTCATGTTCCCACCCCGTGCCCAGCAGTGCAGCAGGTGAGGTTCTCCAGGACCCGCTGCAGGTGCTGCAGGGCTGGAGATGCTCTGGAGGTGCCCTCCAGCCCGAGAGCCTCAGGTCCCCTCAGGGGTGACAGCGCAGCAGCCACAGCATCACCAAATCTCCAGGCTCGCTGGCCTCAGCTCCACGTGCCACCAAAGCAAGGCCAAGCCAGTCCTTGCCACCCAAAATCCCAGGTGCCCACCCTCGTGGGACCCTTCTACAGGTGGGCAGCTCCCCTGTGGCCGAGTGCCACCGCAGCAGGACACGCCCAGAGGTGGCAGCCAGCCCTGCCACCCCCTCCTCTGTCCCCCTGTGCCCCTCAGTCCGTCAGCACCACCAGCTCGCCGTCACTCTTGTCCTCGCCCTCCGAGTCCTCATCCTCGCTGTAGCGGTACATGTCCCCCTCGGGCACCGAGTGCCCGTCGTCCCCGGCGTCGCCGTCCTTGAGGCTGCGGGTGTTGACGATGACGGGCATGGTGGGGTCCACGCCGCGGGGCAGGTAATGCTCCAGGAGGGGCGGGGGCAGCTGCACGCCCACCGGCCGTGGGTACAGCACGTCCGAAGAGCTGGGGGGCACCTGGCTGCCCTGCGGCCTGGGGGACACGGGGGGCGGGCGCTCAGAGGGGCAGACAGGGCTCAGGGGTCTGCTTCCCTTGGCTGCCCCAAGGGGGGAATCTGTGCGGGGCAGGTGGGCACCAACCCCATGGGCACAAGGTGGGCATGCGCCCATGGTGACCAGGTGAGGCCCCACCCCATGGGCACCAGGTGGGCACAAACCCCATGGGCACCAGGTGAGCCCCCACGCATGGTGACCAGGTGAGGCCCCACCCATGTCAACAGCTGGGCACACACCCAGTTCACCAGGTGAGCCCCCCCCCCCAGCACCACCCCTCCAAGCCCATGGGGCGGGGCACACAGGGTGTCCCTTACCAATCCCTCCTTATCAATCCCCCTTACCAATCCCCCTAATCAATCCCCTTACCAATTACCCTATCAAGTAGTCCTGCCTGGTGTCCTGGCACCAGTTCCTCATCAATTCCCCCTTATCAATCCCCCTAATCAATGCCCCTTATCAATCTCCTCTTACTAATCCCCCCTAACCAATCCCCCCTTACCAATCCCCTTTACCAATCCCCTGTTACCACCCCCTGTTACCACTCCCCTTATCAATCCCCTTATCAATTACCCTATCAAGTAGCCCTGCCTGGCGTCCTGGCGCCGGTTCCTCATCAGTGCCTTGTACTCTCCCACGCGCAGCCGCTTGCCCTCCACGATGCAGGTGCGCTTGGGCCGTGGTTTGTATTTGTAGTCCGGGTACTTCTCCAGGTGCTGCCGGCTCAGCCGTGCCTGCTCCTCGTAGTAGGGCTGCTTCTCCTGGTTGGACATGGATTTCCAGCGGGATCCTGCGTGGGGAAAGGAGGAGAGCGTCCTCACAGCCTGCCTGAGCGAGGAGATCAGGGGTGAACCCATCCCAAGGTTGATTGGTGCTGTTGGTTGGTTAATTAATGGTGTTAATTAATGGCATTGCTCGTGGGAATGGTGCCTGGATTTACAGCGGTGCTGGTGGGAGCCATGTGCCACAGCTGGTTCTGCTGGCATATCAGGAACAGCTTCCCTGAATTTCCCTGGGCATTTCCAGGGATTCATCTCCTCATTCCCAGACCTTCCCTCCTGGGAGTCATCTCCTCATTCCCTGACCTTCTCCAGGAACCTCCAGGGATTCATTCCCTGACCTTCCCTAGTGTATTCATCCCCTCATTCCCTGACCTTCTCTCCAGGATTCATCCCCTCATTCCCTGACCTTCCCCAGGTCAGGGAGGTCCCTCCATTGAGATTCAGAGGGGATCCCCCATCCCCAGACCTTGTTCCCATCCCTCCATGGGATGCAGAGTGGGTCCTGCCCCAGGATCTTGTGGGGGGATGCAGAGGGGATCCCCTGCCCCAGGATCTCATTCCCATCCCTCCATGGAGATGCAGAGTGGATCCCCCATCCCCAGATCTCGTTCCCATCCCTCCAGTGGCTGCAGAGGAGCTCCTGCCCCAGGATCTCACCCAGGATCTTGCTGATGCTGGAGTTGTGCATGTCTGGGAACGCCTGCAGGATCTTCCTGCGCTCGTCCTTGGCCCACACCATGAAGGCGTTCATGGGCCGCTTGATGTGGTTGTTGTTCCTGGACTCCGGGAAGTGCCGGGAGCCTGTGGGGAGATGCAGGATGAGGGCAGGAGCCAGAGGACAGAGCCACCCTGGGGTCACCACCGTGCTCCTGGCCACCCTCACCGTCCATCTCGCAGCTCAGCAGAGCCTCGTCCAGCCGGTGGCCGGGGGTCTCCTCCATCCTCTCCTTCACCGGGGAGGAGTCAATCCCGACGGGCTCCTGCCGGACAGAGGGGTCAGGAGCCAGCCCCCAGCCTGGGGACAGCTGTGGCTGGTGATGCTGGGGTGGCAGAGGGGACGGTGACCACACGGAGTGACCCTCACCTTGCGGTAGGGGCTGCTCAGGGACCCCTCCATGGCGGCGCCGTGGCCGTGCAGCAGCTGCCGCGCGTCGTGGATGGCTTTGGTGATGGCATCGCCCTCTCCCAGGAAACCTGGCAGGACACGGGCACCCGTCAGTGCCAGTGGGCACTCTGCTGACCAGTCACAGCACCCCGTGGGCACCCATCAGTGCCAGTGGTCACTCTGCTGACCACTCACACACCCACCACTCATCAGTGCCAGTGGGCACCCTGCTGACCACTCACAGCACCCCGTGGGCACCCGTCAGTGCCAGTGGTCACCTCACCGACCACTCACACCACCCACCCTTAGGGGCACCCATCAGTGCCAATGGTCACCCCACTGACCACTCACAGCACCCACCCCTAAGGGCACCTGTCAGTGCCAGTGGTCACCCCACTGACCACCCAACCCACCCCTATGGGCACCTGTCAGTGGTCACTCTGCTGACCACTCAACCCACCCCTATGGGCACCCATCAGTGCCAGTGGCCACCCCACTGACCACTCAACCCTACGGGCACCCATCAGTGCCAGTGGCCACCCCACTGACCATTCAACCCCTATGGGCACCCATCAATCCCAGTGGTCACCCCACACCACTGACCCCACCCTGCCCATGCCCCAGGTGGTGGCACAGCCCAGGGTGACAGGGCTGTCCCTTGTGTCCCCACCCAGCGGGAGGTTGGAGGGGCTGCTCTGCAGCTCCCTGCTGGCCCCGTGGCTCGGTGCCAGGGTCTGGCAGCTGCTCATCTTCAAACTGGGAGAACTGGAGGCGCTGGGCAGCTCGGAGCCTTTGGGTTTGGCCGTCAGGTTCAGCGGCTGCGAGGTCTCCTGAGGAGGAGGAGGAGGAGGGAGGGATGGGGGCTGAGGAGCTGCTGCCCCCAGAGCCCCAGCCCAGGGTTTGGGGGGGCTGTACCAGGGTTTTTGGGGTTGTACCAGGGGTTTTGGGGTTGTATTAGGGTTTGGGGGCTGTACCAAGGTTTGGAGGAGTTTTGGGGGCTATACCAGGGTTTGAAGGGGTTTTTGGGGCTGTGTGAGGGGTTGAAGGGGGTTTTGGGGCTGTAGCAGGGGTTTTGGGGCTGTACCAGGGTTTGGGGAGCTGTACCAGGGGGTTGAAGGGCATTTTTGGGGATGTATCAGAGTTTTGGTGCTATACCAGGGTTTGGAGGGGGTTTTGGGGCTGTACCAGGGTTTTTTGGGCTGTACCAGGATTTTGGGAGCTATACCAGAGTTTTTGGGGTTTTTGGGGCTGTACCAGGGTTTTTGGGAGCTCTACCCAGGTTTTTGGGGGCTGTACCAGGATTTCTGGGGAACTGTACCTGGTTTTCTTTGGGTTTTTGGGTTTTCTGGGGCCGTACCTGCATCTGGAGGTGTCCTGGGCCCGCGGGTCTCTTCAGCGTGGCAGGAGGAGGGCTGTGCAGGAGCTGCACCGGGTAATCCACTGCGGGAGCAGAGGGACAGCGCTTGGGGACAACAGGGACACGGCTGGGGGACAAGGCCACCCCGCAGGGCTGGGACAGCCCCGACTCACCCGGTTTGCAGGGGATGGGCTGGATGGGCAGTGCCAGCTGGGACTCGGGGGTGACCGGGAGGGGCTGGTGGCCGGGGGTGAAGGCGGGGATCATCACGTAGGGCATGTTGACCTGCTGGAGGGGACAGGGACACCAGATCAACGCTGCGGGGCAGTGCCACCCCCGGATGGGCACAGCAGGACACGGCGGCAGTCACAGGGACAGAGGTGTCCCCTGCCTTTACCTGGATCTGCTGCTGGAGGAGGTTGATCTTGTGCTGCTGCTGGATGAGCTGTTGCTGCTGCTTGGCGATCTGGGGAGGGGACAGTGGCATTGGTGACATCAAGAACCTGGCAGAACCCAGCCAGCTCCACAGAAAAAGGGTGGCAAGGGGTCCCCAGGGCTGCGGGAAGGGCAGGAGGAGGGGCTGAGCCACCTTGAGGGACACAAGGGCTGTGTGTGACACCCCAGGTGTGACAGCGGTGTCACCCCTGCCCTTGGGAGAGGAAAACCTGGTCTTCAAGGAGCAGGTGAGCACAGGCAGGAGGCACCTGGGGTGGTTTGTTCATCTCGAGGAGCTCAACCCCCATCTCCATCCACCCTTGGTCCTCCCAGCTCCAAGGGCTTTGGGACGGGAACACAAAACAGGGACCCCAAAGCCACTTGTGGTCCCGCGATCCCAAAGGGACCTACTCCTCTAACCAGGGAGATTGAAGACTTTGGGGTGTGAAATGCGAGGCAGAAAAGTCCTAAAGCCACCAGAGCCACCACTGGGTGAGCAGGGAATGTCAGACTGGGGAGGAATGGAAAGATCCCCACACGCTGACCCCAAAGGGACCCCGGAGGGGTGACAGCGCCCACCTGCTCCTGCTGCTGCCGTGCCAGCTCCATCTGCTGCTGCTGCTTCTCGAAGAGCATGGTGGCCATGTTCTTCTGCTCCGAGTGCGCCGTCAGCAGCTGGTCCCGCAGCGTGGACAGCTGGTTGATCATCACCAGCAGCTGCAGCTCCTTCTCTGCCAGGCTCTCCTGTGTTCCTGGGGGGAAAAAACCCGGCTGGATGAGGGTCAGGGGGTGGGGAGGGGGAGAGGGTCAGGCACGAGGTGGGCTGGAGGTGGTTTTGTTTAAGGAGTGTAATTCCCATTTCCGTTCACTGGGGAGATTGAAGAGTTTGGGGTGGGAAATGCGAGGCAGAGAAGTCCTAAAGCCAGCAGAGCCACCACTGAGTGAGCAGGAAATGTCAGACTGGGGAGGAATGGAAAGATCCACACATGCTGAACCCCACCCACCAAGCAGAGGCAGCAGAGATGCTCCCCTCCAAAAAAAAAAAAAAAAAAAAACAATTTAAAAATACGAAAAGTGGACATTTCCCCTCCTGCTTTGGCGCTCCCAGCTGGGATGCAGGAGGGAGCTTGGTGGAGGTGGATCCCACCTTTCACTTCCTTGGATTCAGCCGTGTTCCGACCCAGCAGCCGCTCCTTCCAGTCACTGGCCAGCAGCTTCTCGATAGTTGGCATCACTGGGGACAGGGACAGGGACAGGGAGGAGAGGACAGCCACATGAGCACATCCCAAGGCTCTGCAGCACGGCTCGGTCCATCCCACAGCTCTGGGGAAATCCCAAGGGGCGGGGAAGGGATCCCAAGAGGTCCCTTGGGAACATTTCCCACCTTCCTTCAGGTTCCTGTTGAAGTCCAGCTTCTCCTGGCCGCTCCCGGCCGGCTCGAAGGCGGAGCGCCGGGGCTCGGGGACATCCCCGGTGGGAGAGCGGGATTCCTGAGGGGCACAGGACGTCACTGCCACCCCCAGGGACACCCCCGGCAGGGGACATCCCCGCCTGGTGGGATGCTGGGAGCTGGAGCACGCTCTGCCAGGCACATTCCCTGAACCCCGTCTAGAGAGCAGCATGGAAATGCTGGAATTTCCCCCTGAGCTCCTCTTCCCCTCTGAGGGCAGAGCAGGGAGAGGGAGAACCCCAGGACAGTGGGAAAGGGAGGCTGAAGGGATGGGGAACACCTGGAGGGGGTTGTTGGGGGTTCCATGCCGAAGGTGAAGCCCTCAAAGCCCAGGCATGACCCCAGAGCAGCCCCAGGTTTGCCATGGGCAAAGCTGAGCTCTCGTTCCCGATTTTCCAGGTTTTTGGGGCTCAATCCTCAAGCAAACCAACCCTTCACACCCTGGGAGCTCTCGTTCCCGATTTTCCAGGTTTTTGGGTCTCAATCCTCAGGCAAACCAACCCTTCACACCCTGGGAGCTCTTGTTCCCACTTTTCCAGGTTTTTGGGGCTCAATCCTCAGGCAAACCAACCCCTCACACCCTGGGAGCTCTTGTTCCCACTTTTCCAGGTTTTTGGGGCTCAATTCTCAGGCAAACCAACCCTTCACACCCTGGGAACTCTTGTTCCCACTTTTCCAGGTTTTTGGGTCTCAATCCTCAGGCAAACCAACCCTTCACACCCTGGGAGCTCCTGTTCCCACTTTTCCAGGTTTTTGGGGCTCAATCCTCAGGCAAACCAACCCCTCACACCCTGGGAGCTCCTGTTCCCACTTTTCCAGGTTTTTGGGTCTCAATCCTCAGGCAAACCAACCCTTCACACCCTGGGAGCTCTTGTTCCCTGTTCCCCAGGTTTTTGGGGCTCAAAAGAGCAGCCAAAAAAGCCTTGGGAAAGCCTCAAATTTCCGTGTTAATTCCTCGGGATGAAGAAAAACCACGCAGGGGAGCATCCACTGCCTCCTCCATGGGATGGAGGGTCTGGAGCAGGGCTGGGGGCAGCACCACCTTTGTCACACCCACCTGTGGCAGGGCCTGGGGGTCGGTGCCATCCCTGGGAGGTGGCCCTGGCGGGTCGTGGGGCCGGGGCTCGGTGCTGGGGGCAGCCCCCGGGGGGGTCTCGGGGCCGCCCTCCTTCTTCTCCTCAGTCTTGACGGCGCAGTTCACCATGGTGCCCGCTCCATCCAGCTCCGGGGGTGGCGAGGTGGGGCTCCTCATGGACATCCTGGGGACAGCGGGGACGTCACCACGGCCACCCCTGGGTGTGGGCACACCTCTCCCAGCCTGGTGCCACACTGGGGTGCCCCGCAGTGCAAGGACAGCGTCCCTGGGGTTTGCTGTGGGCAAAGCTGAGCTCTTGTTCCTGGTTCTGTGGGTTTTTGGGGCTCAGTCCTCAGGGAACCAAACCTCCACACCCTGGGAGCTCTTGTTCCTGGTTCTCTGGGTTTTTGGAGCTCAATCCTCAGAGAAACCAGCTCTTTATACCCTGAGAGCCCTTTTCCCTGCTTTTCCAGGTTTTCAGGCTCAATCCTCAAGGAACCAGACCCTTCACGCCCTGGGAGCTCTTTTTCCTTGTTTTCCAGGTTCTTGGGGCTCAATCCTTGGGGAAACCAACCCTTCACACCTTGGCATGGAGGAATAAATTCCTAAAGGCAACCCGGAGATCCCAGGGATTGGGAGTGAGGGACAGTTTAAGGGACCTTCATGCCACATCCAGCAAGCCCAGGCTGAGGGTGACAGGGACCAGCACCCCAGGTCCCCTCACAGCTCCAGGAGCCGTGCCTAGAAAGCCGCCGGAGCAGCCGCGGGTTTCCCGATCCAGCGGGAAGGGGAAATCCTGGCTCTGCCCAACAATGGCTGGGACGGCAATGGAACGGCTCCTCCAGGAACCCCCGGCACGGGAGGGAGCTGGGACCAGGACTGGCCACCAGAATGGCTACTCCAGGAATCCCTGGATTGGGATGGGACTGGGACTGGCCACCAGAATGGCTCCTCTGGTACTTCCTGCCATGGGATGGGACTGGCCACCAGAATGGCTCCTCCAGGAGTTCCTGCCATGGGATGGACCTGGGACTGGCCACCAGAACGGCTCCTCTGGGAGCCCCTGCCATGGGATGGGACTGGGACTGGGCACCAGAACAGTTCCTCCAGGAATCCCTGGAATGCAATGGGACTGAGACTGGCCACCAGAATGGCTCCTCTGGTAGTCCCTGCCATGGGGTGGACCTAGGACTGGCCACCAGAATGGCTCCTCCAGGAATCCCTGGAATGCAATGGAAGTGGGACTGGCCACCAGAACGGTTCCTCCAGGAGTCCCCAGCATGGAATGGATCTAGGACCAGGACTGGCCACCAGAACAGTTCCTCCAGGAGTCCCTGGCACAGCACCACCAAGGCCCTGCCAGGACGAGGGTCTGGCCCCAGGAATGGCTCTCCCTGATCCCACAAACCCCTTTGGGTGCCAATCCCCACCCCAGTGCTGCCAGATGGGCACTGCAGGAATGACAATGAGTTTTATAGGGAGCGTAGAGGACCCCGAGCACTGGAGTCCCATGGGGTTTGTCCCCAAAAAAATGTGTCCCACCCCTCACTCCGAGTGCCAGGAGCGAGTGCCAGGATCGGTGGCGCCCACGAGGACTTGGCTTCTGTGGCCACCAAGCCTCACACCACACACAGCAAGAACGGGGACAAGCATTGTCCTCGCCTTTCAGAGGGAATAATGAGAAAAGGAGGCAGCTAAGGAAGGGATTTATCCCAGAATCGGGAGCTGGGCTGTGGAACTGCCCTGCAATGGGGACAGCACCTGTCTGGGGGCTACCACCCCAAACCCAGCACGCTCTCACCTCCCAGACCCCCCTCAGGAGCCCCTAAAGCCAGTTTGGGGGTGCAAAGCGGGGTGGGGAGGGCTGAGCTGGGCCGCCCGGCTTGGGGGCAGCAATTACATAACAAACAAAGCCCGGCTCAAGCTGCGAATTAATCAAACGGCTGAAAATAAAACCTTCCTCTCAGGAACTTCAAACAAAAGAAATGAAAACAACAAGGCCGGCTGGGTAATGAAAAGCCAGGGCTGTGAATAGGGGACAAAAGGAAGTGGAACAATGGGGTGTTGGACAAAAGCAATAAAGTAAAGGGAAGTGTGACAGCTCCACAATAGGGCACTGTGCTCGCCAGCCTTTCTGATCTTAGCGGGCCTTTTTTTAATCTCGGTTCCCTCGCCCTCCGCCGAACAAACCCGCCGGGTTTCCTCCCGGCCCCGCATTGCCCGGGGGCTGCCGCATCCTGCGGCGCCCCTTCCTGCCCCGGCTCACCTTGGCCGGGGCCACCCGGCCCCCAAAATCCATCACCGGGAAGGACCGGCCCCGGTGGGAAGCTCTGCCCGCTCCAGCAAGGATTGGCCTTGCGGGGATGTTATAAGTGGGGAAACTGAGGCAGGAATGCACAGCACAGCACCTCAGGTGTGCATGACACTCAATTTTTCCAGCTTTTTTTGTGTTTTTTTTCTGTGCAAAAATCCAAATTTTGTAGGTTTAGGATGCTGCAACGGCAGCACCGCGGCACGGAGCGATGGCTTTGGTTTGAGGCAGGCACAAAATCCCATCCCAGCCCTCCCACAGGTCCCGTTCCCATTGTCCTTCACCTCCCGGTGCCACTGGAAGTTCACTCTTAAAATGGGGCCAGGCTTTAATAGGGCCGTGTTTGAAAGAGGCCTCCTCGAGGGTTTGTTATCCACCCCGCCGAGCAAACAAAAAAAAAGGGGGAAAGGGGAAAAGGCGCTGTTATCTCATTCCGGGCCGGTCTCAGGTGTGGGCTCCGGGGCTGCCTGGGGCACACAATGGGCACGGAACAATCGCCCTGGCACGGCACTGAAAGGATCTTCTTGGTTTTTAATGTTCCCCATTAAATCCAGGGTGGGGAGGAAGGGAGGGAATGGAGTTGGGATGGAAAGCACCAGCCCAGAGGACGGAAACAGATCCCAAATCCTCATGGGATGCTTCCTTCCCTCACAGCTTTTTGGGGGCTCATCCCACAAGCCCAGAAATTCCCATATTTCACCTCTCCTCCCGATCCCAGCCTGGCAGCTCCAAGATTTTGGGGATGGTGACAGCTTGTGTTTCCCGGTTTGTGGCGGTGAACGGCACGTCCTGCAATTCTCCCGGTGGCCGTGCCACCCTTCCTGCCCGCCAGCCAGGCCTGATCCTATCGGCCCTGGCTCTGTGGAGCAGAACAGCTCCAGGGGCTGGGAAAAGGGGATGAGGTGCCAGAAAACCCCCACCCTGCCCAGCACCGGTTTGGGGATCCGAGAGATGCCAAAATCCCGGCGCTGCAGGAGCTCGGAGATCCAAGAGATGCCCAAATCCCACAGCCTGGGATCCAGGAAAATCCAGGAGATGCTGAGATCCCAGCACTGCAGGAGTTTGGGATCCAGATGTTGAGATCCTGGCACTGCAGGAGTTTGGGATCCAGATGTTGAGATCCTGGCACTGCAGGAGTTTGGAGATCCAAGAGTCAATGGGATTCCAGCACAAATGGAATTTGGGGATCCAAGAGATGCTGAGATCCCAGCACAGCAGGGATTTGGGATGCAAGAGACACCAAGAACCTGGCACTGAAGGAGTTTGGGATCCAGATGTTGAGATCCCGGCATTGCAGGAGTCTGGGAATTCAAGGAGCAGCGAGATCCCAGAGCTGCAGGAGTTTGGGGATCTAAGAGATGCAACAAGCAAGAGATGCTGAGATCCTGCCACTGCAGGATCTTGGGGATCCAAGAGCCACCAAGATCCCCCACCCTGTGTCACACCACTGCTGCCTCAGGGCTCATCCTGCTCCTCAATCTGGGGACAATCCCACCCCAAGGACAGCAAGGAGACCCTCGGTGAGTTGGCTGGGGGAGCTGCATGCCCAGATTTTCGGGATCACCCTGCCCTCTCCTGCCCATCAGGTTCTCCCAGCTCCTGGAGTTCTTGCTCTCCTCCCTCCCAAAGCTCTCCATGCACACTTCTTCCCTTCAGGACCCCAACATGGTGCCCAAACATCCCATAAAAACCTCATCCCGCCACCAGAGCCCAGGAAACCGGGCAAAACAGGGAAAAACCCGAGGAGGAAACACCAGAGGAGCAACGCCGGCACGAGCAGCAGCCGCGACACCCCTGGGAGAGGGCAGAGGAAAAAATAAAGACACACACGGAGATTTTCCTCTTCCAGGCAGGACCTGAGGAATCCCGGCCGGCCACCGGGACAGACAATAGCCCATCTCCTGCCAGACAAGCGGGGCCGCTTTCCTGCCAGACTTGGAATGTCCTTTCGGGGCCGCTTCCAAGCGTTTCCGGCCCGCGTGTCTTCCAAGAGAAAAGAATGGATGTTTGCTCCACCGTGCCCGGGCAGGGATGGCCAGGGGTGGCCCATGGCCCTGGATGGGGGAAGTTCATGGGGCTGCTGGCCCTTCCCTGGGGATCCAGAGCATCCTGGGATTTGGGGTCATTCCCTGGGAATGGCAGGTGGCCGTGGGAGAGGTGGGATGTGACATCCGTGCGTGGGGGTGGGAGAAAGGCGGGTGAGGAAATGCAAGACCCCAGGGTTTGATGGTTTGGAAAAATTTGGTTTGAAACCCCAAAAGGGCAACGGGATGAGAATTTTCAGCCCCAAAAATGCCACCACCACATCAGAGCCACAGGTTTTGTTGGTTCTGAAAATTTGCTTTTTAACAGAATGAGCGTTTTCAGCCCCCAAAATGTCATCACCATCGTGTCAGAGCCACAAGGTTTTTGGTTCTGAAATATCATTTTTTAGCCTCAAAAGGCAGTGGGATGAGTGTTTTCAGCCCCAGAAATGGCACCACCACCATGGCAGAGCCACGGAGTATTCTCGTTCTGAAAAATTGGTTTTTAACCCCAAAATGCCACTGGATGAGGGTTTTTAGACTCAGAAATGCCACCACCACCATGGGAAAGCCACAGAACAACATGTCACTGCTCAGAGCCCATGTCCCCTGCCAGGGCTATGTCCCCAAGGTTCTGGTTCTGAAAAATCATTTTTTAACCCCAAAAGGCAACAGAATGAGCATTTTCAGCCCCAGAAGTGCCACCACCACCACGTTAGAGCCACTGGATTTTCTGGTTCTGAAAAATCATTTTTTTAGCCCCAAAAGGCAACAGGATGAGCTTTTTCAGCCCCAGAAATGGCACCAGCAGCACGTGAGAGCCACAGCTTGTCGTGTCACTGCTCAGAGCCCGTGTGCCCTGCCCGGGCTGTGTCCCCACCCTGCTGTCTCACAAAGCAGCAGTGGAAACGCTCCTAATTTGGGCTCAGCCCCATCCTCGGCCGCCTCCACGTTCTCAACACCTCGGCAGCAGAAAAACCCAAAGAGAGCTCAGGGCACCGGAAAAGCTGCAAAACCCACCCTGAGATGGAAGATCTTTGGTGGCCACAGGGGATCTGGGGAGGGGGATGCTCCGAGGCGCAGCAGGAGCAGGAGGGGAATTGTCCGGTTTGTCCTTTCCCAATGGAAAATCCCCATCCCAAAGAGACCCCCAGACCCCAAATGCCCCTTTCCATCCTGGCCTGGCCTTTGGGATGAGCAGGAACTGGGATTTCCCGCTGTCCCCCCAAACCAGGCGGGTGTTTGTCCATCCTTCACCCACCCTCAGCTCCCTGAAGGAGATTTCTCCTTCCCCGAAGGACAAACGGCCCCTGGAAACATCTGGAAATGTCCCCATGGGGTCAGGGCACGGTGACAGCGCCAACATCACGGAAACTCCCGGCACAGGAAGGGGTCGGGGTCACGCCTCTGCTTGTGCCACCCCCCTTCCACCAGGTCCCCTCTCCAGGGCTGTGGGACCCCATCCTGGTGTCCCCATGGAGGGATGTCCCCTCCTCATGCCGTGGAATTCTCAGCACAGCCACGTTATGGGGGTTTTTTGGGGGGAGCAGAGCATGAATTTTCCATCTTTTAAGATGGAAAGGAGCAATCCAGGTCTCCAGGTTGAATCCTAAAGAAATTACAACAGTTTTTACCAATTTTATCCCAAAAAAACCCAGCCTGCCCCTTCCAAAGGCCTCCAGGCCATACCTAGGGTTATTAATGAGATGCACATTGCCCTGATGAATTCCTGCAGAGTTCTGGGGGCAAATCCAATCAATCCTCTCTAAAACTTGAGGAAAGAGGGAAATTAAGAGGGATTCATCCCTAAATTCTCTCAAATACAAGGCAGGGAGGAAAAGGGGAATTCCCAGGCTGGGCCAAGGGGAAGAGGAGGATCTGGGAGGCTCCATGGGATGCTCCATGTTCTCCATCAAGGACGTTTCCCATCCCCTATAAATCCCAGGATCCTGGTGTCCCAGGAAATGGGATGAGGACTAAACTGCAGATCAGTGGCCCCACTCCTGCTTTTCCCATGGGATTGTCCCTCTTGGCCAAATCCAACCCATCCCTTGGGGCTTGTCCTCCCTGTGTCCTGCAGGATCTGAGGGGGAGAGGAATGGGGAAACAAAGCCCCCAACAAAGCCTGAGAAGGATGAGTCAAACCCCACACATTCCCTGTGGGCATTGGGATCAGGATCCGTGCCTCACACATCACTGGGATCCATTGGATCCATGCCCCACACATCACTGGGATCAGGATCCGTGCCCCACACATCACTGGGATCAGGATCCGTGCCCCACACATCACTAGGATCCATTGGATCCATGCCCCACACATCACTGGGATCAGGATCCGTGCCCCACACATCACTAGGATCCATTGGATCCATGCCCCACACATCACTGGGATCAGGATCCGTGCCCCACACATCACTAGGATCCATTGGATCCATGCCCCACACATCACTGGGATCCATTTGATCCCTGCCCCACACATCCCCTGTGGGCACCAGGATCCGTTGGATGCATCCCAACCTCTGGGACCCATCCCAGTGCCCCTTTGGATGGAGAATTTCCATCTCCCTCTGCTTTCCCACTGCTCCAAGGGGGTTTGTCCTTTAGGATCCCAAAACCAGCTGGGACCTTCCTTCCCAACCCCAAATCCAGGGATTCTGCCTCCCACGAGCCCGTGTGACAAAACCCAGCCAGGAGGTCCATAATTATCCAAATTAAACCCCATCCCTGGAACATAATTACCCAAACAAAACCCAATCCCTGGAACATAATTGTCCAAATAAAACCCAATCCCTGGAACATAATTACCCAAATAAATCCCAATCCCTGGAAGCAGCCGGATCCTTCCCTGGCCCAGGGCCACCTCTTTTCACAGCCACGACCCAAACACATTTTTCCTTTTGCTGTAGGGAGGGTTTGAAACAGGAGGGGAGGGGAAAAAAACAAAACCCGCCTGAACCTCAGGTGGAACTTCCTGGCCGCGGGATTTATGAGGCGGGAATGATCTCATCAGGGAAGTGGAGGAAACTCCACTGGAATTATTTCCAACCCCTCTAAATCCCCCCCCCCAAATCCCAGGAACAATCCCAGGACGAGCCACGTGATGGCCCCGGGACCAGCGCTGGTCATTCCCGTTTCCTGGCCCTCCAGAGCAGACTTTGGGAGTTTCGGGTTGGTTCTGCCACTCCTGGAGATAAATCCCTAAGGAAAAGGCTCCTTGCAGCACCTCCGGCTCTGCAGGGTCCGTGTGCAGGGAATTTTGTGGGGCTTTAGGGGAAGGGGATGATCAGGAGAGGGAAATTAGGGCAGAAAAGCACAGAGTTTCCTTCCCAGAAAACCACAGGTTTAAACCTCTAGGGAAAAGCAAAACCCTTTTTTTTTTTATCCCCCTTTTCCTCTGCCCTTCCCACCCCTCCCTGCATTAAAACCCTAAAAAACCCCAAAACGTTCCCATTTTAATAGAGGCAATCCTGGGGCTCTGAAAAATGGGGATTTACCCTTTTTCCCCTTTTATTTTCCTGCATCAGAAATAAACTTTAAAAGACATTTTGGATCCAAAATAGAGGCAATCCTGGCGCTCTGAAAAATGGGGATTTACCCTTTTTCCATGTTTTTTTCCTGCATCAGAAATAAACTTTAAAAGATATTTTGGATCCAAAATAGAGGCAATCCTGGCACTCTGAAAAATGGGGATTTACCCTTTCCCCCCTTTTATTTTCCTGCATCAGAAATAAACTTTAAAAGATATTTTGGATCCAAACCCCCCTGGACTGCAGGTGCTGAGCCTTTATCCCAAACCCAGCGGGGCTGGATCATCCCCATGACCCACAGCGGGGTTCTGGGGGCAGCTCCAGATCTTTGGGATCCAGCAAAAAACCCCTGGAGCAGCTCCCAAACCCCCTCCAGGCCATGCCCTCGCTCCCCAAGATGACGGGAACGAAATTCAAAAAGCGACAAAACCCAGAGAAATAAAGAAAAATCCAGGACTGAGGATGGGGACAACTCACCCAGAGGCTGGCACGGCGAGCCTGGCACGGCGAGCCTGGCACGGCGAGCCTGGCACGGCGAGCCTGGCACGGCGAGCCTGGCACGGCTCCCTCCTTGCCCTGCCCTGGCCCCAGAGCGGGGTTTATCAGGGTGGCCGATCTCGGTGGCGTTTTTGTGTCACTTGTGTCACTCAGCGTTTCCAGGCACGGCCGGGGGGTGGGGGGCTCGGCTGAGACGCTGAGCGCAAACAAGATTTTAATCAGGGATTTAAACCAGACTTGACTCGAAACCTGACTTTTTAAAGCAGAATTTCAAGAAGATTTTAAACCCGAATCTCAAGCAGATTTTAAACCAGGATTTAAAGCAGAATTTCAAGAAGATTTTAAACGTGAATCTCAAGCAGATTTTAAACCAGGATTTAAAGCAGAATTTAAAGCAGATTTTCCTATCGCCTGAGGGAGGGAGGGCCAAGATTTCCAATCCTTTTCGCGGCCCTATTGGGAAAAAAAAAAAATCCCAAAGCAGGGCTCACCCTCCTGCCCTGCAGCTCCCAGTGGGAGGGAAGCTCTTCCCAAACTCTTTTTCCATGGGAAACCCATGGGTGGAGTTGGGGATGTGCAGAACTTGGTGCTGGGTCCATCCCAGTCCCTCGAGCTTTTATGGGATTTTAAACCTTCCAATAATTCCTTATTCTTCCAGGTTTTTGGGGTGTCCATTCCATGTCAAAATCCATATCAGTAACCCCCAACTCTTGGGCTTTTATGGAATTTTAAACCTTCCAATATTTTATATTTTCCCAGGTTTTTTGGGTGTCCATCCCATGTCAACAACCTCCCATCCTTGAGCTTTTATGAGATTTTAAACCTCCCAATAATTCCTTATTTTTCCAGGTTTTGGAGTGTCCATCCCATGTCAAACCCCATATCCATAACCCCCCACTCTTGAGCTTTTATGGCATTTTCCACCTTCCACCAACCCATTCTTCTTCCAGGTTTTCCCATTTGTGGGCACCAATCCCACCTGGAGTTTCCCAGGGTCGCTGGGCACACCCAGGAGCACCCAAGGGTGCTCAGAGCCAGCTCTGGGGTCTGTCACCAGCAGCACCCAAGCCCCCAATCGCACCCCAAAATCTTACGGGGCCGCGTTTCCGCCCTGCAGCCGCAGCCAGCGGCGCCCCGGAAACCTTTGGGGTCCCTGTGCTCAGCATCCTGAGCTGCAGCAAACATGTCCTCACCTCCAGATTGTCCCCCCATGGAGGGACAAAAGGGGACATGGAGGGACACAAAAACACTTCCCAGATTTGGGGCGCGAGGAGCCCGAGATGTTGGGGTTGCTTCATGTCCCAGCAATGGGATTTTTTTTATGGTGCTTTGGGAGCTGCTCCAGGAGCCATCAGGGCCTTCATGAACCTCAGTCTGAGGGAAAAAGTGCCACTGGCTGCTCCTCACCTGCCCCAAAATCATCTCCTGTCCCCAAAATCATCTCCTGTCCACAAAACATCTCCTGTCCCCAAAATCATCCCCTGCCCCAAAATCATCTGCCCCAAATCATCTCCTGCCCCAAAATTATCTGCCCCAAAATCATCTACCCCAAAATCATCTCCTGCCCCAAAATCATCTGCCCCAAATCATCTCCTGTCCCCAAAATCATCCCCTGCCCCCAAATAATCTCCTGTCCCCAGATCACCCCCTGTCCCAAATCCCTCCCCAAAGTCAGCCCTAACTCCATTCCCACCAGGCTCACGGGGATCAGGGATGGATGGGCTTGGATGAGACCCCCTGAACAGAACATTTTTAGCCCCATTTCCTCAGCCAGCCAGGGCTGTTTGGGTGCTGTTTGCCTGGTTTGGGGTGCGGGTTTGGGTTCCTGAGCTCATCCCCCACCTCGGGTGACACCGAGCATCCGGCGGCGCCGCTTCCGCGGCCTCGCGTGTACCAGGAGCTGCAGGAGGGCCTGGCAGCCATTGCTGTCACTGTTTTGTCATTTTTCGGGCATTATTTCAGCTCACAGAGACACCCCCTGCTTCTGGGGTTTGGCATTTGGGGTTTGGGACACCCCACTTCGCATCCCGCTGCGGGATCCAAAGGGATTTGGGAGCGGCGACCTCCAGATCCCCAAAGGGATGGGTTTGGGGGAATTAAAAACCAGCAAATTCAGCTCTGGGATGGGCTCCTCACCTCGGGGGGAGCAGAGGGATTTGGGAACAAGGTTTTTGGGAACAAGGGGTTTGGGGTGGTTTTCAACGCACAACAAAAATCCAGCACAGACAGGAAGTTTTGGGAACGAGGGGTTTGGCAATGAGGGTTTTGGGAACGGGGAGTTTGGGAACAAGGTTTTTGGGGTTGTTTTCACTGCATAGAAAAATCCCAGCACAGACCAGGAGCCGCCAGCCCTCCCCATTCGGGATGGGATTTCAAACTGAGCTCCCCATGTCCTGCAGCATGCAAGGGGCTCACGGCACTGGAGGCACCTGTGTCACCCCCTGTCCTGTCCCGATGTTCCCTGGGCTCCCTGAGCAGTGGGAATTGGCAGCTTTGGCCTCCAGGTGCCCATCCCAGAAAAAACAAATGGATCTGGGGGGGATTTTGGGGCTCTGTTTGCAGCCTGAGGAGTCCTGGGCTCCTGTGCCTGTTCCCTGGGCTGTGCCAGCTTTGCCCAGCCCCCAGGATGAGCTATTTTTTGGGGGGGGAAAACACACAAATCCCACATCCAAAAATGTGTTTTCCCCAGCCAGATTCCCAGCACGGACCCACAAACCAGAGGAAACACAACAGGAAGGAGCCAGAATGGGATCCCAGAGAACCCAAATCCCTAAAAGAGCCCCTAAAAGCAGCAAATTCTGCTCTGCCCTGCCCAGCCTGCAGCTGGGCTCTCCAGGAGACCTCCCTGCTCCAAAAATCCACATGGAAAACCAGCGGGAAAGGGCTCCCTGCGGGAACTCGCTGGAGCAGCCACGAGGGGTCCGTGCCACCCGTGCCACCCCCGCCCGTCCCTGCCGCGGATCCGGGCACGCTCCCGAGCCAGCCCTGCCCCGGGGGACCCCGCTTCCCGCTGGGCGTGAGAGGAGAACAATGGGGCCGAGCCCTCCATTGTTCCAGACAAAAGATAAGGCCGGGCTCTGGCATTCCCCAGCGCCCGCCCTGCTCGGGAGCTGCTGTTCCCGGCCCTGCCATTCCCGGCCCTGCCAATCCCGGCTCTGCCATTCCCAGGCTCTGCCATTCCCAGGCTCTGCCATTCCCAGGCTCTGCCATTCCCGGCCCTGCCATTCCTAATTCTGCCATTCCCAGGCTCTGCCATTCCCGGCTCTGCCATTCCCAGGCTCTGCCATTCCCAGGCTTTGCCATTCCCAGCCCTGCCATTCCCAGCCCTGCCATTCCCGGCTCTGCCATTCCCAGGCTCTGCCATTCCCAGGCTCTGCCATTCCCGGCTCTGCCATTCCCAGGCTCTGCCATTCCCAGGCTCTGCCATTCCCGGGCTCTGCCATTCCCGGGCTCTGCCATTCCCAGCCCTGCCATTCCCGGCTCTGCCATTCCCAGCCCTGCCATTCCCGGCCCTGCCATTCCCAGGCTCTGCCATTCCCAGGCTCTGCCATTCTCAGGCTCTGCCATTCCCCATTTCTGCCATTCCCAGGCTCTGCCATTCCCCATTTCTGCCATTCTCAGGCTCTGCATTTCCCAGTTTTCTGCCATTCCCAGCTCTGTCATTCCTGGCTCTGCCATTCCCCATTTCTGTCATTCCTATTTCTGTCATTCTTAATTTTGCCATTCCCAGCTTTGCCATTCTCATTTCTGCCATTCCCAGGCTCTGCCATTCCCAATTTCTGCCATTCCCAGCTTTGCCATTCCCAATTTCTGCCATTCCCAGCTTTGCCATTCCTGGCTCTGCCATCCCCAGGGTCAGGGCAGCAAATTTTCCAAGCCGTCCCCACAGCAGGTGACCCCTTGGGGCTGCTGGAGGGAACAGTCTGAAATATCTGAAATTTTGTCTCTCTGCAATTTAGAGCTCCGTTCCCAGGTCAGAAATATCTGAAATTTTGTCTCTCTGCAATTTAAAGCTCCATTCCCAGGTCTGAAATATCTGAAATTTTGCTTTTCTGTAGCTCCCTGAGCTGCAGGAGCCCGGGCAGTGCCCAGCACCCGGCAGCTCTGTGGGGGCCGGGGCAGACCCCAGCCCCGCAGGGGCTCCCTGGAAGGCGCAGGATGGGCTGAAAACACGGAGATGTTTTCCAGCAGAACTGTCAGAAACTGCACTAATTTATTTCCCTTCTGCGTGTTCCCCGCTGGGTTAAAGCGGGTGGGGATCGCTGATGCATCGCACAAAACTCCGGCCTGGAGCTCCCCCCCTGCGGTGCAGATAAACCAAACCAGAACCAGAACCAGAACCTGAACCCGAACTCAAACCCAAACCTGAACCCAAACCCAAACTCAACCCAAACCCAAAACTAAACTCAAACCTGTACACGAATCCAAGCCCAAACCCAAACCCGAATTCGAATCTAAACCCAAACCCAAACCCAACTCAAACTTGAACCTGAACCCAAACCCAAACCCAATCCCAAACCCAAACCTAAACCCAAACCAGAACCCAAATCCAAACCCAAACCAGAACCAGAACTCAAACCTCTGTCCAAATCCAAGCCTGAACCCAAACCCAAACCCAAACTCAAACCTGAACCCAAACCCAAACCCGAACCAGAACCCAAACCCTAAAATGCTGCAGGAAGGAGCGCGAAGAGCCCGGAGAGCCCGGCCCCGGTTCTCGGTGTGGCCTCAGGGCTGCCGGGAGCCCCGGCCTGGGAGCGCCCAGCCCAGCCCGGCTCGGCTCAGCCCAGCTCAGCCCGGCTCAGCTCGGCCCGGCCCGGGGCTGCGCGGCTCTCCAGGCTCTGCCTCCCGCCAGGCGCGGCCGCTCCAGCAGCTCCGGCAGCGCGGAGCCCCGCGGCTCGTCCGGGTCTGCTCAGCTCCTCCCAAGCCCACAGATCCTCCTGAGCCCGTAGATCCTCCTGAGAATGCCCAGATCCTCCTGAGAACCCCAGATCCTCCTGAGAACCCCCAGATCCTCCTGAGAACCCCCAGATCCTCCTGAACCCCTCCAGATCCTCCTGAGAACCCCCAGATTCTTCTGAGAACCCCCAGATCCTCCTGAGCCCCCCAGATCCTCCTGAGCCCCCGAACTCCTCCATCCTCAGCTCTGAGCCCCCCCCAGCTCCCCCCACTCCTCTCAGCCCCCCCAAAAGCAGCACCTCGGACCCCCCCCCCCCTTTTCCCAGGGGTTCAGGCCGGATTTAGGGGCTCCACGATCCCAAATCTCTTTTCCAGCGCTGGGAACCCCGGCATTGGGAGCAGCGGGAATTCCTCAGCCCGGCCCGCAGCGCTGCTCCCCCGGAGCACAGAACAAAAGAGGGCAGCGGCTCCTCCGGGGCTCCGCGGGCTCGGGGCAGGCCCTGCCCTGCCATGAGGGGATTGTTTCGCTCCAAAAAAATGGAATTTTGAAGGAAAATGAGCGGCGGGAGTTTCCCCAGCACGGCTGGGACAGCAGGAGCGGCGCTGCCCGAGGGTGTTCAAGGTGGTCCCTGACAGTGACCGCGGAGGGTGTCAAAGGTGGCCCCTGGGTGGTCAGAGCTTTTTTTGGAAGCTTTTTTGGGATTGCTGCCATCCCACGTGCAGGGACAGAGCCCTGGTGCCAGCCGGGAATGTTTGCAGGGGGATAAAGCTGGAGCGAGCAGGAATGGGGCTCTGGAGGTGACGGCGTCCCTGAGCGCCCAAACCCACGGGATCGGCTCTGAGGGACCCCCAGAAGTGATGCCAGGAGCTGTGGCCACCCCAATGTCCCTGAAAGTTTGTTTGGGGTTTGTTATTTGTGGGTTGGGATCCCAGAGCTGAGCACAGGGAGGGCTGGGACAGCAGCAGCTTCGAGAGATCGGTGCATCCCAGAGATTCCCTCTGCACATCCCAGAGATTCCCTCTACAGATCCCAGAGATTCCCTCTGCACATCCCAGAGATTCCCTCTACAGATCCCAGAGATTCCCTCTACAGATCCCAGAGATTCCCTCTACAGATCCCAGAGATCCCCTCTGCACATCCCAGAGATTCCCTCTGCACATCCCAGAGATCCCCTCCACACATCCCAGAGATCCCCTCTGCACATCCCAGAGATTCCCTCTGCAGATCCCAGAGATTCCCTCTGCACATCCCAGAGATTCCTTCTACACACCCCAGAGATTCCCTCCACACATCCCATCTGCATCCCAGAGATTCCCTTCATTTGCATCCCAGAGATTCCCTCCACACATCCCACCTGCATCCCAGAGATTTCCTCCACCTGTATCCCAAAGATTCCTTTCATCCAGATCCCAGAGATTCCCTTAACTTTCATCCCAAAGATTCCCATCACCTGTGCCCCAGATTTCCATCACCTGTACCCCAGATTTCCATCACCTGTACCCCAAAGATTTCCACCACCTGTACCCCAAAGATTCCTATCACCTTCATCCCAGAGATTTCCTTCATCTGAATCCCAAAAATTCCTGTCCCCTGTACCCCAAAGATTCCCTTCCCCTGCATCCCCAACATTCCCTTCCCCTGCATCCCAAAGATTTCCTCCACCTTCATCCCAGAGATTTCCTTCATCTGAATCCCAAAAATTCCTGTCCCCTGCATCCCAAACATTCCCTTCCCCTGCATCCCAAACATTCCCTTCCCCTGCATCCCAAAGATTTCCTCCACCTCCATCCCAAAGATTCCCTTCCCCTGCATCCCAAAGATTCCTTCATCTGTACCTTTTAAGATTCCCATCACCTCCATCCCAAAGATTCCCTCCACCTCCATCCCACAGGGATTCTCTCTCCCACCCCACATCCCCACCAGGAAAATCCCAGTCCCTGTGTCCCCAATCTCGGGAATTCTCAGCAGGGATGGACTCCCCACCCTTTTTTGGGGGTTTAGACCCCCCAAACCTCACCTGGGGGGTTCAAACCAGCCCGGAGTCACCTTCACCCCAAAGCTGCTCTGCCCTGGAGAGCCCCAGCTGAGCACATGGGACCCCAGAAAAATCCCAAAATTAAAAATAACCCCACTGAAAAATTGCTTTTAACTGGCTCCCCTTCCCAGGAGTGCCAGCAAACACCAAAATTAAAAATAATCTCAGTGCCAGAGCAGATTTACTGCGTTCCCCTTTTTGGGGAAATTCCCAAAATTAAAAATAATCCCATTGAAAAAGCAGTTTTAACATGCTCCCCTTCCCAGGGACCCTAGAAAACTCCAAAATTAAAAATAATCCTGCTGCAACATTGCTTTTAACGTGCTCCCCTTTTTAGGGACCCCAGAAACCGCCAAAATTAAAAATAACCCCACTGAACAATTGGTCTTAAAATGCCTCCCTGCCCAGAGATGCCAGAAAGCCCAGAAAATTAAAAATAATCCTGCTGAAAATTTGGTTTCAACGTGCTCCCCTTCCCAGGAGTGCCAGCAAACCCCAAAATTCAAAATAACCCCAGTGCCAGAGCAACTTTAACATGCTCCCCTTTTTCAGGGACCCCAGAAAACCCCAAAATCAAAAATACCTCAAAAAGCAGTTTTCACATGCTCCCCTGCCCAGGGACCCCCGAAAACCCTGAAATTTAAAAACAATCCCATTAAAAAAAAGCATTTTTTAAAATGCTCCCCTTCCCAGGAGTGCCAGCAAACCCCAAAATTCAAAATAACCCCAGTGCCAGAGCAACTTTAACATGCTCCCCTTCCCAGGGACCCCAGAAAACCCCAAAATAAAAAATAACTCCACTGAAAAAGCAGTTTTCACATGCTCCCCTTCCCAGAGACCCCAGAAAACCCTGAAATTTTAAAAAAAAGCATTTTTAAAATGCTCCCCTTCCCAAGAGTGCCAGCAAACCCCAAAATTCAAAATAACCCCAGCACCAGAGCAGCTTTAACATGCTCCCCTTCCCAGGGACCCCAGAAAACACCAAAATCAAAAATACCTCAAAAAGCAGTTTTCACATGCTCCCCTGACCAGAGACCCCAGAAAACCCTGAAATTTAAAAACAATCCCACTAAAAAAAGCAGTTTTTAAAATGCTCCCCTTCCCAGGAGTGCCAGCAAACCCCAAAATTCAAAATAACCCCAGTGCCAGAGCAACTTTAACATGCTCCCCTTTTTCAGGGACCCCAGAAAACCCCAAAATCAAAAATACCTCAAAAAGCAGTTTTCACATGCTCCCCTTCCCAGAGACCCCTGAAACCCTGAAATTTAAAAACAATCCCATTAAAAAAAGCAGTTTTAAAATGCTCCCCTTCCAAAGAGTGCCAGCAAACCCCAAAATTCAAAATAACCCCAGCACCAGAGCAGCTTTAACATGCTCCCCTTCCCAGGGACCCCAGAAAACCCCAAAATAAAAAATAACTCCACTGAAAAAGCAGTTTTCACATGCTCCCCTGCCCAGAGACCCTAGAAAACCCTGAAATTTTAAAAAAAAGCATTTTTAAAATGCTCCCCTTCCCAAGAGTGCCAGCAAACCCCAAAATTCAAAATAACCCCAGCACCAGAGCAGCTTTAACATGCTCCCCTTCCCAGAAACCCCAGAAAACCCTGAAATTTAAAAACAATCCCACTAAAAAAAAGGAGTTTTTAAAATGCTCCCCTTCCCAAGAGTGCCAGCAAACCCCAAAACTCAAAATAACCCCGGTGCCAGAGCAGCTTTGCCGTGCTCCCTTCCCAGGGACACAAACCCTTCCCCTGCAGCCCATAAATGAAATTTAAACCCCTCGAGCACATAACAACTTTACGAGCTGCTCCACGTCCCCCACCCCAGGCTGGCAGGGCACAGATCCCCCCCCTCTGGAGGAATAATAATGGACATTTCGGCAGGGAGACAAAAAGTCCAGAAATTCTCCCCTCAGGACATCTCCCAGCCTGGGATAAACTTCGCTGCTGCGAGACAGATTTAGGGAGAGGGGAGGGTTTGGGTGGAGGTAAAAAAAGCAACGGGGGAGCTGAGATTTTTCCAAGGGAGGAAAAAGGGATTAAAAAAAAATGGGATTTAAAAAAAAAATGGGATTTAAAAAAATGGGATTTAAAAAAAATGGGATGTAAAAAAATTGGGATTTAAAAAAAATTGGGATTAAAAAAAATGGGATTTTAAAAAAATGGGATTTTAAAAAAAATTGGGATTAAAAAAAAAAAAGGGATTTAAAAAAAGGAAAAATTGGGATTTTCGCTGATGGTTCTTGGTGGCATGGGAGGGACACGAATCAGTGTGGAGGGAGAGGATGATGAGGGTGAAAATGTGTCAGGGAAAAGTGTCCTGAGCCTGGCCGCGCTTGTTAAAGGCCGGCTGCTATTTTTAACAGCACAAAAGCATCCGAAAATCGCCTGGTTTCGAAAAGAAAAGAGAAAAAAAAAGAGAGACAGAGGAAAAAAAAAGAGAAAAAAGTACTGTATCAGTGTCACCGGAATGGATTCTTGAAATGAAATTGAACCGAGAGAGGAAATTGCAGGAATTACAAACAGGAGTTATCGGCTCCATAGGGGAGGGAGGGACCTTATCGGGGAAAAAAATCCCACGAACCGAGCTAATTTTCCTTTTTTCACTCCCCAAATCCATCACTCCTGCGTTTCTTGGGGAGTTTTCCGAGCCCGAGGTGCTCCACGAGCCTCCAGCACATTTTCCCTGGGCAGCATCATTCCTTCCTCCCTGGCAGCGACCCCCTGGAAATGGCTCATCAGAGGTGGAAACCGCCGAAAATTTCTCTTTATTGGCCTTTTTGGCCTCAAAACCTCCCCTTCAGGAGCACGCAGCTCCCGCCTTTCCCTTCCCCGCTCAACTTCGCCGGGTTGGACGCGCTGAGATTTTTCCGCTCTCGAGGGGTGAAAAAAAACCCAAATTTCCCCCAATTCTGCAGCCGCAGCTCCTGCAGGACCATCCCCGCTCTGGGGTCACCCCCGAGCCCCCCAGCCAGGCCGGGGATGTCGCAGTGACGGTGGCGAGGTTTGTGTCCCCTCAAAGCGACAGAGACCAGCGCTGTCCCCGCTGCCAGAGCCTCTGTCGCGACAGTGTCGCGGTGTTGGTGCCTCTCGCCACCCGCGGGTGACACCGGCCGGGTTTTCCCGTGTCCCCAGGCCAGGTGTCGCCTGGGATGCGCCCAAAGTGTCGCTTGTCCCGTGGGACAGCGATGAAGGGCGGGACAAGAGGTGGCGACAACGGGGACCCCAACCCGCGACAACGGGGACCCCAACCCGCTCCGAGCGGGCACCGCCGCGTCCCCCCCGGCCCCAGGACACGCGCGGCCCTGTCCGTCCGTCCGTCTGTCCCTGCGCACCGTGGGGACACCGGCTCGGTGCCCCCTGTCCCCAAATCACCCGGCGGGGACCGCGCTCTGTGCCCGCAGACCCCGGGATTAACCCCTCCCCTGCCGTCCTGCCGGGTTTAACCCCACTCCTGCCGGGTTTAACCCCTCTCCTGTCGGGTTTAACCCCTCTCCTGCCGGGTTTAACCCCTCTCCTGCCGGGCTCCCCGGGGCTGCGGAGGGGGGGGGGGCTCGCAGCGGAGTTCGCAGCCCCGAACTTTGCGGGGCTGAGCGGGGCCGGACCCTGCGCCCCTTTCCCCCTTTCCCCTTCTCCTCCTCAAGCCCAGGGGCTCTGGGGAGGTTCTCCCGCTCGGTTCCCTCAGCCGCCATCCCCGAGGGTGCTCGGCACCCTGGGGCTGTACCCCGGTCTGTGCCGGTGCCCCCCGAGGCTCTATCGGTGCCCCCGGGGGCTGCCTCGGTGCCTCCCGGGGCTGTGCCGGTTCCTCCTGGATTGTGCCGGTTCCCCCCCAGTTCTATCGGTGCCTCTTGAGTTGTGCCGGTGCCTCTCGGGCTGTGCCAGTGCCCCCCAAGCTATGCCTGTTCCCCCCCAGCTCTATCGGTGCCTCTCGGGCTCTGCCGGTGCCCCTCGGCCGCACTCACAGCTCCGCTGCGCTGAGCCCCGGTGCCGCCGCCTCCGCCGGTGCTGCCGGTGCCGGTCTTGCCCCGGTGCCGGTGCCGGTCTTGCCCCGGTGCCGGTGCCGGTTCTGCCGCCGCGGGCTCCGCCACCGCCTCAGGTCCGCTCCATGTCCCCAGCGCCTCCGCTGGGAGCTGCCCCGGCGCCGGGCGGAGAGAGGGAGCGAGGAGGAGGAGGAGGAGGAGGAGGAGGAGGAGGAGGAGGAGGGACCCCGCTCCAGCCAGCCAGCAGCCGCCTCCGGGGCGGCCCCGTGCCCGTCCCCTCCCCTCGAGACCCCCCTGCCCACGTGTGACAGCGCCGGGGCTCCCACGCAGTGCCCGGAGCTCCGCGCAGAGCCCCTGACCCCCTCCCAAGGCTGGGGCGGCACTCGGAGGGGTTTGGGGGGACCCTCCCGCACCCCGGGTTGGGCAGGGACCCAGCGGAGCCCCCACGCTCGCTCCCAGCCGTGCCTGGAGTTTGGGGAGCCCAGCCCGCATTCCCGGGGGTGAGGGTCCCCAAAATCACAACGCGCCACTGGCACACCCCAAAATCCGCCCTCCGATTTGGGGATCACCCCGAGTTTTGTTCCTTTCATCCCCCACCTCCCCTTTTTTTTTTTCCCTGGAAATTCCTGACCATCCGATTCCATTCCAGCATCCCAGAAATTCCCGAGGAGAATTCCGGAGGCGCTCCCTGAGCGTACCGGGGAGGGCAAAGGCGGGAACAGAACCGGAAACCTCACCTGGGCAGGCCAGGTGGGGCACGGAGGGGGCACCCGCGCTCCTGGCAGCCCTGGCACCGCTTTCCCCTGGATGCCAGCCCGGCCCCATTGTGAGGCTCTGCCCGAGTGGAACGGTCCCATTGTGGGAGCACTTTGGGAATTCTTCCCGCTCCCCTGCCTGCCAGCTTGGCTGCTGGCCAGCGTGGAAACTTCCTGATGCCCCAAATCAATCATCCCCCGGCCCTACAAACACCTCAGAGGTGAGGCCCTCTGAGCTCACCTCCCTCGGGGCCTCTTGGAGCTCCCAAACTCCCAGGTTTGGGATTTTCAAAGGCTTTTGCTGATTACAACCCCCTAAAACATCTCCAGGCTCCTCCAGATCCCAAAAGGGTTTCCCCTTTTCCAATCCCAAAAGGATTTCTCCTTTTCCAATCCCAAGAGGGTTTCCCCTTTTCCAATCCCTAACGGGTTTTCCCTTTTCCAATCCCAAAAGGGTTTCCCTTTTCCAATCCCCAAAGGGTTTCCCCTTTTCCAATCCCAAAAGGGTTTCCCTTTTCCAATCCCTAAAGAATTCCACCTTTTCCAATCCATAAAGGATTTCCCCTCTTCCAATCCCTAAAGGACTTCCCCTTTTCCAATCCCTAAAGGATTCCCTCTTTTCCAATCCCTAAAAGGTTTCCCCTTTTCCAATCCCAAAAGAATTTCCCCTTCTCCAATCCCAAAAGGGGATTTGATTTATTTCATAATTAAATCATAACTTCAGGGAACCCCATGGAATCATTCTTTTAAAAGGATTAAGTGCTGCTAAACCCTTTTTTCTGGTTTTTTTTTTGCACCCACCCCTTTTGTGTGCCACGGCAAGGCTGGCACGGAGCAAGGGGAACAACTGGCAGCCCCCCAGCTGGACAGATGGACAGACAGACACCATTCCCACATGTTTGGGGATGGAAAACCAGGAGCTCAGCTGGACCCATGAGGTTTTTCCTACTTGGGGAACCCCCAGGATCTCCCCACACCCCAAACCCAGCGCCCCACACACCTCACGCCCCCAGCAGCTCCGGGAATTCCATCACCCACCTTCCCCCGGGAATCAAATCCCTTCCAGGAGCAGCTGGAGAGGGACAGGGGCAGCCTCGGGCCACTGTTGACAAGGAGCCTTTTTTTTTTTTTTTTTTTTTCCTGCCGTGAAACCTTTAAAATGTTGTGTCAACACGGAAGGGCTGTTTATGTTTCACCAGCCGGGAAAGTTCCCATTGACTCCTGGCTCTTTCCTCCCCCACACCGTTATTTTCTGTTATTTTCTTCCCTGGGAATTTTTTTTTTTTTTTTTTACACAAGGGCAGGAGAGAAGAGGAAGAGATGGAGCTGCTGCTGGGATTTGGGGTTTGCTGAGCTGAGCTGGAGGTTCTGGAGGGGTTTGGGCACCCACACCCCATTCCCAGCCCTCTCCCTGTCCCCATCCCAAAGAGCAGAGCAGTGACCTGGGATCATTTCCCATCCTCACCCTGAGGATTTCACAGGAAACAGGGGAAATGGGCTGCACCCACAGCCCCCAAACCCTAAAGGGGCTCGGTGGAACATTCCTATTAAACCCCGTGGGACATTCCTGTTGGGAATGGGACATTCCCATTAAATCCTATGGGACATTCCCATTAAACCCCATGGGACATTCCTATTAAACCCTGTGGGACATTCCCATTAAACTCCATAGGACATTCCTATTAAACCCCGTGGGACATTCCCATATTCCCATTAAACCCTGTAGGACATTCCCATTAAACACCATGGGACATTCCCATTAAAACCCAGTGGGACATTCCCATATTCCCATTAAACGCCGTGGGACATTCCCATTAAAACCCAGTGGGACATTCCCATATTCCCATTAAACCCTGTGGGACATTCCCATTAAACCCCATGGGACATTCCCATATTCCCATTAAATCCCATGGGACATTCCCATTAAACCCCATGGGACATTCCCATTAAACTCCATGGGACATTCCCATTAAACCCTGTGGGATATTCCCTTTAAATCCCATGAGACATTCCCATTAAAACCCAGTGGGACATTCCCATATTCCCATTAAATCCCATGGGACATTCCCATTAAACCCCATGGGACATTCCCATATTCCCATTAAACCCCATGGGACACTCCCATATTCCCAATCCTACCCGGAGAGGATGGGACAGGTCTCCCCCAGCCCCTCCGAGCCCCCTCCCTCACTGGGGACACAGCTGGTCCCAGGGCCACCCCTGGCACGGGCAGTCCCGAGTGTCCCCAAAGCCACCACCCCCTCAGTGTCACCCCCCGACCCTGACAGGACCCCGAGAGGCCCCGGGAGGGGGGGGTCTATGGGGGACCCCGCGACCCCTGAGGTCCCCAAAGCCACTCCAGGGGACACAGGAGCGGTCCCCAGACTGGACGGGGACACAATTCCCTGCGGGGCCGGGGACCCGCGCGGAGCGGGAGCTTTATTGGGGTGGCCATGGCAGCAGCCGGCCCGGCCCACTCAGATTTTCACCTTCCGTTCCTTCCTCGCCTGCCCCGGTGGCCCCGGGGTCGGTGGCCGTCCCATCAATGCCACCAGCACTGCTGGCCCTGCCCCTGGCACCCCTCGTGGATCTGCTGGGCACTCCCGGGACCTGCTGGGCATCCTCAGGACCTGCTGGGCATTGCCAGAACCTGCTGGGCATCCCCAGGACCTGCTGGGCATCCCCAGGACCTGCTGGGCATCCTCAGGACCTGCTGGGCATCCCCAGGACCAACTGGGCATTGCCAGGACCTTCTGGGCATCCCCAGGACCTGCTGGGCATTGCCAGGACCTGCTGGGCATCCCCAGGACCTGCTGGGCATTGCCAGGACCTGCTGGGCATCCCCAGGACCTGCTGGGCATCCCCAGGACTTGCTGAGCATTGCCAGAACCTGTTGGGCACCCTCAGGACCTGCTGGGCATCCTCAACACCCACTGGGCATTGCCAGGACCTGCTGGGCACCCTCAGGACCTGCTGGGCATCCTCATCACCCACTAGGCATTGCCAGGACCTGCTGGACACCTTCAGGACTTTCTGGACACTCTCAGGACCTCCTGGCCATCCTCAGGACTTGCTGGACACCCCAGAACTTGCTGGCCATCCCCAAGGCATGAGGTGCCAGGCGGGGGACAAGGGCACAGCCACTGTCCCTGTCCCTGCCCTGGTCCCACCCGGGACTGGCTCCCATGGCTGCCGCAGCGTTCCCGGAGCCTGTCCCGGCAGAGGAAGCCGGGACAATGGCTGGGGGGGCCGGAGAGCCGCAGGGCAGCGCTGCCGGAGCAGGGGGCACGCAGGGCAAAGGCTCGGCCGGGGATCGCCTTCCTTTTCCCAGCCCCGAGCCCTGCCCGAGCCCCCGGGGTGGCGGGGCTGGGTCAGGGAAGGGCTCCGGACCCGCAACCGGCCCGGGGCAAAGCCGGGACAGGACAACAAAGCCGGGACATAAACCTGGGACAGCAAACCCGGGACAGGACAACAAAGCCGGGACATAAACCTGGGACAGCAAACCCGGCCTGTGGAAATCCCGGGCTGATGCAGTGAAGGCGCTGCCGCTGCCCACGAGCTCACTGCCACCCCCCCCTCAGTGCCAGCAGCTGGCCTGGTGGCACTGGCCACCTTCCAGCACCCCAAATCCATCCTTCAGCAGCCCAAATCCACCTTCCAGCACCCCAAATCCATCCTTCAGTATCCCAAATCCACCTTCCAGCGCCCCAAATCCATCCTTCAGCAGCCCAAATCCACTTTCCAGCGCCCCAAATCCATCCTTCAGTATCCCAAATCCACTTTCCAGCGCCCCAAATCCATCCTTCAGTATCCCAAATCCACTTTCCAGCGCCCCAAATCCATCCTTCAGCAGCCCAAATCCACCTCTGATCACCCCAATCCCACTTTCCAGCAGCCCAAATCCACCTTCCAGCGCCCCAAATCCATCCTTCAGTATCCCAAATCCACCTTCCAGCACCCCAAATCCATCCTTCAGTATCCCAAATCCGCCTTCCAGCACCCCAATCCCACTTTCCAGTACCCCAATCCCACCCTCTAGCACTCCAAATCCATCTTCCAGAGCCCCATTTCCACTTTCCAGCACCCCAAACACGGCCGGACTCCAGGCTCACCCCCCCAGTGCCCACCCTGGAGGTCCCCACCGTGTGTCCCCCCCGTGTGACACCGCTTGTGCCAACCCTCCTGGGGACACCCAGCTGCAATCAGGGATCCCCTGATTGAGGGGGACTCAATTCCCGACCCGCTTTTCACCCGGGCTGTTCGGATTGTCCCTGTCCCTGTCCCTGTCCCCGGCACAAGGGGCCAGCCCAGCCACACACCGCGACAGTGCCACCACGGGGGGGGTGACACAGCCAGCCTGGCACTGTCCCCACCGCGTCCCAGCCGTGCCCAGACCGGAGGGGGTGACGCTGAGCGGGGAGGGACACAGGGACAGCGGGAGGGACAGAGGGGACGGCCGGACCACACAGCGGGCCCGGGGGGCAGCGGGGCCGAGCTGAGCCCCGACCTCCCCCGGGGCCCGAGCCCGGCGCTGCCGCTTCAAAGGCGACACCGAGGCTGTCCCAGGGCTGTCACCCTCCGCCAGCCCGGCTCCGGCGGGGACCCGGTGCCACCCAGCCCCACAGAGGGGCTTTTCTTGTCCCCCCGCCTTTGTTTTCTATTTAGTGCTTTTGTTCCCCCCTCTTTGGGGCTTTGTTCCAGCTCGTCCTTTGTTCCGACGCCTTTGGTTTCTCTTCCCTTTGATGCTTTGTCACTCCCTTCATCTTGGTGCTTTTCTTTCCCCGGTTTTTTTTTAGGTTTTTTGGTTTGTGCTTTTTTTGTTGTTGGTCCATTTTTTTCTTTTCTTTTTTTTTTTTTTTTTAAGCTGGCTCTTTGGTTTTGGGGGGATTTTATTGGGGTTTTTTTGTTGTTGTTGTTGTTTTTTCTCTCCTGGCCGCTCCGCTCTTGGCATTTTTCTCTTTTCTGCTGCCTCGTCCACTCTCGGGTCACATGGACGCGGCCCGGATTGTCTCCAAATCCCCATTTGTCTTGTTTTGGTGCCTGCATTTCCCTGCCTTTATGTCCTTTTTCTTAAGAGACTCTCAACGATTTCTTCTCCCGGCCGCGGGGAGAGCGGAGGGAGGGGGGGGGGGGGGGTCGGGGCTTAATTAATTAGCGAGTGTAATCTTGAGCTGCGGGATGTGCGGAGCGTCATTAGGGCTGTCATTAGGGTGTTAGGGGTTAGCGAGGATTTAAATACCAGCTAATTGCAGCCAAGAGCTCCCGACTCCGCCAAAAAGAAAAAAATTCCAGCGGGGAAGAGCCGGCCTTGGGTTTTTGGGGAGAATTGGGAGAAATTCCCGACAGGGAGGATGAGAAACAGGAGGGGGTAAAAGGGTGAAAAATCGTCACTTGAGGGGTGTTCAGTGTCACTTCGGGCACTCCTTGGCACGGCAGAGCCAGCCCAGGATGCCAGGGCAGAATGGGGAGGGTTAAATGCCCTGCGGGTGGCGATTTTTCCCCGTTCCCATCACCCAGGGAACCCTTTGGAAACGGGAATTCGGATGGACGAGCCCGGGCGGCACACGGGGCCGCTGCTGCCGCGGAGGGGACAAGGACTTGAATGTCACAGCCGTGACACGAGCGGCTCGGGGCACGTGCGGAGCCCCGCCGCAAGATCAGATACCGGGATTCGGGAGCCGTTTTCACCCCACGAGCGGCTCCGCTTTGATTTGAGCGCCCCAAACCAAGCTCGGGCGCGGTGGCACCGCTGAGGTGTCGCATCACCCCCAAAGCGAGCTCGGGGTCCTTTTTCAGAGCCCCAAATCCCCCCCGTGCCGCAGGTTTCGAGCGGCTGGCGCTGCTCCCCAGCTGCCGAGGGGAGGAAACAGCCAAAATAGCAACAGGATGTGCCCCCAGATAAGGTGATCGATATCAGAAAGCGCCGCTTTTTCAAGGCAGAGCCGAGCCCAGCTGCTCGAACAGGAGATCGGCCCCCGATAGGGGCGGCTCCGGCTTCTCGGCACCCCAATTTCTCCTGCCCCCGCCGGTTTTCGGTAACGCGGTGACGTCCGCGGGGTTTTGGAGGGGTTGGTGTGAGAGGAGGGGGCGGAATTCGGATGGGGAGAAGGGCGGGAGGATCCCGGGAGCTGCAGGGAGAGTTGGCAGATTTGTGGGATGTCCTAAAGGTGAGATTGGGGTGGATCTGGCTGCTGCCAACACACCCCAAAAAGTGCTGAGGGTGTAACCGTGATTCCTGGGGTGAGCCGGGCACTGGGGGACAGCTGGGAAGGTTCCAGAAGAAGATTTTTTGCGATGCCACCTCCATGATCCCACAAATGAGCACAGGCACAGCCGGAGCTCTCCATGGGTGAGGAGTTCCAGGGAATGGGCACAGAGCAGCCCCAAACAGCCCCTGCCGACCCCAATCCCACATGGAAAACTGGGAACTGTGGCTCCAGGAGTGCCAAAACCTGAGCAGGACATCCCCAGGGACATCCCCGGGGACATCCCCAGGGGCATCCTCACCCCTCCCCAGCCCTGCCCTGCACATTGTCCCCTCCAAACTGCGCCACCGCCCCGTGTCACCGGGCCCGGGTGACTCCTCCACGGCCAAGGGGTGCCAGGGAGCCGTGCCAGCCGTGCCAGCCGCTCCCGGCCCCGCCAGCACCTTCAGAGGTTAAAAACCAACACAAGGAGCCGCAAAACCCATCCTGCAGGTCTGCCCGGTCCCGCGGCTCTTCAAATGCAAACTCGGAGCCCATAAAACCCGATTGTCCATCCTAAAACTCCAGATTGTCCATCCCAAAACCCCGGATTGTCCATCCTAAAACCCCAGATTGTCCATCCTAAAACCCTGAATTGTCCATCCTAAAACTCCAGATTGTGCATCCTAAAAACCCAGACTGTCCATCTCAAAACCCTGGATTGTTTATCCTAAAACTCCATCCCAAAACCCCGGACTGTCCATCCTAAAACCCAGGATTGTCCATCCTGAAACTCCAGATTGCCCATCCCAAAACCCAGGATTGTGCATCCTAAAACTCCAGATTGTCCATCCCAAAACTCCAACTGTCCATCCCAAAACTCCAGATTGTTCCTCCTAAAACCCCGAATTGTGCATCCTAAAACCCCAGGTTGTCCATCCCAAAACTCCAGATTGTCCCTCCCAAAACCCCGAATTGTGCATCCCAAAACCCCCGCGGCTCCCGCTGTGCCGTGGCCCGGCCTGGTGTCACCTCCTGCTGCCACCCCCTCCCCTGGCATTGCCACCGGATCACCCTGAGCTCGCTCTGCCGCGTCCTCCAAAGGGCTGAACCTGTTTTTATGGCAGAGCTGGCACCGGGAAGGCTAAAAAAAAAAAACCAAAAAAGCCTCCCCTGATCTCTGTATCTGCAGCCATGCAAGGAATATTGTTCAGCGCAGCACAAAAGCATCCCTGAAAATAGAAGCGCCAGGGCCAGGCCTGCCAGTGGCTGTGTGAGATAACGTCTACTTGCAAACAGTGTGTCTTTGTGCCGCTGTCACTGTCCCCATTGTTCAGGAGCCTATTGCCTCGGGGATATTGTTCCCTCCTTTTGTCTCAGCCCGGCTCCTTTTTGTTTGACTTTACTTTACCATTTCATTCCTCTCCTTTGTGCCGCCGTTCTTGCTTTTGTCTCCCTCTCTCTCTCTCTCTCTCTCTCTGCCTTTTCTCTCGCTGATTTGTATTTAGCGATTGTTCCCGGCTCGCTGCGAGCACAAAGTGCTCCGGGCTCTTTTCTCACTCCATTCATTCCCTATTCAGGTGCGTTTGTTTGCCCGTAGGTACCGGCAGGAGCGGATTTGGGGGGGGATTTGGGGTTTTAGGGGGTCCTGGAAGCCGGCAAAGGGAGCTGGAGGCTGCTGGTGGCCTTTGGGGACAGTCAGGTCCCCGTGTGCCCCATCCCCGCACCAAAAAAGCACCGGGAAAAGGACAAATGAGCCCCCAGGTGGAGCGGCCGAGGATGCTGGCAGGGACACGGGGGTGGCACCGGAGAGGTGACCGGGCCCGGTGCCAGCTGGGCCGATCCCAGAGCGGATCCGAGCCCAGCCGAGCAGTCCCGACCCTGGAACTGGCGGTCCCGGCTCCCCCCAGCCCCGCATCTGCAGCACGCCCGGATTTTAGGAGCCCCTGGAGGCACAAGGAGAACATTCCGCGGCCTCTCCCCTCCTCTGCACCGCGGCTGTGCCCTCCCGGAGCGACCCTCGGGGTGGCACCACCCACCCCCGCTGCCACCCCCCGGTGTCCCCAGCTGGGATTCACCCTCGGGACCACAGGGGCAGCGGCTGGATCCCCTGGAGGTGGCCTGGGGACATCTGGGGAGCGGCTCAGCGGCTCCCGGGGTGCCCCAGACCCCGCAGGATGGGGGGCACCCCCTGCCCCCCGGGCCCTGCCGCCTCCTGCCCGGACCTGCCCGCTGCAGGGAGGGCTCGTTCCCAGCGCCACGAGGAGGAGGAGGAGGAGGAGGAGGAGGAGGGTTCGGATTCCCCAGGAATCCTTCAGGGCGAGCTGACAAGTGGCCACCCCCGGAGACAACAAAGCCCCGCTGTTCTCCGGGCACGGCCCGCGTGACCCGACGGGACTTTTCCATCCCCTCCCCGCCACCGAAACCCCGGAGGATCCAAGAGAAACCTTCCTCCTCCTCCTCCTTTACACACCCCACGCGAAGCGGGAGAGGCCCCGCGGGGACCCCCCCAGACTCACCCCGGGAACGAGGGACGGAGCGGGACGAGGGGACAGCGAGCGGCGAGCGCGGTGGCTCCGCGGGGCCAGCGGGAGCCCCCGGGCCCGGGCGGTCCCGGGGCCGCGGGGGGGGCGTGCCTGGGAATGGAGGGAGCGGACTGAGGGCCATTGTCTCATTGTTCGGGCTTCAAAGGACAATGGGCCATTGTTGTCCCCGGGGATGCCATTGTTTGCTTCCCCTGCAGATCCCGGCCGCGCACGGAGCTTTCCCGAGGGCCGGCTCCGTGTGTGGGACGCTCCAGAACAACGAGGCAGGAATGTTTCTTTCCTTCCCCACGCCCTGGTTTTGTTGGGTTTTTTTTTTTTTTTTTTTTTTGCACGGTTGTGCCATCCTGAAAAAAGGCACGGCCAGAGGGGATGGGACCACCCAGAGACCCCCCTGGACCCCGCAGGGATGGGCTGAGAGCGGGGGGTTCATCCTCCATCCCTGCACATTCCAAGGGTGAGGGCAAAAAATCCAGCCGGGGTGAAGCCTCCAGGAGCATCCATCCCGATTTTCCATCCCGCGGATCCCCCAAATCTGCCCCAGCACGGCGGCACTTGGCTCCTGCAGCGCCCAGGAAAAGCGCTCGGGAAGGGACGGCCCGGCCCGGAGCGCTCCTGGAGCGGATTCCCGGGGCTGATCCCTCGGGGAAATTCAACGGAGGGGCCGAGGAAAAGCTCGGGGAGGGGGAAGGAGCAGGGAAAGAGGGGGGAAGGAGCAGAATTCCAGGAGCAGAGAAAGGTGCAGAATTCCAGGAGCAGGGAAACGCACAGGGGAAAGAGCAGAATTCCAGGAGCAGGGAAGGAGCAGGGGAGCGAGCAGAATTCCAGGAATAGGAAAGGAGAGGGGGAAGAGCGGAATTCCAGGAGCAGAATTCCAGGAGCAGAATTCCAGCCCCTCCGCAGCCCGAGGCGGGCCGGGGGATGGATGGAGCAGGAAAGGGACTCGCTGTGCTCAGGGACACCCTCGCTGCTGCCAACAGCCGGGAAAGGCGGGAGGAACTCCGGGAGCCCGGGACGAACCCCGGGATGAACCCCGAGAGGGCTCCGGGATGAACCCCGGGATGAGCTCCAGGATAAACCCCGGAATGAACCCTGGGATGAACCCCGGAATGAACCCTGAGAGAGCTCCGGGATGAGCTCTGGGATGAACCCCGGGAGAGCTCTGGGATGAACCCCAGGAGAGCTCCGGGATGAGCTCTGGGATGAACCCCAGGAGAGCTCCGGGATGAGCTCTGGGATGAACCCCGGGAGAGCTCCGGGATAGCCCCGGGAGAGCCCCAGGAGCGCTCACGGCTGGCACTGGGGGAGAAGGGGGCACTGCCCCTGCAGGAATCGGCCTGGCCGCGGTTCCTCCCCTCCCCAGGGCTGCGACCACCCTCGGGATGAAGCCTTGGAGCGATCCCAGCCCGGCTGGAAGAGCCCCCGAGCCCCCCGAGCGCAGCCCCGGGGCTGAGGAGCGCCCCAAGCTCGGGCTCAGCCCCTCCAGAGCTTGGTCCCCATTGTCCGCCTGTCCCTGCGGGTCACCCGGCCCCTCTGGGGGGTTCCTGGGTCTCCGTCCCCTCCAGCCGCCAGCCCGGGAGGTGACAGTGGCTGGGGACACGGGGAGGTGACAATGGCTGGGCACAGGCAGAGGTGGGCACAAACCCGGAGAGGTGGCAGTGGCTGGGGACACGAGGAGGTGACACAAATGGGGAGGTGACAGTGGCTGGGGACACCGGGAGGTGGCAATGGCTGGGCACAGGGGAAGGTGGCAGTGGCTGGGGACAGGCAGAGGTGACACAAACCCAGGGAGGTGGCAGTGACTGGGGACACAGAGAGGTGACACAAACCGGTGCCAGGTCCTTTCCCAGTCCCCACAAGTGATTTGCACACCTGTGGGGTGACACACCCACCCTCAGTGCCCCCCAGTTTCCTCTCCCATCTCTGCTCTGCCCTTATCTCACCCCCCTTATCTCATCAGCCCTGCTGATAAGGGCTCGTGGCTGATGGGGCCCCCAAACGGAATTTTGGGGCCAGCTGTCCCCAAACCCCTCTGTGGGGCCCCGCTGCCGTCACTGCCCCCAAATCGGGGCTCCCCTCCCTCCTGCAGGGCCCCCCAACATCTGCAGGGCCCTGAGCGGCTCTGGGGGGGTGACAAAAAAGGGTCGAGAAAAGAGGAGCCCCCCAGGAATCCCGGCCCTGTTCCTCCTCCTCCTCCTCCTGATCCCGGGAATTCCGGCCGGGATTGGGGTCGGGGAGAGCCGGGACTGGGATTGGGGAGATCGGGTATTGGGGTCGGGGAGAGGCGGGATTGGGAATTCCTACTGGGATTGGGATCGGGGAATTCCGGCCGGGATTGGGATCGGGGAATTTCGGCCGGGACTGGGGTCGGGCAGAGCCGGGATTGGGGTCGGGAATTCCGGCCGGGATTGGGGTCGGGCAGAGCCGGGACTGGGATCGGGAATTTCGGCCGGGATTGGGGTCGGGCAGAGCCGGGATTGGGATCGGGAATTTCGGCCGGGATTGGGGTCGGGCAGAGCCGAGCCCGCAGCTCCCCCTTCTGTCCAGAGCCTTCTCAAAGTTTTTCCCCGTTCTGACAGGAATTTGGGACGCTCCAGGCAGAATTCCCACAGAATTCCCGAGGCTCGGGAAAAGGAATTCCAGCTGGGAATGAAAAATCCCCCGGGTGAGGCAAAGCCGAGGTTTGAGGGAGGAATGGGAAGGGATTTCTTGGCAAAAAGGGATTTGATTTTGGGAAAAAGAGATCAGTTTTGGTGAGGGGGGGAAAGGATTCTTTTTGGGATAAACAAGTTACTTATTGGGGAAAAGGAATTGGTTTGGGAAAAGGATTTTTTTGGGATAAAGAGATTGGTTTGGGGGAAAAAAAGACGATTATTTTTAGGATTAAGGGATTTTTTTGTGGGGAAGAAGGGACTGGTTTATCCCTTTAGGAAAAAGGGATTTGGTTTGGGAAGAAGGGATCGGTTTTGGGATAAAGGGATTTTTAGGGGAAAGGGATTTTTCTGGGAAATTAAGGATTATTTTTGGGAAGAAGGGATGGGTTTGGGGAAGATGGAATTGATTTGAGGAAGAAGGGATGATTTTCAGGAAGATGGGATTGATTTGGGGAAGAAGGGATGATTTTCAGGAAGATGGAATTGATTTGGGGAAGAAGGGATGGGTTTTAGGAAGATGGGATTGATTTGGGGAAGAAGGGATGATTTTCAGGAAGATGGGATTGATTTGGGGAAGAAGGGATGGGTTTTAGGAAGATGGGATTGATTTGGGGAAGAAGGGATGGGTTTTAGGAAGATGGGATTGATTTGGGGAAGAAGGGATTGTTTTTGGGATAAAGGGCTTGGTCTGGGAAAACCTGAACCCCCAGATCCAACCCCACAGGGAAAAACCCTTGGAAAACATTTCCCCCACCCCGAGACTGAAACCCCATTCCCAGACTTTGTTACAAAAACCCCGTTTTATTGCCCAAAGAAAAGCCCAAACTACAAAACACGACTCCCAGACGAGCTGAGGGGTTTCCCCCATGGCTCATCCCGTTTTTGCAGCATTCCCAATCCCATTCCCAGCTGGAGCAGCCTGCCCCTAACTGGAGACGCTCTGCAGGAGGGTGATGTTGTCCCCCTTCAGCATGATCCGACCTGGAACCCAACGGGAGCGGGAATGGGCGCGAGTTTTGGGGTGGGAGCGCCCCAAAACCCACCCAGCCCCACAGATGGAGCCTGGAACCACAGCTGGAGCCCAATCCCACAGCTGGAGCTCGGCCCCAAAACCTGGAACCCAATCCCACAGCTGGAGCTCGGCCCCAAAACCTGGAGCCCAACCCCAAAACCTGGATCTCAATCACAAAACCTGGATCTCAATCCCAAAACCTGAATTCCAAACCCACAGCTGGAGCCCAATCCCACAGCTGGAGCTCGGCCCCAAAACCTGGATTTCAGCCCCAAAACCTGGAGCCCAATCCTGCATCTGGAGCCCAATCCCACAGCTGGAGCTCGGCCCCAAAACCTGGAGCCCAATCCCACAGCTCGAGCTCGGCCCCAAAACCTGGATTTCAGCCCCAAAACCTGGAGCCCAATCCTGCAGCTGGATTCCAACCCCACAGCTGGATTCCAACCCCAAAATTTGGATTCCAACCCCAAAGCCTGGATCCCAATCTCACAGCTGGAGCCCAATCCCAAAACCTGGATCCCAGCCCCACAGCTGGAGGCCAATCCCAAAACCTGGATCTCAATCCCACAGCTGGATTCCAATCCCAAAACCTGGATCCTGGCCCCAAAACCTGGATGCTGGCCTCAAACCTGGATCCCAATCCTACAGCTGGAGCCCAATCCCAAAACCTGGAGCCCAATCCCACAGCTGGATCCTGGCCCCAAAACTGGAGCCCAACCCCAAAACCTGGATCTCAATCCCAAAACCTGAATTCCAAACCCACAGCCAGAGCCCAATCCCAAAGCCTGGATCCTGGCCCCAAAACCTGGATCCTGACCCCAAAACCTGGATCCCAATCCCACAGCTGGAACCCAACCCCAAAACCTGGATCCCAATCCCAAAGCCTGGATTCCAGCAGGATTTAAGGCCCCACTTCCAGGTTCCAGGCTCCCACATTGGGATTTTAGGGTCCAACACCTGAATTCCAGGATCCCACACCTGATATTTAGGACCCCAGCCCCGGATTTCAGGTCCCACCCCCCAATTCCAGGCTTCCCCTCCCCCCTGCCCTACCCAGCTGCTTCCTGGATTTGGTTTTGGAGTGAATTTCCTCAGCATCGTCCAGCACCAGGTTCATGTACTCATCAAAGCCCTGCAGGAGCAGCACCAACCTCAGTGAAAATCCAAAAAAAAACCCTAAAAACCCCAAATCCCCCCAAAAAACTCCACCCCCTCCAAAAAACCCAAAACCCAAAAAAAACCCCAAAAAACCCACCCAAACCCCCAAAAATTGAAAAAAAAAACAAAACAAAAAAACTCCCACCAAAACCCTCAAAAAATTAAAAAAGCCCAAAACCCAAAAAAATTAAAAAACCCCAAAGAACAAAAAAAACCCAAAACAAAAAAAAACCCAAAAAAAGACTCAAAAAAACCCTCCACCCCCCCCTAAAAAACCAAATACAAAACAAAACAAAAAAGCTTCAAAAAACTCCAAAAAACCCCAAACCCCTCCCCAAAAAAGTCCTAAAAAAATACAAAAAACCCCAACCCTCCCCCCCAGAAAGAAACCCCAAAAGCCCCGAACCCTGCAATTGCCAGGAGAAGCACAAGGCAGAAATGGGTTTAGGGGAGGGGAGAAGGCAGAGGGGTGACCCCAGAGCAGGGGGGGTGACAAGGGGACAGTGGCACTCACGATGATGCAGCCCTCGATCCTCATGTTCACCTGCTCGTAGAGCCACACCTGGATCCTGGATCTCTGCAAGGCACCAAAAACACCTCTGGGGGGGCCCTGGGGGGTTCAGGGTCCATCCTCACCCCCAAATCAGGGGGGGTTCCCTGGGAATGTCCTGTGGGATGGCAGTGGGAGGAGCAGCAGGGACTGCTCTGGTGTTTGGATGGATTAAATGGGGTTTAAATGGGGTTTTGGGAAAGAATTGCTCTCTGGGAGGGGCTGGGATGGAATTCCCTGAGGAGCTGTGGCTGCTCCAGCTCTGGGAGTGTCCCAGGCCGGGTTGGACAGTGGATAAAATGGATAAAATTTATAAAATGGATAAAAAAGATAAAACGGCACCCTTGGATGGTGGAAGGTGTCCCTGCCATGGCAGGGCTGGGAATGGGATGATCCTTAGGATCTTCCAACCCAAACCATTCCAGAATTCCATAAAAAATCCCAGTTTAGGACTCCTGACTCATTCCCAGCCTGCCAATTCTCACAGAATCTGAGGCTGCCCCATCCCTGGGTGTCCCAGGCCGGCCTGGAGCAGCCTGGCCCAAGGGAAGGTGCTGCCCATGGCAGGACTGGCAATGGGATGATCCTTAGGATCTTCCAATCCAAACCATTCCAAAACTCCATAAAAAATCCCAATTTCAGGACTCCAGACTCATTCCCAGCCTGCAAATTCCCACAGAATACCCATCCCTGGCATGTCCCAGGCCGGGCAGGAGCAGCCTGGCCCAGGGGACGGTGTCGCTGCCATGGCAGGGCTGACACCGGGTGGCATTTGGGGTCCCTCTCCGCGGTGATTCACTCACGTTCTGCAGGTAGCGGAAGATCAGGTTCTGGAGCCGAGCGTTAAGGGCACAGCACAGCCGGGAGCCCCGGGCACGGCCGGGACGGGACCCGAAGCCCTGAGGGGACCCCGCGAGTGGGGCCTTGACCCCGCCATGGAACCCGCCCGCCCCGCTCCCTTCCCGCCCGCCAGCCCCGCGCTCCCCGCAGCCTCCCCGCGCTCCCCCGGTGCCCTCAGCGCTGGCGGCAGGATACGATGGGCTGCACCATCACCTTCTGCACCTTCTGGCCCTGCCCGCGGTACGCCATGGCTGCGCGGGGCCGAGGGGCACTGTGGGAGAGCGGCGGTGCGAGGGGATGGAGGAGCGCGGGGCACTGTGGGATGGCGGCGGAACAGGATGGGGAAATACGGAGCACTGTGGGATGGTGGAGGAACGGGAGCGGCACGGTGCGGGGCGCTGTGGGATGGTGGCGGTGTGAGGGGATAGCGGCGGTGTGAGCGGATGGAGGAACGCGGGGCACTGTGGGATAGCGGCGGAACAGGACGGGGACACGGGGCACTGTGGGATAGAGGCGGTGTGAGGGGAATGGAGGAACGCAGGGCACTGTGGGATAGCGGCGGAACAGGATGGGGAAACACGGGGAACTCTGGGATAGTGGCGGTGTGAGGGGATGGCACCGCGGGGCACTGTGGGATAGTGGCGGTGTGAGGGGATGGAGGAGCGCGGGGCGCTGTGGGACGGTGGCGGTGTGAAGGGATAGAGGCGGTGTGAGGGGATGGAGGAACGCGGGGCACTGTGGGATGGCGGCGGAACAAGATGGGAAACACGGGGCACTGTGGGATAGTGGCGGTGTGAGGGGAATGGCGGAGCACGGGGCACTGTGGGATAGAGGCGGTGTGAGGGGATGGCACCGCGCGGGGCACTGTGGGATAGTGGCGGAACAGGATGGGGACACGGGGCACTGTGGGATAGTGGCGGTGTGAGGGCGGCCTTTTTTTCTTACTTTTTTATCATTAGTTTTAGAAATTTTTTTTTCTCTTAGTAGGTTTTTTCTTGCTAGTATTACGGGGTTTTATGCCATTCTTTTATTTGGGTGTAATAACCATAATTCATTAAAAAAAATTTCCCTAAAAATATTCCCCTAGCTCAGAGCTATGTCCTAAAACACTCAACTTTAAAATAAAGTGATTTTTGTGCTCTTACAGCACCGGAGCTTTCCTGTTCATTTGTCCCTCAAGAAGAAAGCAAAAAAATCCCTGAAACATCTCCCATGGCCCCGTTCCCTCTCCTCCTGTCCCTGTTCCCTGGGAGAAGATCCCAAACCCCCCCGGCTGTCCCCTCCTGGCAGGGAGTTGTGCAGAGCCAGAAATTCCCCCTGAGCCTCCTTTGCTCCAGGCTGAGCCCCTGCCCAGCTCCCTCAGGACTCTCCAAACCCTTCCCAGCTCCCTCAGGACTCTCCAAACCCTTCCCCAGCTCCCTCAGCTCCTCCAAACCTTTCCCCTCTCCCTCAAGATTCTCTCCAAACCCTTCCCTGGTTTCCTCAGGTTTCTCCATTCCCTTCCCAGCTCCCTCAGACCCTTCCCAGCTCCCTCAGGACTCTCCAAACCCTTGCCCAGCTCCCTCAGCTCCGCCAAACCTTTCCCATCTCCCTCAAGATTTCTCCAAACCCTTCCCAGCTCCCTTGGGATTCTCCAAACTCTTCCTTGGTGCCCCTCAGCTCCTCCAAACCTTCCCCAGCTGCCCCAGGACTCTCCAAAGCGTTCCCTGGTTCCCTCAAACCTCTCCCATCTCCGTCAAGATTCTCTCCAAACCCTTCCCTGGTTCCCTCAGGACTCCCCAAACCCTTTCCAGATCTCTCCAAACCCTTCCTTGGTTCCCTCAGCTCCTCAAAACCCTTCCCATCGCCCTCAGGATTTTTCCAAACCCTTCCCTGTTCCCTCAGGACTCCCCAAAGCTTTCCCTGGCTCCCTCAACTCCTTCAAATTTTTCCCAGCTCCCTCAAGATTCTCTCCAAACCCTTCCCAGCTCCCTCAGGATTTTCCAGCCCCTCATTAATTCCTAATTAACACTCAGCATTCCCAATCTCTTTGGTGCCATTCCTTAAAAAACCCACGGACACCACACAGTGAGCAGCCTACCTTTAATCCCTTAAATAGAATCATACAAATATAAAATGGAAGAATAAAATATTTACAGAAAAACAAAAAAAAAACAAATCCCAAAACAAAATGGAAAAAAAACCCCCACGGGGATTTCACTCAATCCCATCTCCAAAGGGCTGGAAAAGAGGGAGCAGCCAAGGGGGAACATTCCAGGTGTTTGATCTTTTTCCCCTCCAAAAATGATCCCAGCTGGATGTGGGAGGTTCATTGCAGGGAGAAATCCTCAGAACGCAGAGGCACTTGAAGCAATGTTCCTTTTCCAAAATCCCAGGAGGAATTTTGCTTTCCCCCATGGAAAAAATCCCCCAGACCATCCCGAGCCAGGCTCACCCTGGCAGGCTTTGGTCCAAAATCCTGCCTCAGATTTTGCCTCTTTTCCCTGAATTCCCCCCAAATGCGAGTCCATCCGTGGCTCCCAGAGTTGACACAGTAACTCCAGGGATTTTTTGGGATTTTCTGTCCAGGAGGAAGCTCTGGAGATGGGATCTGTGGCCCCTCAGGGCGTTCCAAGTGCTCTGTCCTGTCCCGTGGGGGGACAAACTCAGCCCGGAATTTTGGGATAACTGAGAGCAGACTCTGCCTAATCCTAACAATCCAACTGTGCTTCCAGCTGGGGCAGGGTCTCCTCCACAGATCCAACAACATTTACAGGATTTTTGTGGGAGGTGAGGAGAAAATTTTGTTTTTTCAGGGTGGTTTTTTTTTTTTTTTTGGTGTCGCGTCTTCTTTCCCCATTTTTGTTTTTTTTTTCCAAAAAACCTCCCCTCTCAGCTGTCAATCATCTCAGACAGTTCCAGCAGGAGATCATCCTCATCCTTGCCTGGATCCAGGTCGATTTCTGCCTCCAGTTTTCCCCCAGAGATCTCCCAGATGAGTTTCTCAAAGTCGTCCTCCACCGAGAGCGCGGCCTTGGCGCCGCCGGCCGAGCTCAGGCGCCGCAGCTTCAGGGGAGCCTCCAGGGAGGAGGAGGAGGAGGAGGATGTGGATGAGGAGGAGGAGGAGGAAGAGCCAGACACCTCTGACTGTGCCAGGGAATCCCCCTGGGTGCCAGGCTGCAGCTCAGGGCTGGGGAGAGCAGAAGGGAGGAGTCAGCGAGGGGGGACCTGAGGGGGAGACTGAGGGTTTGGGTTTGCAGGGGGAGGGGATTGGGGAGGGTGGGGATGGGTTTGGGGAGTCCTGGATTGGGTTTGGAGAGTCCTGGATTGGGTTTGGGGAGTCCTGGATTGGGTTTGGAGAGTCCTGGGCTGGGTTTGGGGAGTCCTGGGCTGGGTTTGGTGGGGGCTGGAATTGGTTTGGTGGGGGCTGGATGGGGTTTGGGGAGTCCTGGATTGGGTTTGGGGAGTCCTGGATTGGGTTTGGGGAGTCCTGGATTGGGTTTGGGGAGTCCTGGATTGGGTTTGGGGAGTCCTGGATCAATTCAGGCAGTTCAGGATCAATTTTGGAGTCTTGGATTGGTTTTTGGGAATCCTGGATTGAGTTTTGGGAGGCTGGGACTGTGTTTGGGGTGTCCTTGATTGGTTTGGGAAGTCCTGGGTCAATTTTGGCAGTTCAGGATCAATTCTGGAGTCCTGGATTGGGTTTGGGGGGCTGTAACTGGGTTTGGGAAGTCTTGGATTGGTTTTGGGAAGTTCAGGATCAATTCTGGAGTCATGGATCAGTTTTGGAAAGTCCTGGATAAATTCTGGCAGTTCAGGATTGGTTTTGGGGTCTTGCATCAATTTTGGGAAGTCCAGGATCAATTTTGGGACTCCAGGACCAGTTTTGGGAAGTCCAGGATTAATTCTGGCAGTCCAGGATCAATTTTGGGAGCCCAGGATCAATTCTGGGGAGTGTCCACGTGCAGCATTTGTAGAACCCCAAAGCAGCTGAGCTGCACAGACATGAATTGCAATTAAATGTTCCTCTGTAGGATTTTGGGCCTGATTTCCCTCAAAGCTGGGATTTCCCCTGGTGCCCACCCCACATCCCATCCCTGGGGTCAGGAGGGAAAAGGGAATTTGGGGTTGGGATTTGGGGTTACCTGCTCTGGGAATTCTCCCTCCGAGGGTTGGAGTCCAGGCTGTTGTCTGGAGAAGGGGGAACAACCTGACAATGAGGAGCAGGACAAGTTTTAGGATCTAAAAAATCCCAAATTTTTCCTTTTCTGCTTCACCTGAAGCAGGACACTCCTGAAATAAGGAATCTGGGGTTTTTGAAAAGGAATTTTTGCCTTGGAAAGGATAAAAATCCTTCCCAAATCCCAGCAGGGAACTCTGGAGAACCTGAGAATTTATAGGATCTAAAAAAATCACAAATTTTAGGAAAATTCTTCCTTTTGTGCTTCACCTGAAGCAGGGCATTCCTGAAATGAGGAATTTGGGTTTTTTAAAGGAATTTTTGCCTTGAAAAGGATAAAAATCCTTCCCAAATCCCAGCAGGGAATTCTGGAGATGCCTCCAAAGCAGGAATGTGCTGCCCCTGAGATTCCTGGGGTGAAAAGGGCTGGGAGAGCTGGAGAAAATTTCAGTTTTCCAGGGTTTTTTTTTTTTGGGAATTTGGGGAGATTTGGGGCCTTACCTTGGCTGGGGACTCCTGGGTGTCCCCGCTGGTGGCACTGAGTGGCTTCACTGCCACCACAGCAGGGGGGTGGCCCTCGGGGCCCTTCCTCTTCAGGGGCTGCTTGGGAGGAGCTTTGGCATCCAGGGGCTTCAGGCACACCTTGGATTTGGCTGGGATGGAGAGAAAAGGAGGGAAAACAGGGAAAGGAGAGGGAAAATTTACCTATCAAACCCCTTCCTTTATCAATCAAACCCCTTCCTTTATCAATCCAATCCATTCCTTTATCAATCAAACCCCTTCCTTTATCAATCAAACCCCTTCCTTTATCAATCAAACCCCTTCCTGTATCAACCCCTTTATCAATCAAATCCCTTCATCAAATCCCTTTACTCATTAAATCCCTTTATCTATCAAACCCCCTTATCAAGCCCCCAGCTCTGCCTCCCTAAACCCCAACCCAACCCCAAACTGAGCATTCCCACAAACCCCAACCCCAAACTGAGCATTCCCACAAACCCCAACCCCAAACTGAGCATTCCTATAAATCCCAACCCCACACTGAGCATTCCCACAAACCCCAACCCCACACTGAGCATTCCCACAAACCCCACACTGAGTTGCCCCACAAACCCCAACCCCAGACCATTCCAACAAATCCCAACTCCAGATCATTCCCACTAACCCCAACCCCACACAGACCATCCCATAAATCCTAACCCCACACTGAACATTCCCAACCCCACACAGAACATTCCCCTAAATCCCAACCCCACACAGCCCATCCCACAAACCCCACACAGCCCATCCCACAAACCCCAAACCCAGACCACTCCCCTAAACACCAACCCCAGACCATTCTCACAAACCCCAAACCCACACTGAACATTCCCAACCCCACACAAATCATTCCCCTAAATCCCAACCCCACACAGCCCATCCCACAAACCCCAAACCCAGAACATTCCCCTAAACACCAACCCCAGACCATTCCCACAAACCTCAAACCCACATTGAACATTCCCAACCCCACACAAATCATTCCCGTAAACCCCAACCCCACACAAATCATTCCCCTAAACCCCAACCCCACAAAGACCACTCCCAACCCCACAAATCCCACCCCACAAACCCCAAACCCCACACAGCCCCACCTCTGCCTCTCCTCTCGGGCAGCTGAGCTCCCTTTTTCCCCGGCTCCTTCTCTGCGGTTCCCCCTCCATCCTCGGGGGCTTTTCCTCCTCTCCTCCTGCCCAGCTGGGCTGACCCCACAGCAGCCTCAGGGCTCCCTGATCCTGGGGTTTTTTCCTGGTTTTTTTCCTGGTTTTTCTCCTGTTTTTTTTCCTGGTTTTCAGCTGGAACTGCCCCAGCTCCCTGCTGCAGTTTCTCCTCCTGCCGTTGTTTCTGCTGCCGTTTCTCCCACATGATTTCCTCCAGGCTCTTCACCTGAATTCCAGAATTCCCTGAATTCTGACAGGGGGAAAAAAAAAACACCAAGACGGTTCTTAGGGGAAAAAAATCTATTGATAAAAACCTATGGAAATGGGAGGAGCTGATCAGAAAAGTGAAATTTTTGTTATAAATTTGTTCAGACTCACCTCAGCAGGGGCAGAGCCATTTTTGGGGGAAGGTTTGTTCAGCTCCACAATCATTTTTTCTTCTCTTCCAGGTGCTTTAAACCAAGAAAAAACATCCAAACATTGGTTTTTTTGTTTTCTTGAGGGGGTTGTTTCCCTATTTTTATTTTATTGAAGCAATTCCTGTGGGATTTTCTCTCTCCTTCAGTCCCACCATTGAGCACCATCATCATTACTGTTATTATTACAATAATTATTGCTCAGAAATGGATAAATCCTTCCCAAACAATATTCCAAAGGGGAATGGGATGGATTCCACCATACAAAATCCAGGGCAGAATAAAAAGAGGGAAATTCCCAAGGAGAAGCAGAATTTCCAAATGAAAGCACAATTCCCAAGGAGGAGAAGAACTCACACAGGGAAGCAGAATTCCCAAAAAGAATCAGAATTCCCAGGGGAATGAGAATTCCCAAGAACAATCAGAATTCCTAAGGAAACGCAGAACTCCCAGGGAGGAGCACAATTCCCAGTGGGAGCAGAATTCCTAAGAGGGAGCAGAGTTCCCAGGGGGGAAGCAGAACTCCCAAAGGGAATCAGTTCCCAAGGACAATCAGAACTCCCAAGGACAATCACAACTCCTGGGGGGAAAGGAGAATTCCTAAAGGGAATCAGTTCCCTTTTAGAAGCAGAATTCCCAAAGGGAATCAGAATTCCCAGGTGGAAACCACAATTCCCAAGGAGGAGAAGAACTCCCAAGGGACAACCAGAACTCCCAAGGGACAACCCCAACTCCCAAGGGGACAATCCCAGCTCCCAGGGGACAACCCCAGCTCCCAAGGGACAACCAGAACTCCCAAGGACAACCAGAACTCCCAAGGGACAACCACAACTCCCAAAGACAATCCCAGCTCCCAAGGACAATCCCAGCTCCCAAGGACAACCCCAGCTCCCAGGGGACAACCCCAGCTCCCAAAGGGACAACCACAACTCCCAAGGGACAATCGTAGCTCCCAGGGGACAAACCCAACTCCCAAAGGGACAACCAGAACTCCCAAAGGGACAACCCCAATTCCCAAGGGACAACCACAACTCCCCAGGGACAATCCCAACTCCCAAGGAGAAGCAGAACTGGAACTCCCAGGGGGGAGAAGCACAATTCCCAAGGACAACCAGAACTCCCAAGGGACAACCCCAACTCCCAGGGGACAACCCCAACTCCCAAGGACAATCCCAGCTCCCAAGGGACAATCCCAGCTCCCAAGGGACAACCCCAGCTCCCAAGGACAACCAGAACTCCCAAGGACAACCAGAACTCCCAAAGAACAACCCCAACTCCCAGGGGACAACCACAACTCCCAAAGACAATCCCAGCTCCCAAGGGACAACCACAACTCCCCAGGGACAACCCCAGCTCCCAGGGGACAACCCCAACTCCCAAAGGGACAACCCCAACTCCCAAAGGGACAACCCCAACTCCCAAAGGGACAACCAGAACTCCCAAGGGACAACCCCAATTCCCAAGGGACAACCCCAATTCCCAAGGGACAACCCCAACTACCAAGGGACAATAGTTGGGGACAATCCCAACTCCCAAGGAGAAGCAGAACTGGAACTCCCAGGGGGGAGCAGCACAATTCCCAAGGACAACCCCAGCTCCCAAGGACAACCCCAGCGCCCAGGGGACGATGAGAATTCCCAGGGGACGATGAGAATTCCCAGGGGACAATGAGCATTCCCAGGGGACAATCCCAACTCCCAGGGGACAATGAGCATTCCCAGGGGACAATGAGCATTCCCAGGGGACAAGGAGCATTCCCAGGGGACAATCCCAGCTCCCAGGGAACAATGAGCATTCCCAGTGGACAATGAGCATTCCCAGGGGACAATCCCAACTCCCAGTGGACAATGAGCATTCCCATGGGACAATCCCAGCTGCCAGGGGACAATGAGCATTCCCAGAGGACAATGAGCATTCCCGGGGGACAATGAGCATTCCCAGGGGACAATGAGCATTCCCAGGGGACAATGAGCATTCCCAGGGGACAATGAGCATTCCCAGGGGACAATGAGCATTCCCAGGGGCTGGATCCCTGCTCACCCAGGAGCTTGGTGACCCTGAGCAGTTTCCTGCCCCTCACGGCAGCCTCGGCCTGGCCAGGGCTGGCAGGGACGTTCTCCCCGCTCTGCTGCAGCCTCAGCGCCTTCTCCCTCTTGATCTCCTCCAGGGTTTTGATCCGAACTTCTCCAGCTCCTTTGGCTCTGCCAGGCTCTGCCAGCTGCACCCTGCCTGCCCCAGCTGGAGCAGGAATGTTCTGTTTCCTGGCATCTGCCTCACTTTTGGCCCTGCTGCTGAATTCCTCGGGTTTTTCCTTCTCCTCTCCCAACCTTTTGTGGTTTTTTTCCACCAGGGCTCCCATCAGGGATTTGCTGCGGGCAGCAGGGGAGGGTTTTGCTCCTAAATTTGGATCCTCAGTTTTCCTTCCTTCTCCTGGGATTTTGGCTGGGGGCTCTCCTCTCCTCTGGTTGGCTCTTTCCAAGCGGATTTCCTCCAGGGTTTTCACTCTGATCTCCTCGATGGGCTTGGCAGCTTTGTCTGAGGGCAGGAAAATCCAAGCCAGGAATCAAAGAGAGATCAAGGAGAGGGGGAAAAGCCTCCAGAATTCCTCCCAGCACTGAGGGAATTTGGGATTGAGGGCTCTCAGTGCTCCTTGGCTTGGAAGGACTCTGAGGATCATCCAGGGACACTTTGCCCTGTGCCAGGTTGCTCCAAACAGGAGTGGCACACACCAGGGATGGGGCAGCCAAGGATTCTCTGGGAATGAGTCTGGGGTCCTAAACTGGGATTTTTTAATGGAATCCTGGAATGGTTTGGGTTGGAAGATCCTAAGGATCATCCCATGCCCCTTCCCATGGTGCTCCAAACCCCATCCAGCCTTGGGGACTCCAGGGATGGGGCAGCCACAGATTCTCTGGGAATGAGTCTGGGGTCCTAAACTGGGATTTTTTTTTATGGAATCCTGGAATGGTTTGGGTTGGAAGATCCTAAGGATCATCCCATTCCCAGCCCATGCCCCTTCCCATGGTGCCCCAAATCCCATCCAGCCTTGGGGACTCCAGGGATGGGGCAGCCAAGGATTCTCTGGGAATGCACCAGGAGTCCTGAAACTGGGATTTTTTATGGAATTCTGGAATGGTTTGGGTTGGAAGATCCTAAGGATCATCCCACTGCCACCCCATGCCCCTTCCCATGGTCCCAGGGTGCCCCAAAGCCCACCCAGCCTTGGGGGCTCCCAGGGATGCAGGGGCAGCCATGGGAATTCCAGGCAAGGATTTCTTCCCAATATCCCAGCAAAGCAGCCCAGGGAAGGCTGGAATGGGTTGGGTTGGAAGGGACCATCCAATGCCATGGGCAGGGACACCTCCCACCATCCCAGGGTGTCATTTGATGGATTTTACCCATTTTATTATTTTTATTCACTGTCCAGCCCAGCCTGGGACACTCCCAGGGATGGAGCAGCCATAGCTCCCCTGGGAATTCCATCCCAGCCCCTTCCAGAGAACAATTCCTTCCCAAAACCCCATTTAAACCCCATTGGTCTGACCATTCCCCTCATCCTGTCCCTCCATTCCTTGGGAATATTCCCTCTCCACCTTTCCTGCAGGTTCCCTTCAGGCCACAATGAGATCACCCCAAAATTCCTCCTCTTCAGGCTGGACAATCCCAATTCCCTGAACAAAACTTCTCCCCCTCCTTTGAACCACTTGGATTTGGAAAATCAGAGCCAGTTATCCTTTAAAATCAGCAATTCAAGGCTGCAAGAAGGTTCTTGGGAAAAAAACAACAACAACAAGAATATTTTAAATCTAATTTTTACCTGTCTCAGTGCTGCTCTGTTCAGAGGGCAGCCCCAGCCTCTCCTTCAGGGACTTCAGGACTTGAACTAAAAAACAAAACAGTAAAAAAAACGTGGCAAAAATCCCAATTTTGGGTGGGAAATGAGACAGGAGAGCACCTCAGTGGGACTCAGAGTGACCTTGGAACCACAACCAACGTGCAGGAAGAAGCAGGAGAAGAGAGGAGGAACAGAAAATCCCAAAGGGAAAGCTGGACAGAAAACCCCAAAGGGAAAAGCTGGACAGAAAAATCCCAAAGGGAAAAGCTGGACAGAAAATCCTAAGCAGAAAATCCCAAAGGGAAAAGCTGGACAAAAAAATCCCAAAGGGAAAAGCTGGACAGAAAATCCCAACAGAAAAACTGGTCAGAAAGGGAAAAGCTGGACAGAAAATCCCAAGCAGAAAAGCTGGACAGAAAATCCCAACCAGAAAATACAAAGGGAAAAACTGGACAGAAAAATCCCAAGCAGAAAAACTGGACATAAAATCCAAAAGAGAGAAGCTGGACAGAAAACCCCAAAGGGAAAAGCTGGACAGAAAAATCCCAAGCAGAAAATCCCAAGCAGAAAAATTGGACATGAAATCCAAGAGAGAGAAGCTGGACAGAAAATCCTAAGCAGAAAACCCCAAAGGGAAAAGCTGGACAGAAAAATCCCAAAGGGAAAAGCTGGACAGAAAATCCCAAAGGGAAAAGCTGGACAGAAAATCCCAAAGGGAAAATCCAAAGGGAAAAGCTGGACAGAAAATCCCAAAGGGAAAAGCTGGACAGAAAAACCCCAAAGGGAAAATCCCAAGCAGAAAACCCCAAAGGGAAAATCCCAAGCAGAAAACCCCAAAGGGAAAAGCTGGACAGAAAATCCCAAAGGGAAAAGCTGGACAGAAAACCCCACAGGGAAAAGCTGGACAGAAAACCCCACAGGGAAAAGCTGGACAGAAAACCCCACAGGGAAAAGCTGGACAGAAAAATCCCAAAGGGAAAAGCTGGACAGAAAATCCCAAAGGGAAAATCCCAAAGGGAAAAGCTGGACAGAAAACCCTAAAGGGAGAAGCTGGACAGAATTCTCAAGCAGCAAATCCCAAAGGGAAAATCCAAAGGGAGAAGCTGGACAGAATTCTCAAGCAGCAAATCCCACAAGATTTGGGGCAGCTGGACACAATTCCAGGAGGGAATTCCAGGGGGGTTTGGTACCTGTGCCTCTCTTTGGGGCCTTTTCGGAGTTTTCCTGCAGCTCTGCCTTCCTCCCCAGCCTGTCAGCCACGCTCCTCCTCAGGGGAAGGAAAGTTTTGCCACCTTTCCAAAGACACAAAAAACGAGAAATTCTTGCAGGATATTCCCCTGCAGGAACCTGAATCCTGCCAGGTGAATTTGGAAGGGTTTTAGGGTTTAGGTGCTGACAGAATTTGTTGGTTTGGATGTAAATATTTCACAAAAAGCTCTCACCCATGAGGGTTTTCCTTTTCCCCAGTCTGTCAGGAAGGTTCAGCTGGATCACAGGGTCCTCCCCTAAAACAAAAAAAAAATCATTTTTTGCACCAAAAAATCCCCAAAAAAAGCCATTTTCTGGCTGTGAAAGCACAGGAATTAAAGAAGGACTGGGAGGGAAATTGGTTTTAATGATAAAACTTCCTGAATTAATCCCAACCAAACCCAACACCTACAAAAAATTCCCAACTTTTCCAACACAACCACAACCTCTAAAATTCAAATCAGTGAATCTCAGGATTATGAGGATAATTCTCCTAATTAACATCTGAGGATTATTAAGATAATTCTCTTAATGATCATTGATTGGATTTAGGGGGTGTGGAAGGGGAATTTTGGGGTTTTTTTACCTTCCTTGGAGGAGAGGGTCACAGTTCTCAGCACAGTCCTGACATTTTCCTTCTCTGGCACAGGAATGTTCCGGGCTTGGAGAGGCTCCACAGCCACTCCTGAAGGACCTTCTGCATGGAAAAACAGGGAAAAAATCAGAATATTTAGGAATTTTCCTCAGAATTCTAAGCAGGAAAACACCAGCTGCCACATGCCAGTGTAGCCCCTCTAAAAAAACTGGAATTTTGTTCCTGTAGGATCTCCTAATTTACAAAATAATTAATTAATTCCTTGCAAATTATCCAAGGAAAATCAGGATTAAAGCCAAGGATGAACAGAAGGATAAGGAGGGTTTTTAGGGATATTAACTCACCACCTTGTTTTTTGGCTTTTTCCTTGAGTTTCTTCAGTTTGATCTCTTCCAAGGTTTTGATTCCAAAATTTAAGTTGTCATCTGGAAGCACAGAATGGTTCAGGAAATGGAGGTAAATCCTTCCCAGAATATTGGGAATAAACCCTCTCACCACTGCCCAGGGGTTAAGAAGCCCCAGAACAGGTGGGGTTTTGGGAAAGTGGCAGCTTCTTGCACCCTCCAAGGGAAAATCCACATTTTAGAGCACAAAGTCATGGAGAGGGATTAAAGATTCCTGAATTCCTTGGATCTGGATCTCCACAATGCCTGAAGGGACTTGTTCAGACATTTCTAAACTCCAACTCTTTAAATTCCATTTTTACTCTCTGAACTCCTTCAACTCCACTTTAAACCCTCCCAGCTCCACTTTAAACTCCTTAAACCCCATTTTAAAACCCCTCAAACCCCACTTAAAACCCTTCAAACCCCACTTCAAACCCCCTCAAACCCCCACCTTAAACCCCTCAAACTCCCACCTTAAACTCCCTAAACTCCACTTTAAACCCCTTCAACCCCATTTAAAACTCCTCAAACTCCACCTTAAACCCCTCAAACTCCACTTTAAACCCCCCTCAACTCCATTTTAAACCCTTTCAAACCCATTTAAAACTCCTTAAACCCCATTTTAAACCCCTCAAACTCCACTTAAACCCCTCTCAACTCCATTTAAAACTTCTCAAAGTCCATTTTAAACTCCTCAAACTCCACTTTAAACCCCTCAAACTCCACTTTAAACCCCCTCAAACTCCACTTTAAACCCCCTCAAACTCCCACCTTAAACCCCTCAAACTCCACTTTAAACCCCTCAAACCCCACTTTAAACCCCTCCCAACTCCATTTTAAACCCTTTCAACCCCATTTAAAACTCCTTAAACCCCATTTAAAACTCCCTAAACTCCACTTTAAACCCCTCCAACTCCACTTTAAACCCCTTCAACTCCATTTAAAACTCCTCAAACCCCATTTAGAACCCCTCAAACTCCACTTAAACCCCTCTCAACTCCACTTTAAACCCCATCAACTACATTTAAAACTCCTCAAAGTCCATTTAAAACTCCTCAAAATCCACTTTAAACCCCTCAAACTCCCACCTTAAACCCCCTCAAACTCCCACCTTAAACCCCCTCAAACTCCCACCTTAAACCCCCTCAAACTCCCACCTTAAACCCCTCAAACTCCCACCTTAAACCCCTCAAACTCCCACCTTAAACTCCACTTAAAACTCCCTAAACTCCACTTAAACCCCTCCCAACTCCATTTTAAACCCTCTCAACCCCATTTAAAACTCCTTAAACCCCATTTAGAATGCCTCAAACTCCACTTAAACCCCCTCAAACTCCCACCCTAAACCCCTCAAACTCCCACCATAAAACTCCCACCTCAAACTCCACTTTAAACTCCCTAAACTCCACTTCAAACTCCCTAAACTCCACTTCAAACTCCCTAAACTCCACTTTAAACCCCCTAAACTCCACTTTAAACCCCCTAAACTCCACTTTAAACTCCACTTTGCCCCACAAAACCAAACCAGGAGGCTTTTCCCTGCTTAGGAGGGAATGAGCTCCAGGATTCCATTCAGCATCCCTGGGCTCAGGTTTATTTTAGGAATATTTGGTTTTTAACTCCCAAGCTGCAGCCCTTGCATTACCTGGCTTTGCACTGGGGTTGGATTTCCTGGTGGAAATCACCCTCAGCCCATTGTGGCTCTCTGGGGGTGGAGGCTGCACTGGGGTTTTGGTTTCTTCTCCTTCTTCAGAAAGCTGGTCTGGAAAGGAAAATCAACCCCAAAATAAAATTATTTAAAGAGGAGGGATTTAGCAAAAAATAGTTCATTTTTATATAGTTTAATATTTCAACAACAACATAAAAAAATTAGGATTCTTTTCTGCAGCTTAAACGCCAAATTTGAAAATTTGAAAATGAAAATCGATTTTCATCTCGGTTTGAAGCAGAAATAATTGAAATCAACTCAAGATTTCTCACCATCATCATCTTCATCATCATCTGCAGCGTTGATGACCACTGGGGGGTGGGTGGGACTGGGGACATTCTCAGAATTCTCCACTTTCATCACCCCCCTGAGCTGAGGGCAGGGGTTGGACTGAGCTGAGAGTTTGTTCTGCTGCAGCTGCACCAACTTCACCTCATCCTCTGCAGCCTCGGGGGGGCTGGGGAGAGTGGCTGGAAAGGAAAAATAGCCTGGATTTTAACCCCAAATGGTGAGAATTTGAGAAAAGAACACTCCTGGATTCAGTTCTGTACTTCACATCTATAAGGGGGTTAAAGGAGAAGGGAAAAGGAAAAATATCCTGAATTTTAACCTCAAATGGTGTGAATTTGAGCAAAGAACACTGCTGGATTCAGTTCTGTACTTCACATCTATAAGGGGGTTAAAGGAGAAGGGAAAAGGAAAAATATCCCAGGTTTTTATCCAAAATGTTGTGAATTTGAGATCTGGATTCAGTTCTGTACTTCACATACATAAAGGGATTAAAGGAGAAGAGAAAAGGAAAAATATCCTAAATTTTAACCCCAAATGGTGTAAATTTGAGCAAAGAACACTGCTGGATTCAGTTCTGTATTTCACACCTATAAGGGGATTAAAGGAGAAGGGAAAAGGAAAAATATCCTGAATTTTGACCACAAATGGTGTAAATTTAATAACAGAACACTCCTGGATTCAGTTCTGTACTACACACCTATAAGGGGATTAAAGGAGAAGGGAAAAGGAAGGGAAAAGGAAGGGAAAAGGAAAAATATCCTAAATTTTAACCCCAAATGGTGTAAATTTGAGCAAAGAACACTGCTGGATTCAGTTCTGTACTTCACATCTATAAGGGGGTTAAAGGAGAAGGGAAAAGGAAAAATATCCCAGGTTTTTATCCAAAATGTTGTGAATTTGAGATCTGGATTCAGTTCTGTACCTAACACACATAAAGGGATCAAAGGAGAAGGGAAAAGGAAAAATATCCTGAATTTTTACCCCAAAAGTTGTAAATTTGATAACAGAACACTCCTGGATTCAGTTCTGTATTTCACATCTATAAGGGGATTAAAGGAAAAGGGAAAAGGAAGGGAAAAGGAAAAATATCCCACATTTTTACCCCAAATGCTGTAAATTTGAGAAAAGAACACTCTTGGATTCAGTTCTGTACTTCACACACATAAAGGGATCAAAGGAGAAGGGAAAAGGAAAAATATCCTGAATTTTGACCACAAATGGTGTAAATTTAATAACAGAACACTCCTGGATTCAGTTCTGTATTCCTCACATATAAAGGGATTAAAGGAGAAGGGAAAAGGAAAAATATCCCACATTTTTACCCCAAATGGTGTAAATTTATTATCAGAACACTGCTGGATTCAGTTCTGTATTTCACACCTATAAGGGGATTAAAGGAAACGGGAAAAGGAAGGGAAAAGGAAAAATATCCTGAATTTTTACCCCAAATGTTGTGAATTTGAGATCTGGATTCAGTTCTGTACTTCACACACATAAAGGGATCAAAGGAGAAGGGAAAAGGAAAAATATCCCACATTTTTACCCCAAGTGGTGTAAATTTGAGAAAAGAACATTGCTGGATTCAGTTCTGTACCTAACACACATAAAGGGATTAAAGGAGAAGGGAAAAGGAAAAATAGCCCACATTTTTACCCCAAAAGTTGTGGATTTGATAACAGAACACTGCTGGATTCAGTTCTGTATTCCTCACATATAAAGGGATTAAAGGAGAAGGGAAAAGGAAAAATATCCCACATTTTAACCCCAAATGGTGTAAATTTGAGAAAAGAACACTCCTGGATTCAGTTCTGTATTTCACACCTATAAGGGGATTAAAGGAGAAGGGAAAATGAAAAATATCCCAGGTTTTTATCCAAAATGTTGTAAATTTGAGAAAAGAACACTCCTGGATTCAGTTCTGTATTCCTCACATATAAAGGGATTAAAGGAGAAGGGAAAAGGAAGTTGCAAACTCACTTTTGCTTGGGGGAAGGAAGATCACATCCAGGTAATTTTAAGGAATATTCACCATAAATTTTTGGATATTTTGAGGGGAAAAAGAGATGGAAAACTCACTTTTGCTGGGGGGGAGGAAGAGCCCATCCACATAATTAAATGGAATATTCAGCATTAATTATTGGATATTTTGTTGAAAAAAGAAAGTTGAAAACTCATTTTTGCTCAGGGGAAGGAGGAGTCTGTCCATGCAATTTTAAGGAACACTGAGCATTAATTTTTGAATATTTTGAGGGAAAAGGAGATGGAAAACTCACTTTTGCTGGGGGGAAGGAAGATCACATCCAGGTAATTTTAAGGAATATTCCCCATGAATTTTTGAATATTTTGGGGGAAAAGGAAGTTGCAAACTCCCTTTTGCTGGGGGGGAGGAAGAGCCCATCCATGTAAATGAATTTTTGGATATTTTGAGGGAAAAGGAAGTTGCAAACTCACTTTTGCTGGGGGAAGGAAGAGCCCATCCAGGTAATTAAATGGAATATTCAGCATTAATTCTTGGATATTTTGTTGAAAAAAGGAGGTGGGAAACTCACTTTTGCTCAGGGGAATGAGGAATCTGTCCATGTAATTTTAAGGAACATTGAGCATTAATTCTTGGATATTTTGAGGGAAAAGGAGATGGAAAACTCACTTTTGCTGGGGGGAAGGAAGATCACATCCAGGTAATTTTAAGGAATACTCACCATGAATTTTTGGATATTTTGAGGGAAAATGAGGTGGAAAACTCACTTTTGCTTGGGAGAAGGAAGAGCCCATCCATGTAAATGAATTTTTGAATATTTTGAGGGTAAAGGAAGTTGAAAATTCCCTTTTGCTCAAGGGAAGGAAGAGCCCATCCAGGTAATTTTAAGGAATATTCACCATTAATTCTTGGGATCTTCACTATTAATTCTTGGATATTTTGAAGAGAAAAGGAAGTTGCAAACTCACTTTTGCTCAGGGGAACGAAGAGCCCATCCAGGTAATTTTAAGGAATATTCACCATGAATTTTTGGATATTTTGTTGAAAAAAGGAAGTGGGAAACTCAGTTTTGCTCAAGGGAAGGAAGATCACATCCAGGTAATTTAAATGGAATATTCAGCATTAATTATGGGATATTTTGTTGAAAAAAGGAAGTTGAAAATTCACTTTTGCTCAAGGGAAGGAAGAGCCCATCCAGGTAATTTTAAGGAACATTGAGCATTAATTCTTGGATATTTTGAGGGAAAAGGAGGTGGAAAACTCACTTTTGTTTGGGAGAAGGAAGAGCCCATCCATGTAAATGAATTTTTGGATATTTTGAGGGAAAAGGAAGTTGCAAACTCACTTTTGCTGGGGGGAAGGAAGAGCCCATCCACGTATCTGCCCTTGGTGTGGTGGAAGGCACAGTTGTGCTTCTGGCAGCCCCCAGGCTGGTTCTCCCAGTAACAGGCGATCTCACTGCGCTTTTTCTGGGCAAAAAACCACAAATCCCAGCTCAAAATAGTGCTGGGAAAATCACAAATCCCAGCTCAAAATAGTGCTGGGAAAACCACAAATCCCAGGGAAAAATAGTGCTGGGAAAACCACAAATCCCAGGGAAAAATAGTGCTGGGAAAACCACAAATCCCAGGGAAAAATAGTGCTGGGAAAACCACAAATCCCAGCTCAAAATATTGGTGGGGAAACCACAAATCCCAGGGAAAAATATTGGTGGGGAAACCACAAATTCCAGCCAAAAATGAGACTGGAAAAATGGAATTTAGCTGGATTTTCTTCCTAGCATTCAGCTGGGAAAGGCAGGACACGGTCATGGAGTTCAATCAATACAAAATCCAAAATAATTCGATTATTCACAATACACAATCCAAAAGAATGGGATGGATTATTCACAGTACAAAATCCAAAATAATTTGATTATTCACAATACAAAATCCAAAAGAATGGGATTATTCACAACACACAATCCAAAAGAATGGGATTATTCACAATACATAATCCAAAATAATTCGATTATTCACAATACACAATCCAAAAGAATGGGATTATTCACAATACACAACCCAAAATAATTCAATTATTCACAATACACAATCCAAAATAATTCGATTATTCACAATACACAATCCAAAATAATTCGATTATTCACAACACACAATCCAAAATAATTTGATTATTCACAGGGAAAAATTGCCATTTTCACATTTCAGTTGCTGGTGAAATCCACCTGAATTTATCTTTCACAGCTTTAGCTCAGGATAAAAAACTGGGCAGAAATTCCAGCTCCCAGGAATTCCAAGAGCTCGGCATAAAAAAATTCAGGAAGAATTCCAAGAGCTCAGGGGAAAATTCCAGCTCTCAAGAATTCCAAGAGCTCAGAAGAAAAAATTTAGGGAGAAAATTCCAGCTCCCAGGAATTCCAAGAGCTCAGGATAAAAACCTTGACTTGGTGAGAGCTCAGGATAAAAAAATTGGGGAGAAATTCCAGTTTCCAGGAATTCCAAGACTTCAGGATAAAAAATTTAGAAAGAATTCCAAGAGCTCAGGATAAAAATCTGAGGAAAATTCCAGCTCCCAGAAATTCCAAGAGCTCAGGATAAAAATTTGGGGAGAGCTCAGGATATAAAAATTTGGGAAGAAATTCCAGCTCTCAGGAACTCCCAAGAGCTCAGGATAAAAAAATTGGGGAGAAATTTCAGCTCTCAAGAATTCCAAGAGCTCAGGATTAAAATCTGGGGAAAATTCCAGCTCCCAGGAATTCCAAGAGCTCAGGATAAAACATTTAGAGACAAATTCCAGCTCTCAGGAATTCCAAGAGCTCGGCATAAAAAAATTCAGGAAGAATTCCAAGAGCTCAGGGGAAAATTCCAGCTCTCAGCAATTCCAAGAGCTCAGGATAAAAATTTGGGGAGAGCTCAGGATATAAAAATTTGGGAAGAAATTCCAGCTCTCAAGAATTCCAAGAGCTCAGGATAAAAAATTTGGGAAGGATTTCAGCTCCCAGGAATTTGTTTCCCACCACATTAAAAGAGTGGAAATCTGGCAAAAATTTAGAGACTAACATCATTGAACACAAACATTTCCTGCTGAGAAACACCTTAAAAATTGATTTTTTTTCCTTCCTTCCTGGTAACAAAATCCCTGGAAATTTTTTGCTGGGAAAGGCCATTTATCCCCTAAATGTCTGGGATGATTTTGGGGTGTTTAGGGGGGGTTTTTGGGGGTACTCACATCGATTTCCATGTGCCTGAACCTGCAGACATTCCTGAAGCACCGGCCCTCCTGCCACAGGGTGCAGACGGTCTCACTGCCCAGGGCGGCCTCACAGTGCCGGAAGGAGCAGGAATCGCCCTGGAATTGGCAAAAAAAATGGGATTAAGGTACAGGAATCTTCCTGAAATCCCAGAAATCAGCAAAAAAAATGGGGTTAAAGAATAGCAATGTCCCTGAAATCCCCAGAAATCAGCAAAAAAAAAAATGGTATTAAGGAGCAGGAATCGCCCTGGAACGCCAGGAATCAGCAAAAAATGGGGTTAAAAACAGGAATCGCCCTGGAATGCCAGAAATAAACAGGAATCCTCCTGAAATCCCAGAAATCAGCAAAAAATGGGATTGAAAACAGAAGGGATTAAGGTACAGGAATCGCCCTGGAATGCCAGAAATAAACAGGAATCGCCCTGGAACACCAGGAATCGGCAAAAAAAATGGGGTTAAAAACAGGAATCGCCTTGGAATGCCAGGAATCGGCAAAAAATGGAATTAAAAACAGGAATCTACCTGGAATCACCAGAAATAAACAGGAATCCTCCTGAAATCCCCAGAAATCAGCAAAAAATGGGATTGAAAACAGAAGGGATTAAGGTACAGGAATCGCCCTGGAATGCCAGGAATAAACAGGAATATACCTGAAATGTCAGAAATCAGCAAAAAAAAAGGGATTAAAAACAGGAATCGCCCTGGAATGCCAGGAATCGGCAAAAAATGGGATTAAAGAAGAGGAATCTACCTGGAATCACCAGAAATAAACAGGAATCGCCCTGGAATGCCAGGAATTGGCAAAAAAATGGGATTAAAAACAGGAATCTACCTGGAATGCCAGGAATAAACAGGAATCCTCCTGAAATCCCAGAAATCAGCAAAAAAATGGGATTAAGGAGCAGGAATCGCCCTGGAACGCCAGGAATCAGCAAAAAATGGGGTTAAAAACAGGAATCTACCTGGAACCCCAGAAATAAACAGGAATCGCCCTGGAATGTCAGAAATCAGTAAAAAAATGGGATTGAAAACAGACGGGATTAAGGTACAGGAATCGCCCTGGAACCCCAGAAATCAGCAAAAAATGGGATTAAAACCAGAAGGGATTAAGGAACAGGAATCTCCCTGAAATCACCAGAAATCAGCAAAAAATGGGGTTAAAAACAGGAATCGCCCTGGAATGCCAGGAATTGGCAAAAAAATGGGGTTAAAAACAGGAATCTTCCTGAAATCCCAGAAATCAGCAAAAAATGGGATTAAGGAGCAGGAATCTTCCTGAAATCCCCAGAAATCAGCAAAAAATGGGACTGAAAACAGAAGGGATTAAGGTATAGGAATCTCCCTGAAATCCCAGAAATCAGCAAAAAATGGGGGGAAACCACTCAGTTTCAAAGGAGAAATGAGTTTGGGAAGGAGATGGGAAAAGGACCTGGGGTAGGAGGACAGAGCTTAAAAAATGGGATGGGAAAAGCAGAAAGGTTAAAAACAAAAGGGTTGGAAAAGGACAGGGTTAAAAATGGGATGGGAAGAGCATAAAGATTAAAAAATGGGATGGGAAAAGGACATGGGTTAAAAATGGGATGGGAAAAGGACAAAGATTAAAAAATGGGATGGGAAGAGCATAAAGATTAAAAAATGGAATGGAAAGGAAAAACTCACAGGTTAAAAAAATGGGATGGGAAAAGCACAAAGGTTAAAAATGGGATGGAAAGGAAAAACACACAGGGTAAAAAAATGGGATGGGAAAAGGACATGGGTTAAAAAATGGGATGGGAAAAGGACAAAGATTAAAACAATGGGATGGGAAAAGGACAGGGTTAAAATGGGATGGGAAAAGGACAGGGTTAAAATGGGATGGGAAAAGGACAAAGATTAAAAAATGGGATGGGAAGAGCATAAAGATTAAAAAATGGAATGGAAAGGAAAAACTCACAGGTTAAAAAAATGGGAAGGGAAAAGAAAATGGGTTAAAAAATGGGATGGGAAAAGGACAGGGTTAAAATGGGATGGGAAAAGGACAAGGATTAAAAAATGGGATGGAAAGGAAAAGCAGAAATGTTAAAAACAATGGGTTAGAAAAGGACAGGGTTAAAATAATGGGATGGGAATAGGACAGGGTTAAAAATGGGATGGGAAAAGGACATGGGTTAAAATGGAATGGGAAAAGCACAAAGATTAAAACAATGGGATGGGAAAAGGACAGGGTTAAAATGGGATGGGAATAGGACAGGGTTAAAATAATGGGATTGGAAAAGTACAAGGGTTAAAAATGGGATGGGAAAAGGACATGGTTAAAAATGGGATGGGAAAAGCATAAAGATTAAAAAATGGGATGGAAAGGAAAAGCACAAAGGTTAAAAACAATGGGTTAGAAAAGGACAGGGTTAAAAATGAGATGGGAAAAGCACAAAGGTTAAAATAATGGGATGGGAAAAGGACAGGGTTAAAAAATGGGATGGGAAGAGCATAAAGATTAAAAAATGGGATGGAAAGGAAAAACTCACAGGTTAAATAATGGGATGGGAAAAGAAAATGGGTTAAAAAGTGGGATGGGAAAAGGACAGGGTTAAAAATGGAATGGGAAAAGGACAAAGGTTAAAAAATGGGATGGAAAGGAAAAGCAGAAATGTTAAAAACAATGGGTTAGAAAAGGACAGGGTTAAAAATGGGTTGGAAAAGGACAGGGTTAAAATGGGATGGGAAAAGGACATGGGTTAAAATAATGGGATGGGAATAGGACAGGGTTAAAATGGGATGGGAAAAGGACAGGGTTAAAATGGGATGGGAAGAGCATAAAGGTTAAAAAAATGGGTTGGAAAAGGACAGGGTTAAAAATGGGATGGGAATAGGACAGGGTTAAAATGGGATGGGAATAGGACAGGGTTAAAAATGGGATGGGAAAAGGACATGGGTTAAAAATGGGATGGGAATAGGACAGGGTTAAAAATGGGTTGGAAAAGGACATGGGTTAAAATAATGGGATGGGAAAAGGACAGGGGTTAAAATAATGGGATGGGAAAAGGACAGGGTTAAAATGGGATGGGAAAAGGACATGGGTTAAAATAATGGGATGGGAATAGGACAGGGTTAAAATGGAATGGGAAAAGGACAGGGGTTAAAAAATAAATGGGTTGGAAAGGGGAAAAAACCCTCCAGATTTCCGAAGTGGGAGCTGCACAAGGACTCCATAATCAGCACTAATTAATGAAATAATTAATGAAGTAATGAATGCAGAGGATCCATGCCCTGGCCCAGCCCCTGCTCAGAGCCCAGGCTGCAGAGGGGATCCCACACCCACCTTGGTGCAGGTGGAGTAGAAGTAGAAGTAGCAGTCATCGCCCTGGCTGGACATGCTGCAGGGATCCTCACTCCCTACTCAGGCTTTGCTCCTCCCAGGGCTCTCCCTCCTCCAGCCTGGGCAGAATTGGCTTCTCAAAGGCTTCTCCTGGCTTAGCTCTGACAGCTGCTTTTTAAAAGTAACCCTGGAGAATAAAAATTGGGGTTTTTAGAGTGGTTTCCTGTTGGTTGATTCGGTTTTGGAAGGAGGGAGTGAGTTGAAATCAGCTAGGCAGAAAAATGAAGCAGAATTTGTTGAAATTCTGGGTTTTTTTAAACAGATTTTTAGGCAGATTCGGCCAAAACTGCAGCATAAATTGGAATTTGTGACTTTAATAACAGTTCTGGGTCTTGAGGTAGAGAAAAATTGTGTGTGACCCAAAAAATTAGGGGGTGACCCAAAAGAGAGGCACTTCTTCAAAAGCTGGGTGTAATTTGGAGTTGGCAATGATACAGGAATGGTTTAATAATAAAGCTAATAAATATTTATTTTAATAATAATAATAATAATAATAATAATAATAATAATAATAATAATAATAATAATAATAATAATTATTATTATTATTATTATTATTATTATTATTATTATTATTATTATTATTACTACCATCTATTATTTCAATATTACACTATTAATCCCAATCCCAGGGGGAATTTCCCCAAATCCCATTCCCCAATCCCAGGTTATTTTTCCCCTGATCCCAAAGGATTTTCCCCCTAATCCCAGGGGCATTTCCCCCCACTCCCAGGGCACTTTTCCCTCTGTCCCAGGGGATTCTTTCCCCAAATCCAGGGAATTTTTCCCTGATCCCACGAGGATTTTTCCCCAAATCCCATGAGGATTTTTCATTGATTCCATGGGATTTTCCCCCAATCCTATTCCCTGATTCCAGGGGATTTTTTCCCTCAATCCCAGGGGGATTTTCCCCCTCAATCCCAGGGGATTTTCCCCCAGTTTTCCTCCAATCTCAGAGCATCTTTCCCCTAATCCAGGGGGATCTTTCCCCCAGTCCCATCAGATTTTCCCCCAATTCCAGGCGATTTTTTTCCCTGATTTTTCCCCTTGATCCCATGGCATTTTCCCCCCAATTCCAGAGGATTTTCCCCTCAGTCCCAGGGGGATTTTTTCCCTCATTTTCTCCCTGATTCCAGGGCATTTCCCCCCCAATCCCAGTGGATTTTCCCCTCGATTTTTCCCCCCAATCCCAGAGGATTTTTTCCCTGAATTTCCCCCCTCGATCCCATTGCATTTTCCCCCCAATCCTAGAGGATTTTTTCCCCCAATCCCAGATGATTTTCCCCCTGATTTTTCCCCTCGATCCCATGGCATTTTCCCCCCAATTCCAGAGGATTTTCCCCCCAATTCCAGAGGATTTTTCCCCGATTTTCTCCCTGATTCCAGGGCATTTTTTCCCTTAAACCAGGGGCATTTCCCCCCAATCCCATTTCCCAATCCTGGGGGATTTTTCCCTGATCCCAGGAGGATTTTTTCCCCCATCCCCAGGCATTTTCCCCCCAATCCCAGGAGATTTTTTTCCCTGATTTTTCCCCTCAATCTCAGGGCATTTCCCCCCTGATTTTCCCCTCAATCTCAGGGCATTTATTCCCCAATTTTCCCCTCAATCCCAGGGCATTTTTTCCCCAATTTTCCCCTCAATCCCAGGGCATTTTTTCCCCAATTTTCCCCCAATCCCAGTGCATTTTTTCCCCAATTTTCCCCTCAATCCCAGGAGATTTTTCCCTGATTTTCCCCTCAATCCCAGTGGATTTCCCCCCCAATATTTTCCCCAATCTCAGGGTATTTTTCCCCTGATTTTCCCCTCAATCTCAGGGCATTTTTCCCCCAATCCCAGTGCATTTTTCCCCTGATTTTCCCCTCAATCCCAGGGTATTTTTCCCCTGATTTTCCCCTCAATCCCATTGCATTTTTCCCTGATTTTCCCCTCAATCCCATTGCATTTTTCCCCGATTTTCCCCCCAATCCCAGTGCATTTTTCCCCAATATTTCCCCCAATCTCAGGGCATTTTTCCCCTGATTTTCCCCCCAATCCCAGTGCATTTTCTCCCTGATTTTCCCCCCAATCCCAGTGCATTTTTCCCCAATATTTCCCCCAATCCCAGTGCATTTTCTCCCTGATTTTCCCCCCAATCCCAGTGCATTTTCTCCCTGATTTTTCCCCCCAATCCCAGTGCATTTTTTCCCTGATTTTCCCCTCAATCCCAGTGCATTTTTTCCCTGATTTTCCCCTCAATCCCAGTGCATTTTCTCCCCGATATTTTCCCCAATCCCAGGTTATTTTTCCCCCGATTTTTCCCCTCAATCTCAGGGCATTTCTCCCTCAATCCCAGGGCATTTTTTCCCCGATTTTTCCCCTCAATCTCAGGGCATTTTTCCCCCAATCCCAGTGCACTTTTTCCCTGATTTTCCCCCAATCCCAGGGCATTTTTCCCCCAATCTCAGTGCATTTTCTCCCCAATTTTCTCCCAATCCCAGGTTATTTTTCCCCCGATTTTTCCCCTCAATCTCAGGGCATTTTTCCCCCAATCCCAGTGCATTTTCTCCCTGATTTTTCCCCCAATCCCAGAGTATTTTTTCCCTGATTTCCCCTCAATCTCAGGGTATTCTTTCCCTCATTTTTCCCCCAATCCCAGTGCATTTTTTCCCCGATTTTTCCCCTCCATCTCAGGGCATTTTTCTCCCAATCCCAGTGCATTTTTTCCCCGATTTTCCCCTCAATCCCAGTGCATTTTTCCCTGATTTCCCCTCAATCTCAGTGCATTTTTTCCCCCGATTTTCCCCTCCATCCCAGTGCATTTTCCCCTGATTTCCCCTCAGCCTCAGGGCATTCTGGAGCTCACCCACCTGGCCACGTTGAGCACAGGCTCTGATCTTCCCAGCCATGCAGTTCCCCTCTCCTGTAGGCCGAAGGAGTCCGTGAATGAATAACAAAGGGGCAGAAAGAATTTTTGAATTTTGCCTTTTTTTGTATTGGTTTTTTTTTTTGTTTTGTTTTTTCCTCCTGACAATTCCAAGGGAACCTCTCAGCCAACAATTCCAAACTCTGAGGTGCTCTCAGAACAATCTGACAACTAATGGAGGAATTGAGTCCATTGCAAATCTGGCACACTGGAGACAGCCAGGGATATTTTAGCTCTTCCAATAAAAAGAAGAAAAATCATAAAAAAAACCAACAAAAAAAATTTATTAAAAAAAAAAACCCCAGCGCCTTTTTGGTTTTTTTTTTTTGTTTTGTTTTTGAAAGATGAACTCAGGATTCAAAGTGGCTGCAAAAAAAAATGAGGCTCCATCTTCCATAGCTGGGGAAATTTCTAATTTTTTTTTTTTAATTTTTTTTTTTTAATTATTTAATTCAGTAAGTTGCAATTTCGGGTCTTCTGAGATTTCTTCACCTATTAAGAAAACACAAAAACCTTCCCCCGTATTTATGACCTGTACAACAACAAGAACAACAAAAAAAAACCCCCAAATTTTGTGTGTATAAACCCAGAAATGTGTTTATACACACCCCAAAGCAGGCAGGGACAGCAGGACAAGGAGAAAAGCAGCAAAAAAATCGGGAATTTTGGCCCATCAAGGTCTCACTGGGGGAAAAATGCGATTTTTGGGGGGGTTTGGATGAGGGGGTTTGGGGACATGGGGACAGCACAGGGACAAACTCATCCATGCCCATCCCTCAGCCAAGGAATTGGTTGGGAATTTGGGGTTTTCCATCCAATTTCCCATTTTTCCATTTCTGCTGCTCCCTGATCATTCATCCAGCATTAGCTCCAATGCAGCAGCTGATTGGGGTTTGGGTGCCACCCAAAATTGGTTTTATTTTCAGCCTTTGTTGCAGGTGAATCCCACTTTTCTTTTGGATATTCTTCTAAAAATTCTGATTTTTAGGGTTCTTTTCCGCACAACCTCGCAACCAAACCGGCTCAAAACCAAATAAAAATCAATTTTACCCCCCTGACATTGCTGTGCAAAGGATTTCTGACTCTCTGGGGAGGACAAAATTCAATGAAATTGTTCTGTACAGCTTAAGAAGAAACACTTGGAACCTTTTACTCACACAAAGGAAATTTTGTGAATTTTCCAGGATATTTTTTTTTTTTTTTGGCCAGGGAATTTTCTCAAATCTAAAATTAAAATAAAGAGAGGAAAAGTTGGGTTCTCATATTAATTATTGTGGGTTATTTTTCTTTTTTTTGTCTGCTTGACAAAGGGAATAAAAATAAACCAGGATTTAAGTGCAGGGTTCCCTCCTGTTCTTCCATCTCCACAGGGTTAAATTCACTTTTGGAGCTTCAAAATCTGATGGATTTTCCAGGGAATTTACTCCTAAAAACTCCTGGAGCTCCTCCTGGTGGAAGTTCAAGTTTTCCCAAGGTGTTTTCCCCAATGCTCTTGGGAGTTAAAAATCAAATTATTTCAAGCCTGAATTCTTCTGTTTGCTGAAATCCTGGGAGTGAGGGGTGAGAAAAGCAGAATTCCAGCCCAAAGCTGGAGGAATTCCCAGGCTGGAAGGTGGAATTTCCTTTCCTCAGGTATTTTCCACACCTAAAAATGCAACATTTCTACATCCACCACCCTGGGGGCGAGAGAAAATCCCTTCAGATTGAATTGTTTTAGAAAATAAATCAGGTTTTTTTTTTGGCCTTCCAGGTTTTTCCATATTTCAGTTCACAGTCTGAATCTTGTTTAAAGAATTGGAATAAAACCTTGAAAAAATAAACAAAACAACAGGAAAAGAATCAACCAAACCTCCCCCCAAAAACCCCTCCAAGGTCTAAAAACTTCATTAAGGTGATTTAATTATGAAAAAAGGTTCATTAAAATCCATTTTTTGTCGAATTTTAAACTGGTGTCAAGGTGGTAAATTTAAAAAAAATCGGAATAAAAATGAGTAACTCTGGTGCATTCAGCAGGTCTTGAATGAATTCAAGTTAATGAGAATTTGAAACAGTTTTTTGTCCAGAATTCATGAAAATTTTCATGAATTTTTTTTTTTAAACCAATTATATATAAAAAACCAAATCAAAAATGCAGCAGCTGAGGGTCAGCAAAAACCAGGCTAAAAAACCAACACAACTTTTCTATTTTTAAAGGGAAAATAAAGAGGTTTTCCTGCACCTCCCTGTGAGGAATTCCTGGATTTCAAACCCTCAAATTCCTCTGGAAAATTTTCTCCTGCTGCTTCATTTGTACCTTGAATTCCTCTGATGATTCACTTCCTGTTTATCAGGTGACAAAGAAGGGAAAGCACCAAGAATTCCACATTTTAACCCCTTTTTTGGCCTTTTTTTAGCCATTTTTTCGCTCTCCTCCAGCTTTTCCTCCTCAGGAATTAACCCCAAACCAAGGGAAGCTGCTCTATCCACTCTTGAATAAAACAGCAATAATTAAAGCAAATTTATTTTAATTTTCTGTACTTCTGAGCTCAACCTCAAGGCCTGGCAGCAATTTCCTATGACAATTCCTCCCCCTCACGGGAATCTTTTCTTAAATTCAAAAAAAAAGTCGATTTTCCCAAAAAGATTTGATTTTCACCTTGGAAAAATGTCATTAGAGCTGGGAAACGACACCACCAGGAAGTTTTACCTGGAAAACTCCTCCTGCTCTGCTTCAGCTGTGCCCAAATTCAACCCCAAAATCCTTGATTCCCCAGGAAATTCCCTTTTCTTTATTTCTAATTTTTACAGCCAAATAAAGCCGGGTTTTATTTAGGAAATGCGACCCTGAGTGCAATTCTGGGAATACCCTGGAGGCTTTGATCCCTTCAACAACAACAACAACAAATTTGCTTTTTGGCGTTTCCATAACAAAAATCGACGTCAGAAAACAGAACCTTTAAAAAAACAAGAAAAACAACCCAAAAATTCACAGAACCGCGTTGTTTTAACCACCTCCGGGAGGAATAACTCTTAAAAAACAAAGAAAAAAACATCAAAAATTCACGGATTCGCGTTGTTTTTAACAACCTCCGGGAGGAATTCAGCCCGGCTGCATCCAGAGTTACTCAGCTCCTGAAGTTCCTTTAGGGAATGAGGTGACTACGTTAGAAATGCCCCTCAGACGCGTTGCTACAACAGGAAAAAAGGAGTTTTGAAGTGAAAATGAGGAGATTCCGAAAATACCTGGGCTGGGATCGCCAGTTTGGAGAGGGGACGAGCGCCAAGGAAAGGCCTCGGGCCTACCCCGGGCACGCAGCTCCCCCTCCCCAAAACCCCGGGGGATCAAACCCACCTCACCTTGCCTTTATTCCCACATAATCCCGGTTTTATTCCCACCTAATCCCAGCTTTATTCCCCCCTAATTCCACCTCGCCCTTCAGCGTTCCCCTCCCGCTGTGGGGACGGCGCGGGGGCCGCGCGGCCTTGCGGAGGAGCCGGGATTGAGCCAGCACCACCCTTCGCCTGTTCCTCCCCATCTCCCACCAGCCGCCGCGGAGGCTCCGAAGCGCTCTATTTACGGTCGCTCAGGGAGTTTTACCGAGCCCCCGGGGGCCGCCGTGTCGCTGTCGCCGCGCTCCGCCGGGGCCGCCGCCGCTGCCGTGTCCCCGGTGCCCGGCTCAAAGATGGCGCCCGGCGCGCGCGCAGCCTCAGCGCGCCCGCGGCCAAGATGGCGGCAGGAAGTGGCTTCACCCGCCCGATAGGAAGAGAGGGGGTCTGAGGGGGAATGGGGGTGGATTTTGCTGTTTTTAGGCTTCCCCGCACTTCAAAACTCCTTCAAAAAGAGGATAAAGATTTTTTATTAAGGAAACAGGGCCGTGTTTCTCCATCCTGCCGCGATCCGTCGTCACTGCCGCCGTGTCCCGGTGCCCGGCTCAAAGATGGCGCCCTCTGCAAAGATGGCGGCCGGAAGTGCCCTCACCCGCGCGACAGGAAGGGGGGGGTCTGAGGGGGAACAGGGGTGGATTTTGCCGTTTTTTGGCTTCCCCGCGCTTCAAAAAGCCTCAAAAAGAGGACATTTTTTTCTTTATGAAGCGAACAGGGCCGTGTTTCTCCATCATGCCGAGATCCGCCGGGGCCACCGCCGTGTCCCGGTGCCCGGCTCAAGGATGGCGCCCACTGCCAAGATGGCGGCCGGAAGTGCCGTCACCCGCTCGACGGGAAGGGAGACCGCGGGCGGGCGGGCGCCTGAGGCGGAGCGGGGGTGGATTTTTGTTGTGCTTTTTGGCTTCCCCGCGTTTTAAAAATCCTCCAAAAGGTGACACATCTTTTCCCTGTGAAGCGAACATGGCCGTGTTTCTCCATCCTACCCTCTTCTCGTAGAATTTAGGTTGAGAATCCCTCCCGGATCATCCACCTGTTCCAGAGCCCTCAGTGCCACGTCCAGTCCTTCCTTGTCACCTCCCTGGGCAGCCACTTCCAAATCCTGGCCGCCCTTTCCGTGAGGAAATTCCCCCCGATGTCCCCAGAATGGTCCCCACTCCCAGGTGCCATCCCCTCCTCCTTCACGCCCCCTCAGGGATGTGAATTCCTGGGCAGGGTTTGGGACAGACAGACCTCCGAGCTGCCGGACACACGGAGCGCGGCACAGTTACACATTTTATTCTCTGGATGTAAGAATTTCTTACTCAACAGCCAAAAGCTTCTCACTGCCTTTTCCCCAGGAAAAATCCTGGGAGAGAGAATTATGTGTCTCTGAATACCACACATGGGGTCTATACCAATTATTAAGCCAGGGCAGCCCCTCACAGCCCAGCAGGACTTTTTTGGTAGCATTTGGCACCAATTTGGGCACTTCACTTCCAGATTATGAAAGAAGAATCAATGAAATGACAGAAACCCCACACTGAGGAGAGCTTGGGTTGGATCCCCAACCATTTCCACCCCACTGGTCCTGGGGAGGATTTGGGACAGACCCCCCGAGCTGCCGGACACACGGAGCACGGCACAGTTACACATTTTATTCTCTGGATGCAATCATTTCTGCTCAACAGCCAAAAGCTTTATTGATTCCAAACCGTTCCCCTTCTCCCTCTTCATTCCTTTTTTTCTTACTGCACCCCCTTTTCCCAACCCTTCAAGCACTCTGCTGCTTCCATTTTGGAGTTTTAGCTCTGCTTGGAGTTTGTTTTCTCAGAAGAAGCCAACGGACAATTCATTCAGAATCTTTTTTTTTTTTTCTCCCAAGATCCATATAAATTACATGCAAAACATTGTACATAGAGATTAATATCAAAATGCAATACAGATCAGGTGCACTTTAAGCTGGACTCTAGGATATGGCAAACACACCAGGGTACATATTGCTTTGAAACCACCATTGTTTTGATTTTTAATGTCATGCATACCACATAATATTCAGTCTTTTGTTTTGTATTTTGGTTTTTTTTTTCTTTTTTTCTCTCTCCCATTTTTTTATACAAAAATACCAGTGCTTATTATACTGAGTTACTGGAAAAAAAAAGAAAAACTCGGCTCCACGTGCCCTCTTCAAAAGAAAGTTTTGTTTTGTGAGAGCGTTGGATAAATATATATACACACACATAAATGTTGAGTTCAGACTGTATATATATATATATTTATTGAAGGGGAGGAAATAAACTAAAGGCATTTTTAACCATGGGTTTTGCTGGATGAAAAATGGGGAGTTTGGAGAGAGCAGAGTCGGGGTGAGAGGGGGATACTGGAGAGGAAGAAATGCCAAAATCCCCATTTGGGGAAAAAAAATCCTGTTTGGATGGAAAAAGAGCAGGAAAAGGAGCAGGAAAAGGAGCAGGAAAAGGATTCCCCCACATCCCTGTGGCCCTAGGGGAGATTTGGGGTGCAGGAGGCGTTTTGGGCTCAGAGGGTTGGGGATGGAGCAGAAGCCATGCAGGCCCAGGTGTCCCCCAGAGAGGGACAAAAACCTTCTCAGGTGGTGCCAGAGGTGCCAGGAGCTGGCAGTGGCACCTGGAGATGCCTTTTGGGCATTTGGGATGGGATTTTTGTCCAACTCAGGTTTTTTTCCCCTCAGAGAGGGGCTGAGGCCTCCAGGCCCGGGCGTGAGGGGGAAAAGGCCGCCCATGCTCAAATGCGGTTTAGTTTATTTCCTTCTTGAGATCGCTTGGAAAATTTCACTTTATTGCACGGAAAACCTTTGGGAAAAAAAAAAAAAAAGAAATTAAACCCCCTCCCCACACCCATCTCCCTGTGCAAATCATAAAAACCTCAGCAGGAGAAAACCTCAAGAGCTGCCTGGCCAGTGAGCCACGCACAGGCCGCGGTGTCTTTGGTACCAATCCGCCAATTCCACGGAAAATCCACGGAAAATCCACGGAAAATCCGCAAATCCGCCCTGCTGGGATCAAGAACTGGATGCAGAAGGATGTTCAGAGTGTTTTAATAACAAAGCATTCCAAGGCAAGTTGATCACAAGGAGGAGGGAGGGGGTGGCTTTGCTTCCTGGCGGGCACGGCGCCCTCCCCTGCTCCGCGCGCACTCGTGGCAGTTCAAACAAAGCAAAAAAACCAGAAATTATTCATAATAATATATATTTATATGGATATTTATATCTCCCCCTAGTCAAGGCATGTTGCAGAAAGTCCCCAAAAGTCCGTGCCGCCGACCATGCCTTTTTTTTTTTTTTGGAGCACCAATCTCCCCCAAATCTCTTTTTTCTTTTTTTTTTGTGTAATGTCCTCAATAACTTAAGCCAAGAGTCAGCTGCTGCCAGGACATCACTGAAACTTAACCCAAAAAAACAAAACTTTACAGGAAATCTGCACAAGAAACATTTATACTTGAAGCAACCAGCCATACACCAACATAATTTATAGATATTTATATAAAAAAACCCCATTTGTGTCATCCAACTCACGGCTAGTAGAAAGATGGCTGCTCAGAGAAAAGGAAGCTGACTGGCATCCGATGGCTGAATTAATTAATCCACGGAATTAATTAAAGTGTCCCTTGCAACTGCCCTCAAGCAGCGGCAGGACTCGAGATCTCTTTATTTTCTTTTTTTTCTTTAAACAAAATACATATGGCTGACGTAAAAATATCAGTTTCTGAGCTAAAGAAAACTAGATTTTTTTTTTCTTTTTTTTTTCTTTTTTTCCTTTTTTGCATAATATTTATATAGCATTATTTCTCCCTCCCCCCCACTCCTAAAATGGAAACTAGAACGACAAAAATAGAGCAAACTAAAGGAACGACCAGACCCTTGTGGCAAACCCTGCCAGTCACAGATTTCTGGGAGTGACTTTGAGAGCCTCCAAAGTTGGCTTGAAGTTGTTGTTGGTTTGAGTCTTTCTTTTTTTTTTTTTTATTTTATTTCTTTTTTTCAACAGGTCTGAGGTATTAAAAAAAATATCAAAAGGAAAAAAAAAAATAATTGGTGCATCCCCCCAAAAAGTATTTAATAAATATTTATGTAAGCTTGTAAGAACACCATATCTTCTCTTTTTTTTTGTTTTTTTTGCAAGTATTTAAAATAGAAAAAGTGATTTTTTTTTTGTTTTTTTTTTTTTTCTTTAAGCAACGTCACCTTTAGCACAGAACCAAAACCCCACAACCACCCCTCGTTTGGGGATTTTATTTTTTTTTTTGTGTTGTTTTTCCTGGTGTTTAACCCAAGATCCCCTCACTCCCCTGGGTTATTTTTTTTTTAAATAATAAAAATAATATTTATCTAAATATTTTTGGGGGAGGGAGGCAAGGAGGAGCCAGGCATGGGGTGGACACTGAATTTGCACTGGGGACGGGCAGTGGTGGCAATTTCTTCTTGCTGTTGGCAGTGAACAAAGCCCAGCTCGCCAGCACCAGGGTGGGACACTCGGGATATTCAGGATATTTGGGATTTTTTGGGATAAAGACCTTTCCTCAGCAGGAAAAAGGAGCTCATCCTTCCCTCCTCCTCCTCCTCCTCTTCCTCCTCCTCCCAGCCCAGGGAAGGACACAGAGACACTTGGTTTGTGTTTGTGGTTTAAGGAACACTTAAATCTTGGCAAAGATCTGGGCCTGGCGTGGCAGGAGGTGCTGCAGGCAGTGCTCGGACAAGGCACGGGAGATTCCACTGTGCGTTCCTGGTGGGGCAGGGTGGGGAGGAGAACCCAGCCAGAGCCAGCCTTTCCCGAAAAAAAAAAAAGAAAAAAAACCCTCAGGGTTTGGAATCCCAGGGTTTGCCCATCCAGGGGTGGGAATGGCCTCGTTTCCAGCTCGTTTGCTCTGCTCCTCTCAGCCAGAGGGGATGGAGGAGAGCAGGGAGGCTCCCAGGAGGAGGAGGAGAAGCCCAAGCCCTGCTTCCACCTCCAGGGGTGGCCAGAGGCACAATCCAGAGCCACCTCCAAGGAAAGGGGACCCTCACTGGGTTATTCCCAGGGCTGGAGGTGAGGAAGGGCTCAAAGGGAGGAGATGGAGGAGAGCAGGGAGGTGGCAGAGCTTCCCCAAGTGGAGGAGAAGCCCAAGCCCTGCTCCAGCTCTGGGATGGCCACAGGGACAATCAGAGCCACCTCCAAGGAAAGGGGACCCTCACTGGGCTGTTCCCAGGGCTGGAGGTGAGGAAGGGCTCAGGGGAAGGAGATGGAGGGAGGTGGCTCCCAGGAGAAGCCCAAGCCCTGCTTCCACCTCCAGGGGTGGCCAGAGGGACAATCCACAACAAATTCCAAGGAAAGGGACTCTCACTGGAATCTCAGTTCTCAGGCCTGGAGGTGAGGAAGGGCTCAAGGAGAGGGGATGGAGGAGAGCAGGGAGGTGGCAGAGCTTCCCCCAAGTCCTGCCTCCAGCTCCAGGGATGGCCAGAGGGACAATCCAGAGCAAATTCCAAGGCAATGAACTCTCACTGGGCTGTTCCCAGGGCTGGAGGTGAGGAAGGGCCCAAGAGCTCCAAAAAAATCAGCCAAGTGAGGCCAAGCCTCCAGCAGCTCCTCCTCAGGGAGACCTGCAGCCATCCAAACCAAACTAAACCAAACCAAACCAAAGCAAACCAAACCAAAGCAAACCAAACCAAACCAAACCAAACCAAACCAAACCAAAGCTCCAGGAAAATCTGGGATCATCCAGGGGCATCCCTGCCTTCCACTGGACTGTAAGAACAGCTGGGGTGATCCCCACTCATCCTCCCACGGCTTTTGGGCATGGCTGGAGCCTCCTCCCAGATCACTGTGAGGCTGAGGGGACCCCAAGAGCACAGAAAAAAGGGCAAAATCTCCTCTGTTCTGGAGGGCAGGAGCTGCAAAAATCCTCTCCCCAGGAGTTTCTGACCAAGAGCAGCAGAGAGGCCTCTCCTAGAGGAGGAGAAGAGAATTCCTAGAGAATTCCTCAGGAAGAAGCTGCATCCCTCACAACCAGGGGGCTCTCCCCACCTTTTCCCTGGCAGTTTCACCTCCACCTTTGCAGGAAAATCAGAATTTATCATTTCTCACCTCCCAGTTTGGAAACAGAGAGAGAAAAACGTGTGGGCTGACACAGAGGGGGAGTTGGAAGAAGCCCAGGTACCATTTTTCAAAGGTGGAAGACTGGTGGGCATGCCTGGATCTCTGAACCTTGGAGTAAACACCTTCCCCTGGCTGGGATTTTTTAGTTTATTCCTTAATTTTTGCACTGGAGCAGTGACTTCCCCTCCCCACTTCCCACTGGGTAGGGGGGCAAATCCCACAAGCAAAGAGCAAACCCCAACATTAGAAGAAAAAACCCCTAAAAACCACATGTGAAAAAAAATAAAATAACACAAAAAAAATAAAATCAAGTCACAAGTGCACCCCCAGCCTTCGAGCTGAGGGAGTGTAAGACTACAACAATTTGAATTTCCTTGGAACATGCATTTTTCCAAAGTGAAAAGCCCAAGTGAAAAGCCCAACTCTTGGAGAGGAAAGAACCTGGCAGCTTCCCCTGGGTGAGTACCACAGAAAATCAGGGATGGAGATGCACAATTGGTTTTTTTTTTGGTTTTTTTTTTTTTTTGGCTTAGCCTCTCTCCCAACACCCAGCGTGGTGGTACTCTGGTTCCCACTGCTAAATAACGGTAAAAAAAAAGAACAAAATGAAACAAAAAAAAAAAGAAAAAACACATTAAACCCCCACCCCACCCCAAAAAAAACCCCAATGATGATACAGGCATGAGCAGTTTGACCGCAGCAGTGTGATCAGTTACTGGTGCTGGGATCACACAGGGCCCAGGTGGATGAGGACGAGGAAGAGGAGGAGGAGGGGGAATTCCAAGTTCTAAGGTCAAACAGAGGTCTCCAGGCTGTGGAAGGGGCTCCCGGGCTCGGGGAAGCTGAACTCGCTGTCCACGGCGTTGTTGTTCCTGTTGAGGGCCGTGGAGCCCCCCAGGCTGCCCCCACCTCGCTTTTGGAGTCCGTCAGGCTCGGGCTCGTCTTCGGTGCCGTCAAGGAATGGTGTCCGAGGCTCGTCTTCCTCCAGGATGAACTCTGGGTGAGTCATGAAGTTATGGATGGAGCTTCTGGATTCGGGTTTCTCGAGGCCTTCGTACAGGGAGCTACGGAACGCATTCACCACTTTGATCTGGGCGGCGCGGGGAGGAAAAAAACAAGGGGTCAGTGGTGCTGCCAGAGGGCAGGGCTCGAGGGAGAAAGTGAAATAAATGATGAGAGACAACCATCAAACAACAACAACAACAAAAAAAAAAGAAAACAACGGAACAACCACAGCGACAAAATCACCACTGAACAGACAGCTCGGTCAAAAATGAGACATCTACGGTGAACTGGGGGCAGTCAGGCACTACGGGGGTGCTGGGGACCCACCAGCCTCAGAAGCTGCAAGAAAAGACAAAGGACGACTCCAAACCTCCACCCCAAGATCTCCAGTCTGCATGGACGGGAGCCAGAAGGCGTTAATTAGTCGTTAAATTGGTGTGGGGGTGCGCGCGCCCCGGCGTGGACGGACGGACACGAGGACAAGGGACGGACGAGGTGGGGGAACTACGGCTCCAAAAAGAGGTGGGTTAGGCAAACAGCGGGGGCAAACTCTACTGTGGGAGCCGTGCCTGGGCTCAGGAGGGTCCTTCCTACAGCTCTGCAAAGGACTGGGGCTTGCCAAAGGTGTCTCCAGCTCTTTTGGAGCCCCTGGGAGCAGAGATCCAGGTGGGTGCTGTGAGGATCCAGGTGAAGGGCCAGGTCTCTGTGGGGCTCCCCACACTGCTGGAGCTCTGCAGCCTTCCCTGCACCTGCAGGAAACCCAGTGGTTTCCAAAGGCAGTGAAAAATGGGAATTGGATGGAGCTGGAGACCAATTCAGATTCTGTTGGATATTCTGAAGGAATTCCTTCACAATCCTGGGAAAGCCCTGGGGCAGCTCCACTGAAATCCAGGCTCGAGCAGGAGATCCAGAGCACCAGGACATGGCTCTGCCACCTGCCCTGCACTGGGAGGGAGAGCTCTGGGAACACACCTGCACAGTGGATTCCCCTCAGATCCTCTGGAATTCCAGCTCACAGGTTTGGCCTCAGGTGGGTGACAAGTGTCACATCCCAGCCCTGCTGGGTTCCAGGGAAGCAGCAGAAGCCTCAGCTCTGTGGAGCAGAGCTCACATGGGACCAGATCTCCTCTCCCAGACCCCTGGGAGCAGCAGGGAAGGCTCCCTGGAGCAGTTTCAGTCTGTGCTCGGTCTCCAGCCCCACAGAAGGAGCTTTGCATGAGCCTGGAGCACCACTGGCCTGGAAAAATGGGAATTTGAGTGAGCTGGGAACCAATTCAGAGCTGGATTTGTGCACTGATGACCTTGGATCAATTCAGGTGAACGCACAGGCCAAGGGACACCACCGGGGCCACCTCAGACTGATCATCTGTCACATCAGCAACAACTTGAGAACAGCAAGTCCTGAGCCCTAAAACAGCAACTGAACCAAGGAGAACAATCCCACCAAGCCAAGGAGACCCAGGGACTGTCACAGCCATGAGGAGGTGGCCAAGGACAGCCCAGGGACTGTCACAGCCACAAGGAGATGGCCAAGGAGACCCAGGGACTGTCACAGCCACAAGGAGATGGCCAAGGACAGCCCAGGGACTGTCACAGCCACGAGGAGGTGGCCAAGGAGACCCAGGGACTGCCAGAGCCACGAGGAGGTGGCGAAGGAGAACCCAGGGACTGTCACAGCCACAAGGAGGTGGCCAGGGACAGCCCAGGGACTGTCAGAGCCACAAGGAGGTGGCCAAGGAGACCCAGGGACTGTCACAGCCACGAGGAGGTGGCCAAGGAGACCCAGGGACTGCCAGAGCCACGAGGAGGTGGCCAGGGACAGCCCAGGGACTGTCACAGCCACAAGGAGATGGCCAAGGAGAACCCAGGGACTGTCACAGCCACGAGGTGGTGGCCAGGGACAGCCCAGGGACTGTCACAGCCATGAGGTGGTGGCCAAGGAGACCCAGGCACTGTCACAGCCACAAGGAGGTGATCAGGGACAGCCCAGGGACTGTCAGAGCCATGAGGTGGTGGCATCTACCATTCAGATTTAGGAGCAGCTCCACAGAAGCCTCCCCCTCTCACGTGGGAGCAGGAGATCTCCTCTCCCAAGGAATCACCTCCAGAGCCCTGGAGATTTGTCCAGCACTGCCAGGAGCAGCAGGGAAGGCTCCCTGGAGCAATTCCAGGGAATCTGTGCTCAGTCTCTTGCTCAGCCCCCTCAAGGAGCTCCTGCTGCAGCTTCCCTCAGATTTTCCTCCCTTCTCCATCACCTGCTGCGAGATGAATTCAGCTGTTCCCTCTCAAAGGAAGGGAACAGGGAGGAAATGTGTTCTGAATGAGGCAGGCAGCGCCAGCAGAGCTGAATTCCAGCCTGGAGCCGCCCCTCCCTCCCTCCCACGCCCGGCTCCTCCCGCCTCCTCTCCACCTGGAAGCTTCAAATGCAACCTCCAGGCTTGGGATCGATTCCTGTGCAACGTGAAACCTCCACGTGCTGGGGGAGAGCCCCTGGGCATCTCATCCCGTGCCCCTGGCTCTGCCCAGCCCCTCAATCCAGGGCAGAATTCCCAGCAGGAGCAGCTGGGCTCTGCCAAAACCTGAGCATGGATTCCTGAGAGCTCTCCAGCAGCTCCAGGAAGGGACACAGCAAATCCAGCCCTGGAAAAACTCATCCATGGGAGAGGGACACCACAGATCTGCGTGGAGGGAAGAGGAGCTTTGGGAGAGAGGGAAGCAGCAGAGGGAAACAAGAGAAATCCAGGCAAGAAAACAGCAGGAAATTTGGAGACCTGGGTTAGCTCCTGGCGAAGTTTGCATGAGCTATCCAAGTTTTCTATTCCCTCGCTGCAAAATGGGGGAAAACATGGATCCACAGACTGCAAAAAAGCTGCATTATGGTCTCATCCCCACCCCTGCAAACCCTCTGCTCTGAGCCCCTCTAAGCAGATTTTATTCCATCAGAAAATCCTGGAGGTTTTCCCAGATGCAGGCAGGAGCAGGAGGCAGCTGTGCTGCTCCAGAATCGCTGGGGTTAAACCCAATCAGCTGCCAGCCTCAGAGTCAGCTAAACAGAGAGAAAACAAAATTATCCCAAATTCTCTCTCCTCCCCCACAGTGCATAAACAGCAGAGCCTGAAAGCTCTCCAGAAAGTCACCGAGGGTATTTCTCTAATCAGAGGAGAACAGGGATAAGTGACTGTGCAATAAAAAAGCCAATTATCCAGCAGAGCCACATTCCCTGCTCCCAGCCTGCAGACAGAACCCAGGGCCACGTGCTCACCAGCCCCAACACCGAACACACAGAGGGTTCTACATCAGACAGGGCCTTTTTGGGGGGGCCTGGAAAGCCAGGATCCAGAATTCCCATTGATACGTGGCTTCCATGCCCATTTCCATGCACAGTTGTGTGTCTGCACACCCTGGGATCCAGCATGTGCAGAGCAAGCTGTGATGAACACAGGGCCTTTTTTTAGGGTCTGGAGACCCAGTGCCAGATCCATGATCCAGAATTCCCACTGGGATGCAGCAGGAATTGTTTTCCATGCACAGTTGTGTGTCTGCACACCCTGGGATCCAGTGTGTGCAGAGCAGCCCACGATGAACAGAGAGAGAGCCCTGCACCAGACAGGGCCTTTTTTAGGGTCTGAAAACCCAGTGCCAGCTCCAGGACCCAGAATTCCCACTGGGATCCAGCAGGAATGTGGCCTCCATGCCCATTTCCATGTAGAGTTGTGTGTCTGCACACCCTGGGATCCAGCATGTGCAGAGCAAGCTGTGATGAACACAGACAGGGCCTTTTTTAGGGTCTGAAAACCCAGTGCCAGATCCATGATCCAGAATTCCCACTGGGATCCAGCAGGAATTGTTTTTCATGCCCATTTCCATGTAGAGTTGTGTGTCTGCACACCCTGAGATCCAGAATGTGCAGAGCAAGCTGTGATGAACACAGACAGGGCCTTTTTTGTAGGGTCTGGAAACCCAGTGCCAGAACCAGAACCCAGAATTCCCACTGGGATCCAGCAGGAATTGTGTTCCATGCTTTTTTTAGGGTCTGGAGATCCAGTGCCAGATCCATGATCCAGAATTCCCCCTGGGGTCCAGCAGGAATTGTTTTTCATGCTTTTTTTAGGGTCTGGAGAGCCAGTGCCAGAACCAGGACCCAGAATTCCCCCTGGGGTCCAGCAGGAATTGTGTTCCATGCTTTTTTAGGGTCTGGAGATCCAGTGCCAGATCCAGGACCCAGAATTCCCACTGGGATGCAGCAGGAATTGTTTTTCATGCCCATTTCCATGCAGAGCAGTGTCTGCATACCCTGGGATCCAGAGTGTGCAGAGCAAGGTGGGCACCGAGGATCCTCTGGCTCCCCAGGGCAGCACAGGGATGTCCCCAGGCCATGCAAGTCCCCAGGTGGGGACAGAGAGGGGGACAGCAGCCCCGAGGTGTCACCAGCTGAGCCACAGGCAGCACCCAGGGCAGGAGCAGGTCCTGTTTGTCCCTCCTTGCCGTGGCTCAGCCAGCCTTGGGGACAGTCCCAACGGCCACTCTGCCTCCAGAAGAGATTTCAAGCAACTCCTCTGCCCATCCCTGGGGTGGCCCAGGGCTGGCCAGTGGGAAGAACCAGCAGGATTTGGGCTCAGCCTTGCCCTCCTCCCAGCAATGCTCGTGAACTCGGGGGGTTTTTGAGCAAGAACTGCCAATTTTTGCCCACCCTCAGGAGGGTGGACACAAACACCAGCCCTGCAAAGGAGGAGAAGAGGTAAAACTAGAGGAAGCAACAAGGAACTGGGGGGGGAAAAAAGGACCAGAAAGGTTCATAACTTTGTTAACAGCATAAAAAAACCCTGGGGTTTTGAAGGGTTTCCCGCCCCATCCTTCAGGTTTGGGACTGAGTGTGTGAGTCAAGGCTGAGAGGGAGAGAGAGCAGGCGGGGTTAGGGGGGTGCAGGTGCTCTCTGTGCTCATTAAAGTCATGCATTGTAATAGAGACCATCACTCACTGCCCGCAGGAGGAGATGCAGCAGCAGCAGCAACAGCAGAAGTGGTGGGAGTGGAATTGACGGAGGAAAGAGCTACATGGGTTGGGCTAGAAACATTTTTTACATCGTGGTGCTGGCTCACGATGGAAGGCTGTCTCCTGAGGGCTCCCTGCAAAGAGGAGGCGCCGGTCTGGAATGTGTAAACTACGTCCATCTGCAAAGAACCAGAGAGTGAGATAGCGACACCCGGCCAGGGACAGGGACAGGGACAGGGACAGGGGACAGGGGAGGGCGGGCAGACAGACAGCAAGGAAGGAGGAGGATGGAGAGGCGAGGAAGAGGAGGAGGAAGGAGGAAAGAGCCCACCCCACACTCCCTGAAACCCACGTGGGGTTTTGCTGTTGGAGCAGAGAGAGTGTCCAGCTCTGCCCTTCCCAGAGCAGCAGGGTTGATCCCCCCACCAGAAGGGCTGTGGTGGGAGGCAGTGGCAGAGGAAACACCTGGGGTTATCCAAAAATCTGCAGGAGGAGCAGAGACAGACAGAGAGGGTGGGCAGAGTGCGAGTGGGCAGCTGCTGGGGAAGGGCTCCTGGTGCCTCAGCCCTGTGGGGCACTTTGGGGACACTCCATGGAGCCCAGGAGATGTCCCAGCCCCTCTCCCAGGACTCAGGGCTGCTGGGGATGCAGCACCCTGGTGGTGGGGCCATGGCTGCCCTGTGGATGTGTCCCAAGGCTCGAGGAACTGAGCAGCATTCAGGGGCCACCGTGGCTTCCTGGGCACTTTGTGGCTGGGTGATGCCAGCCCCGTGGCACCTTCTGGGCACCTCCTCCAGGTGTTTCACACATGGCTTGGCTCCTGCCCCATTCTGATATCCCTCTTCTCCCCTGAGCCCTTTTCACACACCCCAAATGCGGACAGGAGCCCCCCCCCAATGCTCAGGTTGGACCCCAAAGAAGCTCCAGGACGTGCCAGCACCCATTTCTCACGTGGCAGGAGCTCATCTCAGCTCCAGCACAGGGAAACACCTGGGAAGATCCAGGCTCAGCCCCAGGGGCACCTCTGGCACTGCAGCCCTGCAGAGCTCCCGGATTTCCAGCACATCTGCAGCACTTCCAGGAGGGCCTGGATGCTCCCAGCACGTTCCTCATGTCAGTGAAGCACTGGTTACCCCCACACAGAGCCCAGCTGCCCCTCGGGGCTCACAGCCAGCCAGGAACCGAGGCTGAGCTTCACCTTGAGGCCCTTGAGGTGACACTGTGGAGGTGACAGCTCAGAGAAGCAAAGTTAACTCTGCCCCAGCCCCTGTCCCTGTTTGTTTGTCACAGAGGAGGGACAGAGAAGGAACAAAGGTGACCCAGCAGCTCTGCCTGCCTGGGGACACCAGGATTTTTCCCTCCATGGGACAGCTCTGCCCTGGCCTCCAAGGAAAGTGAGGGGCTTGGTGGGAGCAAAAATCCACCCTTTTGGGGTGGGGAAAAAGGAAAAAAATCAGGGGAAAAAAGTCAGGGAGAACCAAGTGATGTAAAAAGAAGAGTGAGAGATTTTCTCCTGTCGTGTGCCGCGGGGCTGAGCTCTGGGTGTGCAGCACGGGGAGGTGGCACAGAGGGGTGGCACAAGGAGCCACACCTTGAGGCTCTGGTGCTGGCAGATCCCTGCTGGGCACATTCCCACTGGGAACAGCATCCCAGCAAGAGCAGGGCAGAGCCTGGGGGGCTCCATGCACCCCTCACAGCCTCCTGTGCTGCTGAGGTGACCCTCAGTGGCACATCCAGCCTCCTGCACAGTGCCTGCAGCAGAACAGCCTCCCTCCACCCCCAGCTGTCCCCAAATCCAGGTTATCCTGGCTCCCTGCAAAGGCACAGACCGAAGCCTGGCCCGGGAGGCGATGGCATCCTGCGAGCAGCAGCTGTCACCTCTCTGCAGACACAGCCCCTGCAGGGGGAGAGAGAGAGGAGGGGACACAGCAGGCAGAGCCCCCCCCAGCCCTGCTGCCCCCCAGTACCTGGGTCTGGATCCTGTTGAGCCCCCGGAACCACAGGATCTGCCCCCGCCGCAGCTCCATCTCCGCGTGGTCGATCTCGTCCACGTCCTCGGGCAGCTCCTCCTCGGGGATCTCCTCCTTGGTGATGCCGTGCCCAGCCTCCTTCAGGAACTTCAGGTGGCTCGTTGGCACGGTGCAGATCAGCTGGGGACAGGCAGGGACACAGCAGGGACTTAGCCTGAGGTCCTGGGGATGCCTCAGGGTTTTGCTTTTGGGGTTTTTAGATTCTGTGCTGCTTTCGTGCGTGGGTCTGAGCTTTGTACTAAGGGTTGGTGAGCTCTGATCACAGAGTAGGGAGAGAAAACAATCCCTGCTCTATGATCCACATTTCAAATGATCCAAATCTGAGGCCCCCTCTATGATCCAAATTTCAAATTATCAAAATCTCAGGCCCAAAAGCATTAACATGGACTGAAGAGAGAGAAACAAGAAGGATGGGACTTCATAACCTGAAGCTGTAATTGGACAATTAACTCCAATATGCAAATGGAGCAGAATTTATAAAAGTGAGAGACCCCATGACCAGATGTCCATTTTGTGACCATTTTGGGTTCATCTTGGGTTCATTTTGTGACCATTTTGAGTCCATTTTGGGTTCATTTTGTGACCATTTTGGTTCACCTTAGGTGCAGCCCTGGCTGGGCTCTTGTGCTGCCTAAGGTGGATCCATTGAGGAGATCCTTTTAATAAATCCCTGCTTTATTCTTTGGCTCTGTCTAGTCTCTCTTCCAGCTCAGCCTTCTCAAGGCATCAGCTGCAGTGCCACCAGCCCATGGGAGATGCCAGGACCCAGTGGGGACACCAGGAACGTCCCTGTCACTGCTGGGTGTGTCCCTCTGCAGCAGGGTGGGACTGAGGAGGGGATGAGCGACCTCCTCTCCCGCTGCTGGGGTGGGGCATCAGCCCCATCCTAAACACCTTCATAAGGAGCTACCCTGGAGAAAAACCAGGGAGAACACGGCCAGGGAGGGAAGGATGGGGCAGGATTTGGGGCTGGCCCTTACCTGGCCCCACAGGAGCTCTCCCACTCCGATGAAAATGCACCAGAACCACTGGCTCAGGGTGAGCCCAGAGCAGCTGAAGGGCTTCCCACCAAACTCCACAATGATGATCTGCAGCACAGGAGAAAAGAGTCACACCTTGGGCATGGAAGGGTTGCCTTGGGCCACACCTTCCCCTCTCTCCTGGGATTACAAGAGGAGGAGCAAGGACCTCACATCCAGGCTGGGAATTTTAGGAGCAAGGACCTCACTCACTTCCAGGCTGGGAATTTTGTGGAACACCAGAGAGGTACAAAGACATCCCATCCAGACTGGAAAACTTATGGGACACCAGAAAGGAGCAGGGACCTCACACCCAGGCTGGGATTTTGGGTTTTTAGTCCATCCCATGGATTTGGACTAAATCAGAGTTTCCATGGTCTGGAAGCAATCCCAGTGGAATAACCCATGGAGCAAAGCGGAAGCCATGGAATAACCCACGTGGAATAACCCATGGAGCAAAGTGGAATAACCCATGGAATAACCCATGGAACAAAGTGGAATAACCCATGGAACAAAGTGGAATAAACCATGGAATAACCCACGTGGAATAACCCATAGAGCAAAGTGGAATAAACCATGGAATAACCCACATGGAATAACCCATAGAGCAAAGTGGAATAACCTATGGAATAACCCATGTGGAATAACCCATGGAACAAAGTGGAATAACCCATGGAATAACCCATGTGGAATAACCCATGGAGCAAATTGGAACTCAAGTGGAATAACCCATGGAGCAAAGTGGAATAACCCATGGAATAACCCACATGGAATAACCCATGGAGCAAAGCAGAAGCCACGGAATCCCAGTGGAATAACCCATGGAGCAAAGTGGAATAACCCATGGAATAACCCACGTGGAATAACCCATGGAGCAAAGCAGAAGCCACGGAATCCCAGTGGAATAACCCATGGAGCAAAGCAAAACGCCCGTGCTGGGGTCACCTGGGCGAAGAAGGTGCCCAGCACCACGGAGCAGAAGATGGGGTTGCGGTAGATGCCCTCGAAGACGTTCCTCTCGCCGTGGATCTTGCGCGCGTTGATCTCGTTGAAGAGCTGCATCATCACGAAGGTGTTGAAGACGATGGTGTAGTGCTCGGTGGGGGGCGAATGCAGGGGCGCGTTCCGGCCGCTGTCGATGTCGAAAAACTTCTCCCCTGAGCAGGAGAAAAAAGGGGAATTGGGGAAGGGAAGATGTGGAAGAGGTTTTACAGCATTTCTGAGAGCCACAGAGAAGTTTGAGAAGAGGATCCGTGTTTACACTGAATGAATTTTCTACCAAGGTTGTTGACATAGAATGACCAAAATGTCCCAAAAGAGAAACTGAGAAAGAAAGAAAAAACAACAGAAACCAAGAAAGAAAGAAAAACCAATAGAAATCAAGAAAGAAAGAAAAAAACTTTCCTTTCCCCCTTTCCCTTTCCTCCTTTTTCCTTTCCTTTTTCCCTTTCCTTCCTTCCCTTTCCTTTTTTCCCCTTTCCTTTCCCCCTTCCCCTCTCCCCTCTCTCCCAGGACACTCTGGCCCTGCGGCTGACCTGCGAAGAGCAGGGTGAAGATGATGGTGAGCTGGTAGACGGCGTGGCCCAGGATGTTTTTCATCATGGTGCGGGAGATGAGCGGCTTGTTGCGCCCGTAGGGTTTGCGCAGCAGCAGCGACTCCGACGGCGGCTCCGTGGCCAGCGCCAGCGAGGCGAACGTGTCCATGATCAGGTTCACCCACAGCATCTGCACGGCCTTCAGGGGCGAGTCCTGAGGGGGGAGAACGTGTCATGCCACCAAAATAAACCTTTGTTCCCTTCTTTGTTTCGCTCTCCTCCTGAAGAGAACTCCAGAATTGCTCTGGGGTACTTAACACCTTCCTAAAACACCCCCCAAGATATTTCTTCTTTTCTCTGGGACCTCCTGTGTCCCACCTGCCCAGGTGAGAACCCTCCCCATGTCCCACCCACCCAGGTGAGCTCACCTGTGTGATGCAGGTGCCAGTGAAGGCCACGATGATGCCACCACCATGTCCCACCCATCCCAGGTGAGAACCCTCCCCATGTCCCACCTACCCAGGTGAGCTCACCTGGATAATGCAGGGACCAGCGAAGGCCACAATGATGCCACCACCATGTCCCACCCACCCAAATGAGATCCCCCATGTCCCACCTACCCAGGTGAGCTCACCTGTGTGATGCAGGCGCCAGTGAAGGCCACGATGACGGCCACCACGTTGACGGTGAGCTGGAACTGCAGGAACTTGGAGATGCTGTCGTAGACGTTGCGGCCCCACATGACGGCCTTGACGATGCTGGTGAAGTTGTCGTCGGTCAGGATGATGTCCGAGGCCTCCTTGGCCACGTCCGTGCCCGCGATGCCCTTGGGGACAAAGCCAGGGGTGAGTCACGGCCCTGCCTGGCTCTGCTGTGTGCCAGGGATGTGCCCAGCAGGAAAAGCCCCTGGAGCTGGTGCCAATCCCTGCTCAGCAGGGCCAGCAGAGCTCCAGGGGCTTCAGGGACAGGCTCTGAGGCGGCACAGCTTCCCCAGACAGAGCCATGGTGCAGAAAAGCTGGAAAACAGCTGGGAAAACACTAGGAAACGGACAGAAAACAGCTGGGAAACAGCCAGGAAAATGCCAGGAAACAGCCAGGTAAGGGATGGAAAACTGACATGAAAACAGACAGGAAACAGCCAGAAAACAGCTGGGAAACAGCTGGAGAAAAGCTGTAAATCTGCTGGGAAAATGCCAGGAAATAGCTGGAAAACAGACAGGAAAACAGACAGGAAATAGCTGGAAAAAAGCTGGAAATCTGCTGGAAAACAGCTGGGAAAATGCCAGCAAACAGCTGGAAAACAGGGGGAAAACAGTCTGGAAAACAGACTGGAAAACAGCTGGAAAACGAACAGGAAACAGCTGGAAAATGAACAGGAAACAGCTGGAAAACGAACAGGAAACAGCTGGGAAACAGCTGGAAACAGCTCCCTCCTCACATCAGGGATTGGCTCCATCCCGGGCTGGGCGCCTCTGCTGGGAGCCCAAGGGAGGCAGAGCTCAGCCCGGAGGGTTCTGCCCCAGCCTGGGCTGAGAACGGCCCTGCAGCTTCCCAAAAATCCCCAAAACTCCCAAAAAATCCCCAAAAATCCCTGTCAGGATCTCCAGGGCAGTGGGCCGGGCTGCGCTTCCCGGAGCCGGCACTGCGAGGCGCTCGCCCCGCAGGAATTCCATGCAGGAATTCCAAGCCCTGCCCAAAACGAGCCCATTCCTGGCGTTTTCCCGGATTCCCCAGATCCCAATCCCTCCTCAAAGGGGAAATCCCTGCCTGCTGCAGCGAATGGGGTTTAGGGGAACAGCTTTCCCTGCTTCTGGAATTGAGTTTGGCTGTTCAGCACATTTCTAAAAACACTTCCCTAAAAATCTCTCATTTGCTCCCCACCCAGCTCCTGCTCATGTCCCTAAATTAACCCCCAGGGAACCTGTTATAAACAACAGGTTTATTTCCCTGCTTCTTTCAGACAGGATAAAAAGGCATCAAACCAGAGTTTTCCCCCATAAATCAATTCCCAAAGCCTGATCCAGCACCATGCCTGGAATTGGGGTGAAAAGCTGCAGGAAAAACCAAATCCTGGGGTTCCCTCCCATGGCTGTCCTGGATCCAGCAGAGACACTGGGACAGGGCAGGTCCCTGCTCTGGGACCTCCAAGGAATTCCCAACCCCTTTCTCACAGCCCTACGCAGCTCAGACTCCAACCCAACACCCTAAGAAAATCCCTTTTTGGGTTTTCAGTCCATCCCATAGATTTGGAAAAGAGTTTCCATGGGTTCTGGAAGCAATCCCATGGAACAAAGGAAAACCCCCAGGCTGGCCCTACCATGGCAAACCCAACATCTGCTTTCTTCAGGGCTGGGCCATCGTTGGTGCCGTCCCCTGTCACAGCCACCACCTGCCTCTGGTCACCCACGGTGCTGTCGATGATTCCTGCCACGGAAACAAGAAATTAAACCCCAAGGGAAGGATCCCAGCCTGGACCAGGCTGGAAAAACTCCAGGGAGGAGCCTTGGAGAGGGGCAGTGCCCACCTTTCACCAGGGTGTGCTTGTCTGTGGGCGAGGAGCGTGCCAGCACCCGCAGCTTGGGCCAGATCTTGTCCAGCTGCTCCTGCTCCACCTGCAGGACCAGGAAGAGGGAAGTGAATCCTCCTCAGGAATCTTCTGTCCCACCAGAGAGCAAATCCCAAGTGGGACGGGACAGTGGCTTCACCCCAAACACTGCTGAGCACCCCAGCAGCTTCCTTATGCAAGGAAACAAGGAAAACCCAGCGGGATTTGGGAAACCCAGCAAGATCCTGAAAACCCATCAGGATTTGGGAAATCTATCAGGATTTGGGAAACCCAGCAGGATCTGGGAAACCCCTCAAGATTCAGAAAACCCAGCAGGATTCTGAAAAACCAGCAGGATCTAGAAAACCCAGCAAGATTCGGAAAACCCAGCAGGACTTGGGAAATCTATCAGGATTTAGGAAACTCATCAGGATTTAGGAAACTCATCAGGATCCTGAAAACCCCTCAGGATTTAGGAAACACAGCAGGATCCTGAAAACCCCTCAGGATTTAGGAAACCCCTCAGGATTTGGGGAACCACTCAGGATTTAGGAAACCCCTCAGGATTCGGGGAACCCCTCAGGATTTGGGGTTTTTGCAGCTGCAGAAGCCTCCCTGCCCGCGCAGGGCCGAGCTCTCCCACCTCTCCCTTCTCGTTGCGGATCAGGCGGTTGAACTCCTTCCCCTCCAGGCACAGGAAGTCCTCCCCAGGCAGCAGGATGCCACACTTGGTGGCGATGGCACGGGCAGTGTTGATGTTGTCCCCTGTCACCATGCGGACGGTGATGCCCGCGCGCTGGCACTTCAGGATGGCATCGGGCACCTGGGGACAGGGACAGGGTTGGCACTGGGAACGCCGGGGGTGAGGCAGCTCCTCGTCCCTAAAAGGATCTGGGGAGGGCTCTGGAGGGGTGGGGGAGCTGCATCTGCCACCCCAAAGGGAAGGGACCTCGCTGCCACCTTGCTGCCACCTCACCGTCACCTCGCTGTCACCTCCCTGGGGCTCCCATGGCTCTCCTGGATCCAGCAGAGACACCAGGACAGGGCAGGTCCCTGCTCCAAAGAATTCCCAACCCTTTGCTCACAGTCCCACACAGCCTTTCCTCCCTTCCAAAGGGAATGGACCTCGCTGCCACCTTGCTGCCACCTCCCTGGGTGCCAAGGCACGTCCAGACCGTCCATAAAAGCAGGAATTTCATCCCCTCCCACCCCACTAATGGGTTTATCCATCAGGGAAGAGAGGAAATTGGAGTGAGCAATGAGCAAATCAAATCAGGAGCCTCCAGAGCTGCTGCAGCCAAGGGATCTGTAATGCAATTCCCAGATTGCCAGATCCCTGAACATCTCATCAGGGACCAGGAGAGCAGGGGGAGAGCTCCAGACTGCATCCAGAGGCAGGGATGGGGCATTATTGCATTAGCCCAGCACACAGCTCAGAGGGAAAACCAGCTCCAGGAGCCCAAGGATTCTTGCTGGCTGCTTCCATTCACCTGGAGCAGCACAGAACACAAGGATTGGGAATTTTGGGTAGGAACACGCTGCCATTGTTTTGTCCAAAAATGGGAGAGAAATGCCTGCAGCAGGAATGGGCACAGAGGAGCTGCTGGAATTCTTTGGGGGAATATCAGGGATGGGCACAGAAGAACTGCTGGAATTCTTTGGGGGTAAAGCAGGGAGAGCTGCTGGAATTCCTTGGGGGAATATCAGGGATGGACACAGAGGAGCTGCTGGAATTCCTTGGGTGAACACCAGGGGTGGGCACAGAGGAGCTGATGGAGTTCACAGAATCACAGAATGAGGTTGGAAGAGACCTCTAAGATCATCGAGTCCAACCTATGCCCTAACTCCTCAACCAGACCATAGCACCAAGTGCCATGTCCAGTCTTTTTTTAAACACACTGGGGACACAGAAGAGCTGCTGGAATTCCCTGGGGGCACAGCAGGGATGGGCACAGAGGACCTGCTGGAGTTCCTGAAGGGATCCCAGCCCTGAGCAGCAGGAAAAGGGCCAGGAACAGCACAGGCCAGGGGGGGTTTGGTACCTCGGGCCGTACGGGATCCTCGATCCCCACCACAGCAATGCAGGTCAGGTCAGACAGGATCTCGTTCTCGCTGTCCCAGTCGGGCTCTGCGTCCGCAGGGAAGTCCCGGAATGCCAGGCAGATGGTCCTGAGCCCGTGGCAGGCCATGGGCTCGATCACCTTCTTCACCATCTCGTCCCTGTCCTTCACCTTGAACACCCGCGGCTCGCCGTTCTTGTCCAGGATCTTGGTGCACCTGAGGGGACCGGGAGCTGAGTGAGGCACTGTCACATTCCTGGCACCCCATCCACAAAAACGGGGCTGTTCCTTTATCACAGCCCCCTCCAGATTCCCTAAACCTACCCAAAACACTCTCAGCACATTCCTGTCACCACATCTATAGAAGGGACACAACCCCTTCCACAGCTCCCTCCAGATTTCCTAAATCCATCCAAAAACCGCTCAGTACATTCCTGGGACCCCATCTACACAAAGCCCCTTCCAGATTTCCTAAACCCACCCAAAAAACACTTGGCACATTCCTGGCACCCCATCTACAAAAAGGGGCTGTTCCTTTTTCACAGCCCCCTCCAATTTCCCCAAACCCACCCAAAAAACACTCAGCACATTCCTGTCACCACATCCACAAAAAGGGGCACATTCCCCTTCCACAAGTCCCTCCAACTTTCACAAATCCACCCAAAAAACACTTGGCACATTCCTGGCACCTCATCCACAGAAAAGGGGGCATTCTCCTCCCACAGCTCCTTCCAGCTTTCCCAAATCCACCCAAAAACCTCCTTGCCATATTCCCAGCACCCCATCTACAAACAGGGGCTGTCCCTTTTTCACAGCCCCCTCCAACTTTCCCAAACCCATTCCTGGCACCCTGTATGGACACCCCCTTTCCCTCCAGCTTTCCCAAACCCCACTGGGCACCTCCCAGCACCCACGCCCATGCCCCCTTGCCCCGTGGGATGCCCAGGATTCCCGGGGGATGGGGCAGGAGCAGGATTTACTTGCGCAGGATGATCTCAGAGGCGCCCTTGCTGTACATGCGGAAGCCGCCGCCGCTGTTCCTCAGCACGGTGCTCATGGACTTGCGCACGGAGTTGAAGGTGTAGACCTGATTTGTGGGGGAAAAAAAACCCCAAAACTTAACTCCACAACTTGTAAAAGATGTAAAGCTGGTATTTATTACAGCCCTGGATATATGTGGGGTTGTTCCTCCTAAAGGACACCCCTGAGAATTCCCGATCCTTTTTTTATGCCCTTTACTTGCACAGAGTTTCACAATAGGTTTAGGTATATTCATTATAGGTTCATATAGGTTCAAATAGGTCCTATTCATTATAGTTTTATGTATATTCATTATAGGTTCATATAGGTTCTATTCATTATAGGTTTATGTATATTCATTATAGGTTCATATAGGTCCTATTCATTATAGGTTTATGTATATTCATTATAGGTTCATATAGGTTCTATAGGTCCTATTCATTATAGGTTTATATATATTCATTTTACTGGTTTTGAGTTACAATTTGCAATTATTCCTTGTGCAGAGAACTCTCTGGTCACTCTGTCTGCAGCTTCAGCTTTGGCTCTCACCTTTGTTTCAAAGTTCAAGGGGCCCCTCTTATCTCCCTTTTTAGTTGGGGAGTTCCCATTCTTTCTCCTTAGCTGAGGCAGTTTGCGAGCACAGCAGAGTTAACACACCAAACAGGTTAAAACAGCACATTTCATCTCTGTTAGCAAGCTCCAGACTCAATAATGCAAAGCAGCACATTTCACTTAATTCCAAAATGGATTTCACCTAAATCCAAAATGGATTTCTACCCTGGTAAATTTCTATTCTGTTCCAGACCTTGTAGAGCTTCTCCTCGGGCACCTCGTTGCGCACGGCCTGGTAGTCCTGCTTCAGGTCCAGCACGAAGCCCAGCAGGGCACACTCGGTCTTGTTGCCCACCTGGCGGGGCAGCCCCCCTTCCTTCTCTGGTGGCTGCAAAAAGGAGGGAGAAATGATGAAGGATGCCAAACCCGGGTGTGGAACAGGGTGGAATGATGAAATGATAGATGGAAGGATAGGTGGAACAATGGATTGAAGGATGGATGGATGGATGGATGGATGGATGGATGGATGGATGGATGGACGGATGGAACAATGCCTTAAGTTTAAGCTTTTGTATTTTCCAGACTATGTACTGCATTAGGATATGACTCTGAACTTCACGTGTTCTCCTCACAGCTCAGCCACACCAAACAATCCTTTTCCAGCCCCAGAACCAAGGACTCTGCTGCAGCTTCAGCCCCAAAAAGTGCAAACAGGGAATTGAGAAGAGCAAACTGGAAGGATGGGACTGCACAACCTGGAGCTGTGACTGGACAATTAACCCCAATATGGACATGGACCAAAACTTATAAAAGTGTGAAAACTCATGACCAGGTGTCCATCTTTGGATGGAGCCATGGCCGGGCTCTTGTACTGCCCAAGATTCTTGAAGATTCACCTTGGGCAGGTAGGACAGGGGACAAGGTGAGGGGAACACAGAGAACAGGGACAGCCCTTCCCCAGCAGCTCTGGGGTCACTCTCACTACATTTTAATCAACCCTACTTTATTCCTTTAATTCTGTCCAGCCTGAGTTCCCAGTACGTTCATCAGGACGCCCCCAAGCTTCGGTGCCGCAGCTCACCAGGATCTTGGAGGTGTAGGCAGAGTTGATGGCCACGCCGTGGACGATGAGGTCCAGGGTTTTGGGCAGGATGGCCTCGGGGTCGGGGATCTGGCGGTAGTGGGTGTCCCCCACGTAGGCCTGCACCACGGTCATGCGGTTCATGGTCAGCGTGCCCGTCTTGTCCGAGCAGATGGCCGTGGCGTTGCCCATGGTCTCGCAGGCGTCCAGGTGCCTCACCAGGTTGTTGTCCTTCATCATTTTCTGCAAGCAGCGAGAAGTCAGGGCTGACCTCACCCCTGCCACCCCCGTCCCTTTCAGGAAGTTGTCTGTGACAATGCAATTGATTTTGAAAAGAAGTTTCAATCCTGGTAGACTGCAGGAAATTTCACCTATGATCCTGCTTCTAATGTAGCCACTGCCTTTGTGCTTACCATCCATAATTCCACTGTTTACATTATCCATCCCATCACTGCACTAAGATTAAATCATCCAAAACAGTGCTCTACAGTCGCAGACATCTTTTCATGAAAAATCCTTTCTTTAGGACTTCTCCTCTTGAGAAGCTGAGAGGCCTCAAGAACAAAATGATTAAACAATGATTATCTGCTGCTGTAGAATGCAACAGGTAGATCTGTGATTGGTTTCATGGAGTTGTTTGTAATTAATGGCCAATCATAGCTCAGTTGGCTCAAGCTTTCTGTCTGAGCCACAAACTTTTGTTATCATTCTTTTCTATTCTTAGCTTAGTTAGCTTTCTGATGAGAACTTTTTTTTTTATTTATATAGTTTTTATGTAATATATATCATAAAATAATAAACGAAGCCTCCTGAAACATAGAGTCAGATCCTCGTCTCTGTTCTAATTTAAAAACTCTTGTGAACAGTGTCACACTCTACCCTTCAGGACATAGGGTGTGGGCACGAAAAGTGAATGAAAAGTAGCAAACAGCAAACTTAGAATCCTGCATTACTAGACAACAGCTGGGATTCATTTGTGAAAGCAATACTATTAATGCCCAGGATGTGTGTCTAGACACTGAACAGAGTATCTGCCACTTCGAAATTCATCCAGTCACTGATCAGAAAACTGTGCTCATATATACTGATAAAGACAACTTTCTGAATTTCAGCTGGAAAATTACTGGAAATTACTGAATTTCAGCTGGAAAAATACTGATTAAAAGCCTGGGAACAAGGCCATTCAGCATTGCTTTGAATAGAAGTACTTTCTGATTCTAAGACTCAAGTTATAATTACATACAAAACAATTCTGAACATGAAAGCATGAACTACTTTCAGGGGGACCTCAGAACCTCAGGTCCCTCCCCTGAAGATTCCCTCCCAGGTGTGTCAGTCACCTCTCCTTTCCCCTCCCAGCACTGAAATCCTGGAATTCCAGAAGGATTGGTAGATCCAAAGGATGCCCTCTACCCCTGGGGGGGGATTTGGGCCATCCCGGTGTCCTTTGTCCCTTTGTCCCTCCCCTCCTGTCCCTGCTTGGTGCCTCCCTGCCCCTTCCCTGCCCTCTCCCGGGGTCAAAGGAGCAGCAGCCACGGGCTCAGGGAGTTCTGTGGGAGCTGGTGCTGCATTCAGAGGCCTGAGGGCCAGAATAAAGCTCTGGATCCAAACCCTCCATCAGAACCGACTCCTTTCCTTCACCATTGCCTGAAAGCTTCTCCACAGAGGGAAACCTGAGGAGCAGCCCCTGTTATGGGGGGAAGCTCCATCCCAGCAGCACCAGAGCTCCTGCAGGCCTGGACTTGTCTGCAGGGCCCAGCTGCAGCACCCAGGCAGGCAAAAGTGTCTGTGGGGTGAAACACCACGCACCCAAAGGTGTCTGTGAGGTGAAACACCACACACCCAGGCAGCCCAAAGTGTCTGTGGGGTGAAACACCACACACCCAGGCAGCCCAAAGTGTCTGTGGGGTGAAACACCACACACCCAGCAGCCAAAAGTGTCTGTGGGGTGAAACACCACACACCCAGCCAGCCAAAAGTGTCTGTGGGGTGAAACACCACACACCCAGGCAGCCAAAAGTGTCTGTGGGGTGAAACACCACACACCCAAAAGTGTCTGTGGGGTGAAACACCACACACCCAGCCAGGCAAAAGTGTCTGTGGGTGAAACACCACACACCCAGCAGCCAAAAGTGTCTGTGGGGTGAAACACCACACACCCAGCAGCCAAAAGTGTCTGTGGGGTGAAACACCACAGTGGCCACTGTTTGGTTCAGCAGCAGGGCCAGACAAGCTCAGGCACGTCCTGGCCACAACATTGGTGATATTCCAACAGTCCCTCCTCACGCCCAGGTCTCACCTTGACAGAGTAGGCCAGCGAGATGGTGACGGCCAGCGGGAGCCCCTCGGGCACGGCCACCACCAGCACGGTGACGCCGATGATGAAGAACTTGACGAAGTACTGGATGTAGATGGGGGTGCACTCGGCCAGCCAGGGCCGCTTCTGCACCCCAAAGGTGTCGATGACGAAGTAGAGCACCAGGATGATGACGGTGATGGCCGACATGATCAGCCCTGGGGACGAGGACGAGGTCAGGGGACACAGGGGACAGAGGGAACAGGGTCAGCCCTTCCCCACTAGCTCTGGGGACACTGGGGATGGGGACAAGGATGAGGAGAGGGGACACAGGGGACAGGGTCAGCCCTTCTTCACTGTCTCTAGGGACACTGGAGACAAGCAGAGCCCTTCCCCACCAGATCTGGGGATAGGGACAAGGATGAGATAAGGGGACACAGGACAGGGTCAGCCCTTCCCCACCAGCTCTGGGGTCATAGGGGACAAGCACAGCCCTTCCTCACCAGCTCTGGGGACAAGGATGGGATGAGGAGAGGGGACACAGGACAGGGTCAGCCCTTCCCCACCAGCTCTGGGGACAAGGATGGGATGAGGAGAGGGGACACAGGACAGGGTCAGCCCTTCCCCACCAGCTCTGGGGTCACTGTCACTGTCACTGTCACTGTCACTGTCACTCACCTGCCTTCCCGATCTGCACCGCCAGGCGCGTGAGCTTCCCCTGCAGCACCGACTTCTCCTTCTTGGGCACCTTCACCTTCTTCTTCTCCTTCTCCTCATTTTCCACCCCCTCCTGGCTCTTCAGGGGCTGGATCTCTAAGGCCACACCATCCTGAGTTTTAGCTACAGCCCGGGGGGCAAAAGAAGACACCACGTGTGAACAGGAGAGGCCCAGGCCAGGCTGGAGGACACCACGGAGGAGGATGGTGGTGGCAGAGAGAGAGAGAGAGAGAAATCCAGGACAAGAACCACTCCCGACCACACACGCGTCCGAGCACATGGAAGCTCCGTGTCCAGGCCCTGCCACCTCTCTCCGGGGTGCTTTTCTGTCATCTACCCCCTGCCCACGGATCAGGGATCCTCAGAGGTGACTCTGGCACTCATCACCCCTCTGCAAGAGACCCTCTAGGCCAGATTTTGGGGTTCTCTTCCAGCCTCTAAGCCTGCAGAGGATTGGGAGTGCTTTGGAATGAGCCCAGAGATGCTCCAGTGTCCCCAGTTCCCCCAGTGCCACCCCTGCAGTGCCCTGTGGGCGGCCCAGCAGGAATCGCTCGCCAGGGAAGCGACGGAGGGGGTGAGATGGAGGGGAGGGTTAGAAATTGGGATGGAGACTGAAGAGCAGGGAGCCAGGAATCCTCCAATCCCAGCCTGGAGCCGTCCACCACGCCTCTGGGACCCGAGACAGCCCAGCTTCCCATTCCTAAAACTGGGCTAACCCAGCTGGAAGGCTGCCCTGGGCAAACCCAAGCCTGGCAGCTTTGGAGAGGGACGGGCAGCCCAGCAGAGGCTCCTCCTGAGCTGGTGGAGCTGGAGGAGCAGCAGTGGCCCCAGGGCCACCCCCTGGGGGTGTCCTGTCCCCTCCTGGGCTGGAGGCCACCCCGGAGCAGCTCCACGGTGACAAGAGACCCGACACGGACACAACAAAGCACCCGGACACAGCTGACTCAAGGAGGGCAACTCAAACTGCTGAGAGAGAGAGAAACAGAGAGAGAAACAGAGAGAGAGAGAGAGAGAGGGGTGGAGAGAGAGGTGCAGAAATGGGGCTTCCTCCACAGCCTGCAAAGAACAGGGTGAGAAACACTGGTGAGGAGACGCTCACGGAGTCGAGGCCATGGCAGGACAGGGTGCAAGCGTCCCATGGGCCAGGCCCTGGGGGAGATCTCATCCCAGGAATGCCAGGAGGGCACCTCCAGCTCTGCCCTGAACACCAACCCTGTGCAGGGACAGCTTTAAACCACCAAATCCCTGCTGGGAGTCATGGAGGCATCCCAAGAAAGGGATGCTCTACAAGAAGCATCCCTGAAAAATGGCTCTTCCCCATGCAGGAACAGCAGGAAGGTTCATTCCAGTGATGCCTTAGGATTTTAGCTTTTATCTTTTCCATACATTTATAATCCTGCAGTTCTTTAGTGTATAACCCTAAACTCCACACACAGTGTCAGCTGCTGCTTTCCCATTCTTATCACAATTCCTCTCCAGGCCTGGGAATCAACACCACCTCACTGGTCAGGCCCTGAGAGATGGGAGCAAAAGGGAGTTGGGGGAGCAAACTTGGTGTCAATGGCTTCATTACCTGCAGCTGTAATTGGCAGATTAACCCCCAATATGCAAATGGGTATATAAGTGTGAAAACCCCGTGACCCGTGGTCCATTTCTGGGTGGGCTTCATCTGCCCTAAATGCACCTGAAGGCCCTTCAATAAATAAAACTGCTTTTGATTCCCTTAATTGGGTCTGGCCTCTGGTTTTGGGCAGTCCCAGCACGGCATCCCCTGCCTTGGGTTGGGGTTTTGGGGACACCACGGGACCGTTGCACCCTGTCCTGGAGAAACGAGGCGAGAGTCCCGCCGGAGCAGCAAAGAGCACAGACTGATGAGGAGAAGGAAGGAAGGAAGAAGGAGGAAGGAAAGAAGGAAGGAGGAATGCCTGGTAGTTAGTGTGGTGCTGGTTCAAAGGATGGAGAGGCTGGCGTTACCTTTGTTGCGGTTTTCGGGGGCTCCGCTTTTTTTACCTGTTCAAAGAGAGAAAGGGGGGAGGGCTGAGCACAAGGAGCCGCATTCCCCGTCCAGCTGGGACGCTCCCAGGGGCCACTCCAGTGGTCACCCTCTGGACACCACGCCTTGGTCCACACACAGCTCGAGGCTCCGCAGCTCCCAGGCTGCCCTGGGCACCCCTGTCCCAAGGATTCTGCTTCTCCCCACCTGTAAATCACCCCCAAACCCCAGCAGTGCCTCGAGGGTGCTGGAGGTGCCTCAGATTTTCAGGAGGAGAAGCCACAGAGCAGATTTTCAGGAGAAAAAACCCTCCTGGCAGCTCCAGGTCCCTCCCTCCTGCTGCCACCAGATCCAGATGGGAAGCACAGACTTGTCCCCCACCATGGGCAGCACCAGACCCAGAGCAGGGATGTGTGACCCCCCAAAATCTGTCCAGGTGGCACATGGGGGTGCCCAGGGCTGCTGCTGCACCTCAACCAGCCTCAGGTGACAAGGGCTTTGTGTCACCCCACAGCTCCAGTGGGGACAAACTGGTGGCACCCCCTGGGCCTGCTCTGCTCCCAGACCCATTGAGTTTGAAGGCTGGGAAAGCTCCAAGCACTGGGTGGCTCCCAGTGCCATTCCCAGTGCCACTCTCAGGGCACCCTGTCCTGATAGCGGCACTGGGAATGGTGGGAGCTCCATAGCTCCCAAATCCTGGAGCTGGGGAAGGCAGGATCCGCACCCAGAGTTGGGGAAGGCAGGATCCACACCCAGAGCTGGGGAAGGCAGGATCCAGCTCAGAGCTGGGGAAGGCAGGATCCACACCCAGAGCTGGGAAAGGCAGGATCCAGCTCAGAGCTGGGAGCTGGGGAAGGCAGGATCCAGTTCAGAGCTGGGGAAGGCAGGATCCAGTTCAGAGCTGGGGAAGGCAGGATCCAGCTCAGAGCTGGGGAAGGCAGGATCCACACCCAGAGCTGGGGAAGGCAGGATCCAGCTCAGAGCTGGGAGCTGGGGAAGGCAGGATCCAGCTCAGAGCTGGGAGCTGGGGAAGGCAGGATCCAGCTCAGAGCTGGGGAAGGCAGGATCCAGCTCAGAGCTGGGAGCTGGGGAAGGCAGGATCCAGCTCAGAGCTGGGGAAGGCAGGATCCAGCTCAGAGCTGGGAGCTGGGGAAGGCAGGATCCAGCTCAGAGCTGGGGAAGGCAGGATCCAGTTTAGAGCTCAGAGCTGGGGAAGGCAGGATCCAGCTCAGAGCTGGGGAAGGCAGGATCCAGCTCAGAGCTGGGGAAGGCAGGATCCAGCTCAAAGCTGGGGAAGGCAGGATCCAGCTCAGAGCTGGGGAAGGCAGGATCCAGCTCAGAGCTGGGAGCTGGGGAAGGCAGGATCCAGCTCAGAGCTGGGAGCTGGGGAAGGCAGGATCCAGCTCAGAGCTGGGGAAGGCAGGATCCACACCCAGAGCTGGGGAAGGCAGGATCCAGTTCAGAGCTGGGGAAGGCAGGATCCAGCTCAGAGCTGGGGAAGGCAGGATCCAGCTCAGAGCTGGGGAAGGCAGGATCCAGCTCAGAGCTGGAGCTGCAGCCAGCACAGCCCATGAGCCTCTCCCGCCTGGCATCGCCTCCCGGGAAGGGCTCCCTGGCGCGGGGATGCCGGAGCAGCTGGCAGTGCCAGCCTGATGCTGCTGCCAGCGCCTGATCCCAGCGAGGCCAAACCTGCTGAGCAGGGCATCAGGGACACAGGGATCTTCCCCAGCTGGGAATAAGCAGCTGGATGTGAAAGCTGAGACGGGAGAGTGCTCCAGTCCCAGCACGATGGGAATACCTCGGCCTGGCTGCTGTCCCAGCCCTCCTCTGCCTCCTGCCGTCCCCTCCTTTCCCCCAGGGAGCTCAGGGAATGCTCAGGAGATCCTCAGCCAAGTCCTGCAGGGTTTGGATGGGCTAAAAAGACCCTGTGGGCACCCAGGACTCAGCTTCCCACCACCACGGGGTGGGCAAGGAGCACAGCAGGGGAGCTGCCACCAGCCCCTCTTCCCAGGGGATCCTTGATCCCCCAAACCCCACAGCTCCAGGATGGAGAGGAGGGTGCTGGAGAAGGGTCCCAAAGAGGTCTGGAAGCAGGGAGGGACCAGGTGGAGGGGACAGGGATAGACCCCCAACCTCTCCCTGTTCCCCCATGTGGGAGGAGCCTGTGGATGCTTCCCAGGAAAGGGAGAAAGGAGGGAAAAAAGGCAGGTTCAGGGCATTTTCTTACCTTTCTTCACTTTCTTCTCCTCGTCACCCTCTCCTCCTGCTCCCAAGAGGGTGAAGATGATGCCAGTCTGGGAGTTGATGCCCACGGCAGTCACCACCATCCTGCCCGAGCCCTCCATCACGTGGGTACCTGGCAGGGCAGCAATGCCATGGGCACACAGGTGACACTCCCAGCTCCCATCCCACAGAGTCCCAGCCTGGTTTGGCTTGGAAGGGACCTTCAACCCCGTCCTGTTCCACCCCCTGCCACAGGCAGGGACAGCTTCCCCTATCCCAGATTGCTCCAAACCCCGTCCAGCCTGGCCTTGGACACGTCCCTGAGAGCAGGGCCCACCCTGATCCCATCCTAGAAGCCTCACCTGACAGCAGCATGGGGTCTTTATCCATGGATTTCTTCACCTGGTCTGACTCCCCGGTCAGTGAGCTCTCATCTATCTTCAGGTCATTGCCCTGGATCAGGATCCCATCCGCTGGCAGGAGATCACCTGGACAAGAGGAAAACCAGGGATCAGCCCAGCCTGGGCTCAGCCCTGCCTGCCCCATCCCAGGAATGCTCCAAAAGGATCCAAAACTCAGGCTCAGAGCAGCTCTAGAGGGAAGAGAAGCAGCAGGTGGGGTTTGTGAGGGACAGGTGCAATCAAATGAAATCCAAGAGCTCCCAAATCCTCGCTGGAGACTCCTGGGGAGGATTTTGCTCGGTGCTTCCCCATCTGGTTTTAATGAATCCTTCCCAGAGCTCCTGATGCATCCAAAATCCACCATATCCACCTGCCAAGAATGGAATCGGGCCCTTGGGAAAACACACACTGTGTTGGATCAATCTCCTTCCTGAATGGGAGGAATATTCCCCCTGGGAAACGAGGAGCAGGGCCTGATTGATCCCAAGGGATGCAGCTCCTGGATAAGGAAACATCCAGCAGTGCCTCCAGGCCAAGGAAATAATCCCCAACAACTCCTGGGTAAGGAAATATTCCCCAGCATCTCCTGGATGAGGAAATGCTCCCCAACAATTCCTGGATGAGGAAATATTCCCCAACATTTCCTGGATAACAGAATATTCCCCAACAACTCCTGGATACAAAAATATCCAGCAACATCTCCTGGATAATAGAATATTCCTCAGCATCTCCTGGATAAGGAAATATTCAGCAACATCTCCTGGATGAGGAAATGTTCCCCAAAACCTCCTGGATAAAGAAATGCTCCCCAACAACTCCTGGACAAGGAAATATTCCCCAGCATCTCCTGGATGAGGAAATATTTCCCAACAACTCCTGGATAACAGAATATTCCCCAACAACTCCTGGATAAAGAAATATTCCCCAACATCTCCTGGATAACAGAATATTCCCCAGCATCTCCTGAATAAGGAAATATTCCTTAACATCTCCTGGATGAGGAAATACTCCCCAAAACCTCCTGCATAAGGAAACACTCCCCAGCTCTCCTGGCCAAGGAAATATCCCTCAACATCTCCTGGATAAGGAAATATCCTTAACAGGGACAAGGTTGGGAAAATAAACTAACACAAACTAATAAAATAAATTAATTCTGATCCAGGAGCTCCTTAAAGCTCCAGGCCAAAAAGAGAAGGTGAGTGAGCTCATGGAGCTCCACTGGTTACTGGAGCTGGTTACTCCATGAAAATGCTGCCATGGAGCTCCATCACCTCCAAGGCACCATTTCCATGGAGCAACCAGGGGAGCTGCTGCTTGTCCTCAAGGAAGAAGGGCTGGAGAAGGAGGGAGGAGGTGTTTTGTGGAGATAATCAAAACTCCACAACTTTTGTGAGAGTTGTAAAGCTGGTGTGTTTATTACAGCGCTGGACACATGTGGGAATCGTTCTCCTGAAATGACGTGGGTACCTCTGGGAACTCCAGGTCCCTTTTTATCCCCCTCTCAAATACACACACGCATACAGCTTCACAATAGGTTCATACATATTCACTTTTATGAATTTCACGTGACATTTGCTGCTAGTTCTTCTTTGTCAGAAAGAATTCTTAGGTGGGGCTGACCTGCTCTCACAGCAGTCTCTCTGCCTCTCTCTATCACTTTCTGTCTCCTCCCCTTCATGTCTGTCTTTCACTGAAGCAGTTTCTCTGAGCCTAGGCTTTTGCAACCAGGTTGTTTCCAACTACAGACTCAACTCAAAAACGTGCATTTCCCCTAAATCAAAACGGATTTCTACTCTGGGAAATCTCTACCCTGCTTCAGAGGCTCCCAGGGGGGAGCACAGCCCCAGCCCCACTCACCGTACTTGATCTGGGCGATGTCGCCCACCACGATCTCGGCCACGGGGATCTGGATCACCTGGCCCTTGCGGATCACCGTGAACTTCTGCTCCTGCTCGATGCGGCTCTGGAGGCCCCGGAACTGCTTCTCCTTGCTCCAGTCGTTGAAGGCCGTCACCAGCACCACGATGATGACGGAGAACAGGATGGCAGCGCCCTCGATCCAGCCCGCCTGCGACTCGCCCTCGTCCTCCACGCCGCCCGTGGACTGCCCGCACACTGCCCGGGATAACCCCAAATGAGAGAGTTCCATGGGATAACCCCAAACACTGCCTGGGAGAGAGCCCGTGGATAACCCCAAATGGGAGAGTTCCCATGGGATAACCCCAAATGAGAGAATGCCCATGGGATAACCCCAAATGAGAGAGATTCCATGGGATAACCCCACACACTGCCTGGGAGAGAGCCCATGGATAACCCCAAATGAGACAATTCCCATGGGATAATCCCAAACACTGCCTGGAGCAGGGAATTCCTGCTTGGATAACCCCACACACTGCCTGGGAGAGTCCCCATGGGATAACCCCAAACACTACCCAGGAGAGAGCCCATGGGATAACCCCATACAAGAGAATTCCCCATTGGATGACCCCAAACACTGCTTGGAGCAGGGAATTCCTGCTTGGATAACCCCATACAAGAGAATTCCCCATTGGATAACCCCACACAAGAGAATTCCCACTGGATAAACCTACACACTGCCCGGAGAGAACTCCCCATTGGATAATTGGTCCTCCCCCAAAGACCCCAAAGATGGGGAGATGCCACCACCCAATGCCCCTATCCCAAACCCCTGCTCCCACAGGGAACAGGGCAGATCCCAGAGTCCCCCCAGAGAGAATAGGGCAGATCCCAGGATATCCCCAGAGGGAACGGGGCAGATCCCAGGATATCCCCACAGGGAATGGGGCAGATCCCAGGATATCCCCACAGGGAATGGGGCAGATCCCAGGATATCCCCACAGGGAATGGGGCAGATCCCAGGATATCCCCAGAGGGAACGGGGCAGATCCCAGGATATCCCCAGAGGGAATGGGGCAGATCCCAGGATATCCCCACAGGGAATGGGTGGATCCCAGAGTCCCCTCAGCAGGAATGGGGCAGATCCCAGGATATCCCCACAGGGAATGGGGCAGATCCCAGGATATCCCCTCAGCAGGAATGGGGCAGATCCCAGGATACCCCCACAGGGAATGGGGCAGATCCCAGGATATCCCCACAGGGAATGGGGCAGATCCCAGGATATCCCCACAGGGAATGGGGCAGATCCCAGGATACCCCCACAGGGAATGGGGCAGATCCCAGGATATCCCCACAGGGAATGGGTCGATCCCAGAGTCCCCTCAGCAGGAATGGGGCAGATCCCAGGATACCCCCACAGGAACGGGGGCAGACCCAAGTGCCCAGCCCAGGGACTCACGCTCGTTGTCCCCTCCCGGGGGGTGGTAGAAGGACAGCCCCAGGGAGATGATGGCTGCGATCTCCAGGATGATCAGCGTCACGTCCTGCAGCGCCTCCCACACCAGCTGCAGGAACGTCTTGGCCTTCTTGGGGGGGATGAAGTTCTGGCCAAAGACCTGACGCCGCTTCTCCAGGTCCGTGGGGTTCCCAGACAGGCCTGGAGGGGTGGGGAGAACAGGGATGAGGGTAAATCCCACTGCTGTCCCTGTGGGATTCATCCAGGAGCAGCTCCCTGCCCGTCCCGGAGAATGTGAGGAGCTGGCAGAGGGGAGACAAGGTGTAAATAAATAAATAAATAAATAAAGTATAAGCAAATAAATAAAATAAAAATTTTTTTAAAAATTAATAAAGTATTAAGAAAATAAAGATTTAAAAAATAAAAATTAATAAAGTAGTAAACAAATAAAATTTTAAATAAACTATAAAAGTATAAAAATAAAAATTAAAAAATAAAATTAATAAAGTATTAAGAAAATTAAGATTAATAGAAATAAAAATTAATAAAGTAGTTAACAAATAAAATTTTAAATAAACTATAAAATAAAGTATAAAAAATAAATAAAATAAAATTAAAATAAACTATAAATAAAGTATAAACAAATAAATAAAATAAACCTATAAATAGAGACAAATAAATAATAGAAATTACATAAAGTATAAACAACTACAATATAAATAAATAATATATAAATTATAAAACATAAATAAATAAAGTATAGATAAATAAATAAAGTATAAACAAAGAAAATTAATTAAATGAATAATACATTAAAAGATAATATAGAAATATATAACATACAAATGAATCAAAATAGAAATAAAGGAATTAGTTAAATAAATAAATAATACATTAAAATATTAAATAGAAATATATAAAATATAAACGAATAAAACAAAATTATAAATAAATAAAATAATAAATAATTAAATTAAATAAAATAATAAATAATGAATAACCCAAAAATATAAACAAACAAATAAATAATGTATCAGGCTGCAGCCTGGAGAACGTCACTGTCACCCCCAGGCAGGGGACACCAGGCTGCAGCAGCGCTGTGCCACTGTCACCCCCAGGCAGGGGACACCAGGCTGCAGCAGCGCTGTGCCATTGTCACCCCCAGGCAGGGGACACCAGGCTGCAGCAGCGCTGTGCCATTGTCACCCCCAGGCAGGGGACACCAGGCTGCAGCCTGGCGAGTGCCCAGGTGCTGCCAGCTGGCACCGGTGGCCTTGTTTACATCAAATGAGCCGTAAATCTGGGCAATCCTGGGCAAATCTGGGCAATTCTGGCACTGGCAGTGCCCGTGGCCACCTGAGCCCTGTCCTGTGCCAGCCCCTGGAGCTGTGGGAGCCTCTCCCAGCCCTGGGGACACTGGGTCCAACTGGGATCTGGGCTGGTGCTGCTGGGAAAGGGGGGGGACACAGGGAGGGAGCAGGACACAGAGCTGGGAGCGAGGATGGGGGAAAATGGGGGAAAATGGGGAATAAAAGGGAGCCTGAGTCCCTTCAGAGCCCTGCCAGCAGCCATGGGTGACAGTGGCAAAGTGGCCACCTCTAATAAAGCCATAAATACTGACAGGGTTGGATGGAGTGAGGGGTGACAGCAGCAAAGTGACAGGGCCACCCCTAATAAAGCCATAAATCTTGAGGGGGTTCCAACCCATGAGCCGGCAATGGGTGACAGTGGTGACACGGCCACCCCTAATAAAGCCATAAATGTTGAGGGGGTACCAGGAGGGAGCAGTGGGTGACAGTGGCAAAGTGACACAGCCACCCCGAACAAAGCCATAAATGGTGACAGGGTCCTAGAAGGGAGCAGTGGGTGACAGTGGCAAAGTGACACTGCCATTCCTAATAATGCCATAAATGCTGGTGCGGTGCCAGGCCATGAGCCAGCGATGGTGACAGTGGCAGTGTGACACAGCTGTGTCCCCAGCACCACCTTAAGGGACCCCCCCCATCCCATCCTTCTCCACCTTAAGATGTCCCCGGGGCCACTGCCAGGTCCCGGGATGCTCCAGGAATGGCCCTGGGCACATCCTGGTGGTGCCTGGAGCAGCCTGGCAGTGACAGGGGACCCAGGTCCTGCACGCAGGGGACAGCTCCGAGTCATTCCAGGGGACACCTTCCTGACAGCCCTGGGTCACTCAGGGGACACCTCTGTGCCCGCCCTGTGTCACTCTGTGGGACACATCCCTACCAGCCCCATGTCACTCTGGGGACACTCCTGTGCCAGCCCCATGTCACTCTGGGGAACTCCTGTGCCAGCCCCATGTCATTCTGAGGGGACACCTGCGTGCCCACCCTGTGTCATTCTGTGGGACACCTCCATGCCTGCTCCATGTCACTTTGGGGACACCTCTGTGCCAGCCCCATGCCACTCTGGGGACATCTCCCTGCCAGCCCCGTGTCCCTCTGGAGACACCCCCCTGCCTGCCCCCTGTCACTTTGGGGACACCTCCGTGCCAGCTCCATGTCACTCCGTGGGACACCTCCCTGCCCACCCTGTGTCACTCTAGTGACACCCCCGTGCCAGCCCCCGTGTCCCCATGTGTCCCCACGTGTGTCCCTGCAGCAGGAGGGAGCTGCAGGATCGATCCCGCCCCGCTCCCGCAGCTGTGGCTGCAGCCCAGCTGCAGGGAGGAGACAGCTGGCAGCTGGCACTGCAGCCTCGCTGTCCCCACCCAGCCATGACGAGGAGGCTGAGCAGGATCCTGGGATGTCCCGGCCTCCATTCCCCAGCAGAGGGTGGAAAATGTGGCTCATGGCCACGGAGCTGCGGGGACACACGTGGGGACGCACGTGGGGACACACGTGGGGACACATGGGGACACAGGATGGTCCCACAGCACAGGGCAGCCAGGGATCCCAAAGCAGGAATGATCCCAGGGCTGTCCCCCACCCTCCCCGGAACTGGAGGGGGTTCAATGGCTCTGTGCTGGCACAGGGAGGGTGACAAAGAGCCCGTGCCACCCAAATGCCACCGCAGAGTCTGGGGGGCCGATTAGAAGGTGACAAAGAGCAGCAGCCCTGGGCAGGTGCCACCCATGGGGCCACTGCAGACTCTGGGGTCAGGTTTAGCAGGGAAATGGGGCAGAAGCTTTGGTTGGAGGTCACATGTGACAGCAGGGAGCTGTCACCAGTGCCTGATCTGCCTGGGGACAGCGGCTGTGGGGTGGCACAAGGAGCCTCCCTGCAGAAATGGGGCTGGGTGAGTCAGGGTGGCTGTGCTGGCACCCAGGGGACACGGGTGACTCATCAGAGTCACACCCCACGCCACCCCAAAGCCACCTTGGGAGCAGCCCCGAGGGTTTGGGGTCTGCTGGCACCTCCTGGGGCAGAGCTGGAGCTGCCAGAACCAGCAGAGCCCAAACCCTCGGGCTCTGGGGGACAGCGTTTGCCCACGAGGACAGGGGACAGCCAGGTCTGCAGCACTGGGTGGCACCCAGGTGCCACGTGGATCCAGGTGGGATCAGAGCACTGCAGGGCACGGATCCTACAGCAGGACAGGGGTGCTGGCAGGACACCCTGGGCTGACAGACAGGAGGACAAGGCCCTGTGCCACCCCAGAGGGGTGATCAGCAGAGGGACAATGAGAATGGGGATGGGGACAAACAGCGGGGTCAGACAGAGGTGCCACAGGTGCCCTTGGGGTTTTGCTCTTCCCAAAAATCCCTGAGGATTTGGAGCAGAGAACCTTTCCGTGCTCTCTGGGACTTGGGACAGCTCAGCTCCATGGGAGGGACACCCCAGGGGCATCGGGGTGGGACTGAACCCTTCACCTTCCCTAAAAGAGCCTTTTGGGTTCTCCTCCTGCCTCTCCTCCCACCCCAAAGCAGCCTGATCCCACTTTGGCAGGGCTGAGCACATTGTTTTGTGACCTGGGCTTTGTATTTCCACCGGGATTTCCCCCCCTTCTCTAACGACATCCCGATATTGTCTGTCCTTCCCGGTCCCGCTCGCAGCTGGAAAGCTGCAAATCCCCCCCTTGCAGCACTAAAAATATCCCACAGATTGTCACAGCTGAGCCCCCATTCCACAGCCCCAGAGCTGAGTCCTCATCCCACAGCTCCAGAGCTGAGTCCCCATCCCACAGCTCCAGAGCTGAGCCCCCATCCCACAGCTCCAGGGCCAAGTCCCCATCTCACAGTTTTAGGACCGAGTCCCCATCCCACAGCTCCAGAGCTGAGTCTCATCCCACAGTTTTAGGGCTGAGTCTCATCCCACAGTTTTAGGGCTGAGTCCCATCCCAGCTTTAGGGCTGAGTTCCCATCCCACAGTTTTAAGGCTGAGTCCCATCCCAGTTTTAGGGCTGAGTTCCCATCCCACAGTTTTAGGGCTGAGTCCCATCCCACAGTTTTAAGGCTGAGTCCCATCCCAGTTTTAGGGCTGAGTTCCCATCCCACAGCTCCAGGAAAACCCTTGGAGCTGGAATCAGGGGCTCTCTGCCCCCTGCACCCCCCCAATGCCAGGGAAGGCTCCACTGCTGTGCCAAGGTGCCACCAGTGCCACCAGCCTGGCTGATGAGGGGACCCCAAAAGCCAGCCCAGCCCGTGAGGGCAGAGGTGACACCCTGGGATCCTCCCAGAGGTGACCCCAGGTGTCACTGCCACCACTCAGCTGCAGTGTCCAGGTTTTCCTTGGAGCATCCTCAGTGCAGGAGGGACCTGGGCCCATCTCCCCATCCCTGGGTGCATCCCCCACCCACTTTGGGGACACACTGCTCCTGTCCCTAGCCCAAAGTGCCACCAACAGCTGCAGGTGGCACCTGGCCACCTCACCAACGCCCTCCAACCTTTACACCTCCCCTCCCGCTCCGTAAATGATTAAACAGGGAAGGGCTGGAGCAGCACCTGGGCTGTGGCGAGGAGCTCCTCACCCCATCCCACATCTCTGACAGCCCCAGAGGTGACAACCCCAGACCATGGGACGGCCACTGGAGCCACCACCCTTGGATGTGACCTTCGTGTGGCTCCATCCCAGACCACGGGACAGTCACTGGAGCCACCACCCTCGGGTGTCACCTTCACGTGGCTCCACCTCAGAGGTGACAACTCCAGAGGTGACAACCCCAGACCACGGGACAGCCACTGGAGACACCATCTTTAAGTGTCACCTTCATGTGGTTCCATCCCAAAAGTGACAATCTCAGACCACATGACAGTCACTGGAGCCACCACCCTCCAGCATCACTTTCACAAGGCTCCATTCCAGAGGTGACAACCCCAGACCATGGGAGACACCACCCTCAGGTGTCACCCTCACATGGCTCCATCCTGGAGGTGATAACCCCAGACCTTGGGAGCCACCACCATTGGTTGTCACCTTCACATGGCTCCAGCCTGGAGGTGACAACCCCAGAGGTGACAACCCCAGACCTTAGGAGCCACCACCATTGGTTGTCACCTTCACATGGCTCCATCCCGGAGGTGACAACCCCAGAGGTGACAACCCCAGACCTTAGGAGCCACCATCCTTGGATGTCACCTTCACATGGCTCCATCCTGGAGGTGATAACCCCAGAGGTGATAACCACAGACCATAGGAGCCACCACAGTTGGGCATCACCTTCATCTGGCTTCATTCCAGAGGTGACAACCCCAAACCTTGGGAGCCACCACCCTTGGACATCACCTCCATGTGGCTCCATCCTGGAGGTGACAACCCCAGACCACGGGAGCCATCACCATTGGGTGTCACCTTCACATGGCTCCATCCTGGAGGTGACAACCCCGGAGGTGACAACCCCAGCCTACTCACCTTCGACCGGCGACGTCTTCAACCTCTTGCAGACGTTCTGGACGCCGCCGTAGGAGTCGTTGATCCGGGCCACGGCCTCGGCGCTCCTCAGCTCCATGAGGTTCCTGAGCTCCACCAAGGAGCACCCAAAGTCCCCCTCATGGTTGCCCTCAGCCACCGAGTTCCCGGGGTGGTGGTCGGCCACGTTGTTCGTCATCTTGTCACGGTGCCGGTGCCACCGGCGCGGCGCTCCCGGCGCGGCCTCGCTCGCGGCTCCGGCGGCTCCGGCGGCTCCGGGGGGGGATGCTCCGTGCGGCCCCTTCCCTGGGGGCTTCCCTGGGGGCTTCCCGGGGGGAACGGGCGGCTCTATCCGAGCCCAACTTGTCGGGATGAAGGTGTAAACAGGATGTGCATGTTACCGCGGAGGCGACCTTAGCAACGCCCGGCGTGCAGCTCCTGCAGCGGGAGGAGGAGGAGGAGGAGGAGGAGGAGGAGGGCTCCCTGGATACCACAGCAACTGGAGCTGCGAAAACAACCGTGGGAAACAAAAATATCGGCGTCAGGAGGGCTTGGAAAGGAGCGAGGCGCCCCATGGGGTGGGAGAGGGGAGCGGCGCTGCCCCAAGGAGGGGATTTTTAGGGAGAATTCGGTGTCAGCGTGGTTTGGGCAGAAATTCCTGGGTGAGAAGTTGAGCTCGGAGTGTGGAGCAGGGAAAAGCCGCAGCTGCAGGGCCGGGCAGGAAAGGAGCCCAGGTGGTTCTTCACTTTCAGCCCAGACAAACCCTCCCGTTGATTTTGGGTTAAAAATACCCCTCAGCAGTGGGAAACAGCTGCTTCCTCCCCTGGGCAGGACGTGGGGGCCGGAGCATCGCTCCCCGCCCTGCTGGCAGGTAGGGAACAATCCCAATATCCCAATATCCTGATATCCCAATATCCAAATATCCCAATATCCAAATATCCCAATATCCAAATATTCCAAAATCCCAATGTCCCAATATCCCAATATCCAAATATTCCAAAATCACAATATCTCAAATATCCCAATATCCCAAATTCCCAATATCCCAAATTCCCAAAATCCCGATATACCAAAATCCAAATATCCCAATATCCCAAAATTCTAATATCCTAATATCCCAAATTCACAATATCCCAATACCCTGATATCCCAATATCCAAATATCCCAAAATCCTAATATGCCAATGTCCCAATATCCCAAATTCCCAATATCCCAATACCCCGATATCCTGATATGCCAATGACCCAATATCCCAATACCCCAATAGAGAAAGGGGCTGCAGCACCCATGGGCTCTACGTCAGCTGGGAGATGCCACAGGAACCACGAAATAGAAAAGGGAAATGGCAGAGAAACCACCAAAACCTGAGAGTTTCTCAGAAATTGAGGTTTTTCCGTTAATGCCTTGTTCTGAGGTGGCTCCCTGAGGGCAGCGAGCGGCTCTCAGTGTCCCCAAGAGCTGCCACCCAGGTCACAACACCCCAGCGAGGACAGAGGAGCCCCAAAAACACTCCAGCCAAGCCAAGCAGGGACCACGAGCATCCCACAGCTCCCCCATTCCTCAGGGATTTGGGGGCTGGGATTCCCTGCTGGCATCTCAGAGTTCTGAGGGACAAATAGGGACATGAAGGGAACAGCACAGGCCAGAGGGAAAAAGGGCTTTTTGTCAGCCAGGGTTAGCTGTGTTCCCAAGCTCCAGGGAAGCTCCCGGCACTCCAGAGGCAAAAAGGCTGCGAGGGGAGGCTCTCATGGAGAGAAAATAAAAATTTTCTGAGGGCAAAATAAATAAAGAACAACAGGGGAACGGCCACTCCAGCAGCATCCGCCCCAGACGGGGCCCAGGGGTGGCAGAGCAGGCTGGGGAGGGACAGGAGGGAGGAGGGAGAACGTCCACGGCTGATCCCAGAACACGTGGGGTGCACCAGCCCTCAGAAACCCCACAGAAAGGCACCAAATCAGCACAGGGCTGTCATCAACAGCCCCAGTTCCAGCCCCAGGGCTGCCCCAAACTGCCCCATGCCAAACCGCCCAAATTTCAGCCCCAGGGTTGTCCCAAACTGCCCCAATTTCAGTCCCAGAGCTGCCCCAAACTGCCCCATCCCAAACCGCCCCAATTCCAGCCCCAGAGTTGTCCCAAACTGCCCTAGTTCCAGCCCCAGGGCTGTCCCAAACTGTCCTGGCCCAAACTGCCCCAACTCCAGCCCCAGCCCCAGGGACTTTTCAATCTCTGGGGCAGCACAACCCCAAAGAACCAAACCCCCCCTGCCTGGCCCTCCTTATCCCACCAGCAGCACCCCCAGGGCAGCTCCCGGCACTATCAGGGCACCACAGGCACCAACTGCACCTCGGGGACAGCAGTGACACCGCAAGAATGTCCCCACCTTGGGAGGGACCTGTGCCCCAGCTGCAGGGAGGGGGGAACAGGGATGGGGGACAGGGATGGGGACACTGGGATGGGAGCAGAGGGATTGGGAGAATGGGGATGGGACACAGGGATTGGGAGAATGGGGATGGGGGGACACAGGAATAGGGAAAATGGGGATGGTGGAGCATGGGGATGGTGGAGATGGAGATGGGGAAAATGGGGAGGGGAGGACAGGGATAGGGACACAGGGATGAAAGAACACAGAGATGGGACACAGGGATGGAAGGACACAAGGATGGGACACAGGAACAGGGACACAGGGATGGGACACGGGGATGGGACACAGGGATGGGACACAGGGATGGGGACACACAGATGGGACACAGGGATGGGACACAGGGATAGAAGGACACAGGGATGGGACACAGGAATAGGGACACAAGGATGGGACACAGGGATGGGACACAGGGATGGGACACAGGGATAGGGACACACAGATGGGACACAGGAATAGGGACACACAGATGGGACACAGGGATGGGACACAGGAATGGGACACGGGGATGGGACGCGGGGATGGGACACAGGGATGGGGACACACAGATGGGACACACAGGGATGGAAGGACACAGGGATGGGGACACTGCAGCTCCTGGACACCCAAACTCCTCGGGCCAGAGCGTTTCTGCTGCCCCATCCAGCAGGGATCCCTGCCCATCCCCAGCCCCGTTATCCCACGGCTGCTCCTGGAGCTGAGCTCATCCATCCCTGCAAGGCAGCAGCTCCCAGCAGCGGGAAGCAGGAGGTGGCAGGCCCAATTAAGCAGACTCCTGCTGATTAAGAGAAAAAACGCTAATTCCCCCACCCCACCACGCTCATTTCCTCCTCTTTCATAGCAACCGGCGCTGTCTGAGGAGCTGAGGAGCGCTCAGAGGTTAAGAGGGAGACAGTTAATTAATACTGTAACGGCCTAGCCCTTAATTACCCCTGACAGAGCTCAGGGAGCAGTGATCAGCACCATCCCTGTGTCCCACTGAGATTCCAGCCTGGAATTTGCTCTGTCCCGGGGGAAAGGAGGGACCCAGCACCATCCCTGTGTCCCACTGTGAGATTCCAGCTTGGAATTTGCTGTATCCTGGGGGGAAAGGAGGGATCCAGCACCATCCTTGTGTCCCACTGTGAGATTTCAGCCTGGAATTTGCTCTGTCCTGGGGGAAAGGAGGGACCCAGCACCATCCCTGTGTCCCACCCTGCAATCCCAGCCTGGGACTGAGGTGTGGGATGGTTCCTGTCTGCTCTGAGCATCCTCCCCCAGCCCTTTTGGGATCACAGCCCCATTCCCAGGGGATCCACCCGGATCAGAGCCATCGCTCTGAGGAGCTCCCAGTGACCCCAGCACGTTCTGTCCTTCACTCTGGGAATCCACTCCCAGAGCCCCCAGGCCCTGGAGAGGAACAAACTCTCCCTGAGGGAAGAAAACAGCCCAGGTGGGAGAGGACCTGAGCTCTCTGTGTGTGTGACACCAGCTGTGTGTGTGTGTCACCTCCTAAATGCCATCCCTGAGCTGGGGACCCACCTGGAGCCTGGTGGGGTGTGAGGGGAGGAAGGAGAGGAGTGTGAGGGGAGAAAGGAGCAGGAGAGGGGTGTGAAGGGAGGAAGGAGCAGGAGAGGGGTGTGAGGGGAGGAAGGAGAGGGGTGTGAGGGGAGGGAGGAGCAGGAGAGGGGTGTGAGGGGAGGAAGGAGCGTGAGGGCTCCAGGCAGGAGGAGCTGGCGAGGAGCGGCGGAGCCGGTGCTGCAGCTGAACCTGCCCGGAATAATAAACGGCAGCACAGCACCTCTGTCCTGCCAGGGGCACCTCTGTCCTGCCAGGGACAGTGCCCAGGGCCAGGGCCACCACCCCAGCCCCAGCACCTGCTAGATTCAACCTTGGAGAAAAGTGATGAGGAAAAATTAATCAGCTGGAGATGCCACAAGTGACAACTTCAGCCACGGCGTGGGTGGCCCTGCTGCCAAGCCTGTGGCGCTGCTGATGGCACCAAGAGCCTGGCACGTGCCAGGAGCAGCCGTGGTTGGGTCCCTGGGTAAGGACAGGGATCCTCCTGCCCCAGGATATCAGATCAGATCCTGGATGGGAGCACTGCTCCATCCTCCCACGGATGGTCTGAGATGGAGCAATCCCTGCTCGAGCTCAGGAGGTTCTTCCATCGATGAAATCTGTGCCCCAGCTGGGACATCTCCCAGCACCAGGCCAAGGAGAAGCATCACCAGCCACCACATTCCCTGCCCAGAGCCACAGATCCCAGCTGGGATCAAGTGGATCAAGGTGGCATCACCTTCCCCAAGCACCTGGATCCCAGCCCCACACTCTGCCCCCCTCAGCAACACCCACCAGGGTCCATCGCCTCTCCCAGTTTGGGAATGGGGTGTTGGGAACACTTGGCTGCCGGAGGTTGCCATGGCAAACTCAATGTAAAGCTGTCAGGGATGCTGTTTATGTTGCCAAGTGGGGAGGAAGGGAAAAAAAATAATAAAAAGAAAAAAAAAAGAAAAAAGAAAAAAATCAACTCCCCTAAAATTACCCTTCCTTGGCTCAGGTTTGAGATTTTTTTTCTCGTTGGGAATCCGAAGCTGCATCCGCAGTGGGATGAGAGAGGCAGCACGGACAGACGGACAAACGGAGCCAAAGCAGCCAATGAGAGCAGAGGAACGGCCTTGGAGCGCCTTTGCTGCCCCGCCGGCTGGAACTGCCCCTGCAGCGGCCGCGCTGCCCTCCCTGCCCACCTCACACCCCACTCACTCCTCTGGGAGCGGGGCTGGGCGCACAGAGGGAGCTGAAAATCCTCTGGGATGGCTGAATCCAGGCAGGAATCATGGGGTGAGACCCTTGGGGTGCTGCCATCACCGGGGGTCTGGGGAGAGCACCGGGAAGTGAAAATCCTCTGGAATGGCTGAATCCAGGCAGGAATCATGGGGTGAGACCCTTGGGGTGCTGCCATCACCGGGGGGGCTGGGGAAGGGACCAGACCCCCCTGCAGCCCCTCGGAGAGCAGGGAGACACCTTCCCAGTGGGAATGCAGGACCAGGCTCTGCACTGGCACAGGTGACAGCCTTGGGGACAGGGAGGGCACAGAAGGAGGGGACAGGGGGGACAGTGACAACCTTGGAGACAGGGAGGGCACAGAGGGAGGGGACAGGGGGGACAGTGACAGCCTTGGGGACAGGGAGGGCACAGAGGGAGGGGGCACGACCCCCACAGCGGGGCTGAGCCGGGTCGCTGTGCTGGTGGGACAGGGCCACGTGGAGCACGCGGTGCGCAGCCCGCGGTGACGGCGGCTCCGGGCGGGGTTCGTGGGGTCCCCGGTGTCCCCCCCGGAGCCACCGCGGGCAGCGGGGAGGGAGGGGGGCCCCGGCGGCGCTGGGGGCCCCTCCCCTGCACACTCACCAAATCGCAATGTGCAGATGGCAGCGGCTCCCGCTCCTGCTCCTGCCTGTTCCCAGCAACACCCCTGGCAAGGGAAGCCTTCCCTCCTTAACCCCTGCGGCGCCGGGCGAGGCCACCCGCAGGGGACACCGCGGGGCCGTCACCTCCTGCGGCGGGGGAGGAGACAAGGAGGTGGCGCACGGGGACAAACCTCATGCCCGGGGCTGGCGCGGAGGGGCAGGGGACATCCCAGCCGGGATTGTCACCCTCGGCGAGGAGGGGCGGGGTGGCAGAAGGTCACGGTGGCGGAACCTCCATCCTGGTGCCACGGAGAGGAGAAGGGGACAAGGCCAGGCTTGCGACAGCCAGACGGACCCCCGGACACTCAGGAGGACCCGTGCCCTTCCCCCGGCCACGCTGGGGTCCCCTCCTTGCCCCGGGCGGCTGCAGGTGCCGAAAGCAGAAGCGGTGGCAGCCGGGGACAGCCACCTGTGGCACCCGCGGGATGTCCCCTCCTCCCGCAGCAGCATCCGCTTCCTCCGCCAGGGGTGGGGACAGCGACACTGCCCTGCCCGGAGGGGCCCCCCCGCACCCCGCAGTGCCACCCCCGCCACACCTTGGGGACACTCCAGAGCCGAACCCTGGCACGGGGGACACCCCGGGGACAGCCAGACCCCCTCGCTCCTGGAGGGGCAGAGGGGGAAGGAGCCCGCAGGCTCCATCGGGCGAGGCGGGGGGAAAAACGTGGGGAATAAAAGTGGGGGGAATGTCCTGGGAAAGGAGCAGGAAAACGCCCAGGAAGCGCTGAGGCCTCACGGAGCGCGGCAGCAGCAGCAGCGCTGTGCCAGGGAAACTGAGTCACCAGCCCGGTGACAAAGCGAGTGACAAACCAGGCACGGAGCAGTGGCGGAGCCCAGGGCGCGGGGCTGGAGCTGCAGCCCAGGAATTCCTGCGGGAATTCGCTGTTGGGATCCGGCCCCTGAGGCTGCTCCTTGCCAGCCCCGCGGGCAGGGCAGGGTCCCCATGGCCCGCATCCCCGCGGGTCCCCGCGAGTGACAATTCCCAACTCCCACGAGTGACAATTCCCGATTCCCACGAGTGACAATTCCCGATTCCCACGAATGAGAATTCCTGTCTCCACGAGTGACAATTCCCGATTCCCAAGCAGCTCCTCCACACCTCCCTGTCCACGACACTGGGCTGGGGACGAGAGAGGGGACACGGCCACAAGCCACCGGCTACCGCAGGCTCAGGGTGCCTCAAGAGCCGCTGGCCCCGCGGTGTCACTGTCACCGGCGATGTCACCGTCACCCATGGTGACAGCCCTGTAGTATTTCCTCCCACACGGCTGTGCCAGGCACACAATTCCCGGTGCCAGCAGCACAGCCATGGGGCTGCCACGTGCAGGGCACAAGGCTGGGGCCTGTCCCCTAACCGGCTGTCACCCCCTTGGCCGCAGACCTTTGTCCCCACGCAGGTGACACCAAGGGTGGGGAGGCCACCAGAGCATTGTCCCGTGCCTGGCTGTGTCACACCATCCTCCTCTCCTTCCTCCTGCCAGGCCAGGAGGAGGGATGGCAGCAGGGCCAAGGTCACAGTGAAAGCAGAAGGAAAAGGCAGGAGGAGGTGACATTCCCCAAAATGAATGTCCCTGCCGCCACCCTGCAGGGCACTCACGCGGCCGCCACCACCCTGCTCATTCCAGCTGCTCTGGCTCCCATTTTGCTCCTATTTTGCCTCCTGCTAATTGACGTTGGAAAACTGCTGGGTTTTGGCGTGCCCAAGGCAGCAATTAACTCCTGCAAAGGGCAGGGAAGAGGCTGGAGGCGGAACGCTGGGCACGGCCCTGGCATGGATGCGGCGATCCACGACACGGCTCCCCAAATCCCTCTGCCCTGAGCCCCAAAATTCACACCCCTGAGCCCCCAAACCCACAGCCCTGAACCCCAAACCCCACAGCTCTGAGCCTGCTGCCACCAGGGGCTGTGACAGCCCTGGTTTGTGCCGTCCAGGCCTCCAAAATCGTCACATCCACGTGCCAAAGCCACCGGCGCAGCTGGCGGTGCCGGGGCTCAGGAATCTGCCCTCGCCCCCGGCCGGCCGGGGCTTCCCCGAGCCTCAGGGTGCAGCAGCCCAGGAATTCCATGGGGGTGGAAGCAAGGGAAAAGCAGGGAGCCTCCAGGCGAGCTGTCAGGGGGAATGTTTCCATCTAAGGCCTTGGTATTTCTCTGGCGGCGCCTGCACTAAATCAGCGCCGCTCCTCTCATTATTCTCTCGTGCTTTACAAGGTAGCACGGCCAGTGCAGGAATGCAGGAGGATGGGGAGCAAAGCCAGCCCTCTCCTGCAGCAGCAAACACCTGCAGGCCTCACCCTCTGCAGGGGCACAGCATCCCCTGGGCAGCCCCTCTGACACCTCCCTAGCAGCTCTGGTGCTTTTAACACCAAATGGTTTTGTTTGTGATCACCAAAATCAGAGAATGCGGCTTTCAAAATCAGAGAATGTGGATGTCACACCTGAGTGTAACATCCAGAGGACATTAAAAGCCATGGAGATGTGGTGCTTAGGGACGTGCTGCAGTGCTGGATTAAAGATTGGACTTGACAATCTTAAAGATCTTTTCCAGCCTCAACAATTCCGTGATTCTACACCGGAGCCCTCAGGTAGGGAGGAGCTGGGCTGTCTCGCTCTTTGCTCTGCATCTGTCCCTGTCTCCCCAAATTCACCTGGTCCCTGGAGGTGACAGTGGCACAGGGAGGATTGTCCTGGATGCCAGCACAAGGTTTTTTCCACTCCTCCATCCCACCTGGCACCAGGAAATGGGCTCTGCCCAGCCTGGGAGCACTGGGAAGCCACCTCGGGGTGATGCGGCAGCAGCTGGCACACAGTGGGTGACCCTTGGGCACACAGTGGGTGACCCTTGGGCACACAGTGGGTGACCCTTGTCTCCTCTCCTCCCTTCCCTCCAGGTGGATCTGCTGCAGGGAGGTGTCCAGGGCAGCAACTCCCACCCCACTGCCCTCTCCAGCTCTCATCCCTCCTCCAGACCCATCCTGGGCTTGGCTTAGCTCTGATTCACAGCCCAGAGCGAGTCCAAAGCCGAGCTTTGGGATTTGGGCAGCTTGGAATCGTGGAGCAAGGGGAGGAGGATAAAAACAAGGCAGCAAAGCAGGCCCTGGGGCTGCTCTGGCAGCACTCCAGGATGGACACGGAGCAGTGGCCACATCCCAGCCCTGTCAGAGCCCCTGTCACACCTGGGCAGCAGGGAGGTGACACCGAGAATCCTGGCAGGATGGGGATCCCAACTGCAGGGAGATGCTGCAGCCCCAGCACTTGGATGCTGTCCTGGGAGGCCCCTGAGGAGCAGGAGAGGCCAGGGAAAGGCTGGGGGCAGTGTCTGAGCTGGCCAGGCTGGAGCAGAGGCCACAGGGCTGGGATGGTGCCGAGGGCAGGAGGGAGGAGCCCGGAGCCCTCTGCTCCAGAGCCGTTCCTGGGCACAGCCCCAACCAGGATTTTGGGCTTTTGGATCCCAGGACACTCCTTAGGCAGGAGCTGGGGCAGAGCCTGGGTTATCCCAGAGCAGGGCAGGGATGCTCTCACCATTCTCAGCTCTCCCCAACCAGGATTTTGGGTTTTTTGGATCCCAGGACAGCAGGATGTTGGCAGGAGCTGGGGCAGAGCCTGGGTTATCCCAGTGCAGGGCAGGGATGGTCCCACCATTCCCAGCTCTCCCCAGCCAGGATTTTGGGTTTTTTGGATCCCAGGACAGCAGGATGTTGGCAGGAGTTGGGGCAGAGCCTGGGTTATCCCAGCCCAGGGCAGGGATGGTCCCAGCATTCCCAGCTCTCCCATGGGATGGGGCAGCCCAGGAGCACTGGGAGCAGTTGGTGTCCAGCTCATCGCCCCACACACCTGAGCACAGCCCCAAAGAGCAGAGATCCCACCAATCCCAACTCCCACCTTCCCACATCTCATTCGAATTTTAAACTCAGCTGAAATTAAATCAAACCCAGAGCACGGGGCAGTCTGAGAAGCAAAACAACACTCGGGGGACAGGAGAGCCACCGGGCAGGACAGGAGGACACAGGCACGGTATTTTTAGCAGGATTACACAGGGACAGGGGATTCCTACCCCGAAGATCCCTGGGGGATGAAAATAGGGCCCGTCACTTCCTCCAGCAGCGGCAGCCGGGGGAAGCATCTGCTGCTCGGGGCAGGCAGCAGGAGGAGAGGGGCAGCCCGTGGGTTTTGGGGTGCCCAGGACACCCCAGGACAGCGAGGGGCACCTGGTGGCTCACCTTGTCACCGCCGGAGCCGCTTCCTCTTCCCTGCTCCGTGAAGAATCCCGTGGAAAAAAAAAACCCAAACTGGCAGCAATCCCTCCCAAAAATCCCCTCTGGGGAAACTGAGGCAGGAGAGGCAGAGCTGGTGGGACAGCACAGGGAAATTGGGGGATCCCCTAAAGCCGGGGATGTGCCCGTAGGGGATCCCTAACAATTCCAGATGTGCTGTAGGGGAACCCCCAACAATTCCAGAGCGGGAAGGGCGCTCCAGCACTCGGCTCCCAAGGGTGGCAGCAGCCCTGGGGACACGGGGAAGGGCTGGGGACAGCAATGCCCCTCCTGCCACCGCCACCACGTGAGCCGGGATGGGTGTCCCTGCTCCCAGCGCCGAGAATTCCCGCTCTGGATCACATCCCTGCCGGCCACCCTGTAACTCCTGCCAGCCCGGCTAGCTCAGATCCCTCTCCCCACACTCACATCCAGCCCTAAATCCATATTTTCCCATCAAAAAAAAAAAAAAATCCCCTGAGCCCAGCAGGGATTTTCTAAGGGACAAAACCAGCAACAAACAAAGGACGGGAGAAAGGTACAAAAAAAAATAAAATTAAATTTAGAAAAAAAAAAAAAGCGGCGAACACTTTTTGCTGCTGCAAAGGGTTAAAAAAAATAAAGTCGGGAAAAGCGATAGGAAAAACACACGCGGCTCCCAGGGAAGAGCGCGCCGGCTGCTCCCGTTTCCCTTCCCAACATGCCCCGCTCCTGGGAAAGTGTGGGCTGTTTTCCATATATAACTGCGAACTGTTCCATGCAGTAAGAAGTCTAATTAAAGGGAGCCAGGCGAGCAGAGGAAGGCGATATTTATCCCGGAGAAAAGAACCCCCATCCTCAAAATCCTAAATGCAGACCCCGAGCCCAGTAAGGGGGAAAAAAAAAAATAATAAAAAGTTCCGTGGTGGTGGTGGTGGTGTGGAGATCGGGGAAACAAAATAAAAAAAAAAGAAAGAAAAGGAAAGGAAAAAAAAAAAAAACAGGCGGGAGAGGCAAATCAGAGCTTGGAAAATATGGAGAAATAGGAGGGGAGAGCCAGATGGGCCAGGAGAGCATGGGGAGGGGCAGGGCAAGGGGAGGGAAAGCTCCTCTGAGCTGGGGTGGGCTGGGAGGGGGCACAGCCACCCCCGGGAGCCTCCCTGGGTCCTCCTTGCCCGGCCCCCCGAGGTGGGAGAAGCGAGGATTTGAGCAAACAGCAGGAATCAGCTTGGAAAATAAATAGGAAAGGGGATCTAAGCGTGCGGGAAGGGGCTGGGGGTGGGAAATGCCGGGAGGCACCGTGAGGGACCCAGGGTGGGTGGGAGAGGCGGGGAGGGAAGGGGCGCCACGCTGGGCACCCACCCTGAGCACCCCCTGGCAAAGGGGGGGACCCACAGGGTCCCACCCCAACACCCCAGCCCGGCCGAACCCCACCGGTGTTTTGGAGGAACTGTCTCTGAGGGATGGAAAAAACCTTGGAAAAAGCCTGGATGTGCTTTTGAGAGGAGCTTTGTTCGAGCTGTGCTTCCCACCAGCGCCAGGCACTGCCCTAACCCAGAGCAGGCACCACACTCCCGGTTCGGGGGGAGTCAGAGCAATTAAAAACCGTTAGCGGGCTTTAATTAAGTGCTGATTATACGAGCTGGGGAGAGGCACCACCACCAACACCACCACCATCATCATCATCATCATCATCATGGGCGATGATTCCAACTGGATGGGGCTCTTTGCTCCCTAAAATTGCACTTTGTCCTGCTGCCACCCTGCAGTCACCCCAGTCTGGAGCTGCGGAGTTTGGGGGGTCATTCCCAGCCCTGTCAGTCATTCCCAGCCCTGTCAGTCATTCCTAACCCTGACATTCCCAACTTTGACATTGCCAACCTTGACATTCCCAACCCCGACATTCCCAGCCCTGTCAGTCATTCCCAAGCCTGACATTCCCAACTTTGGCATTCCCAACCCTGACATTCCCAGCCCTGTCAGTTGTTCCCAACCTTGAAATTCCCAGCCTTGTCATTCCCAGCCCTGTCAGTCATTCCCAACCCTGACATTCCCAACCCTGACATTCCCAGCCCTGTCAATCATTCCCAACCCCATCATTCCCAGCCCTGTCAGTCATTCCCAACCCTGTCATTCCCAGCCCTGGCATTCCCAGCCCTATCCCCGCCCTGCAGCCCTGACCTGCCATCCTGTTTATGCCACATCCAACCCCACGTGTTCCCTCCTCCCAGCACCTCCCAGCTGCACCAGTAACCCCGGCAAACTGGGACAGCCCTTCCCTCAGACAGACGCATGACGTCCCTGCAAGGAGGGATTGGGGCCTTCCACGGCCCTAAAGCCAGGCTTTGCCATAAATCCCAGCTCCCCCAAAAAAAACCACCTGCAGTGATGCTGGGATGCAATCCCAGATGGTTTGGGGTGGAAGAGACCTTAAAGCTCATCCCATTCCATGGGCAGGGACACCTCCCACTATCCCAGGGCGCTCCAAGCCCAGCCTGGCCTTGCTAGGATGAGCTCAACCTCAGACACAACAGGGACGGTGCTGCTGGGGGGGCTCACACCCCAAACAGCTCCCACAAAACCCCGCAGCCTCTGCCCAGCCTCCAAACAAAGCAGCCCTGGGGTCACCCGAGGTGACAGGGGCCACCAGCCCCTGTGTCCTGGCTGGAGCTGGGGCTGTGGGAGGCTCTGGCACGGCCCGGCCCTGCCCCAGGTGGGGCTCTAAGCACCAGCGCTAATCCCGGGATAATTGCGGCTTTAGCAGCGATAGGGCCCAGATTAGTGGGGAAATCCCGGTGTTAGGGGCACCGAGCTGGCACCGAGCGGCCACGGAGCCAAGGGAGAGACGGATCCTGGGAATAGAGTGAGGGATCTGTGGGAATGGAGTGAGGGATCCCGGGAATAGAGCAAGGGATCCCAGGAATAGAGCAAGGGATCTGTGGGAATATAGTGAGGGATCTGTAGGAATATAATGAGGGATCCCAGGAATGGAGTGAGGGATCCCGGGAATAGAGTGAAAGATCTGTGGAATACAGTGAGGGATCCTGGGAATAGAGTGAGGGATCCCAGGAATGGAGTGAGGGATCCATGGGATACAGTGAGAGATCCATGGGATACAGTGAGGGGTCCCAGGAATAGAATGAGGGATCTGTGGGATACAGCAAGGGATCCCAGAAATACAGCAAGAGATCCATGGGAATACAGCAAGGGATCTATGGGGATACAAAAAGGGATCCACAGGAATACAGTGAGGGATTTGTGGGATACAGAGAGGGATCCACGGGAGTACAGCGAGGGATCCTGGGAATGCAGCAAGGGATCCACAGGATTCAGCGAGAGATCTGTGGGAACATAGTGAGGGATCCCAGGAACACAGTGAGGGATCCATGGGAGTACAGCAAGGGATCCATGAAAATACAGTGAGGGACCCCAGGAATGCAGCGAGGGATCTGTGGGAACACAGTGAGGGATCTCCCCAGACACGGGCACCCAGCACAGACACACACACACCCGTGGCTCAGGGTGTGATTTCCACTCCCCATCCCAATGGAAAAATGCCAAACCCACGGGCAGGATTCCCCTCCAGCCCAGCTGTCCCGCCCGGGATTGCTCTGCCTGCTGGAATCCCCTCCATTCCCAAGGCTTTGTTTCCTCTTCCCTTTCCCAGCATTTTCTCTGCAGTATCAGGGGCCTTCCTCATCCTCTCCATCACCTCCCACAGAGCCCAGGCAAGGGGCTGGGCAGGGGGGTTTGCTCCTGGAATAAAGAGGAGAGTGGGAATAAAGGATGGGAGCTCGGATTGGGGTTGTCCAGCACTGTTTGGGATGCCCCAGAACTGTTTGGGATCCCCCAGAACTGTTTAGGATCCCTCAGAACTGTCTGGGGTCCCCCAGCATTGTTTGAGATTCCCCAGCATTGTTTGGGATCCCTCAGAATTGTTTGGGATCCCTCAGAATTGTTTGGGGTCCCCCAGCACCACCTTGGCTGCTCCCACACTCGAGAGGAGGCTGGTTTGGGTGAGGAGGCTGAGATTTGGGAAAATCCCTCTGCTCCCTGCTGGCTTTTCCTGGATCCCTTCCCAGCGACCCTGTTCCCAAAGGATCACCCCAAGAGGGGACAGATCCCAGCCAGGTCCCAGGGACTGAGACACAACAAGGCCGGGCCGTGCAGGCAGCTGCGTCCGGGGGAGTGGGAGGAGGAAGGGAGGCTCCCTCATTGTCCTCTCCAGAGGGAAAAGGGACAGTCCCGAGCCTGGAAGCACCAGGGAACGCCAGGAAACACTTCCAGCTCCTCACTCCAGCCCCTGGGGCTGCAGGGCCCCGTCCCCCCGGCGCTGCAGAAACTCCATCTGCAGCAGCTTCCCGGGATTCCATGCACTTCACGTCCGACTGCAGGAGCCGGAGGATCCCCTGGCTGCTGACCTGCACGGAAACGCCCGGCTGCTGCTGCTGCTGCTGCTGCTGCTGCTGAGGGAGGGAGGGAGGGGAAGCTGGGCAAGGAAAGGCCATTCCTGCAGCCAGCTCTGGGTGGGGGATGCTCCAGCAGGTGCCCAGTGAGGTGAGACAGGCACAGAGCACATCCAGGGATGGGGAGAGGTGGGAAAACGGTGCCGAGAAGGGAAGCGGGGAATGGGGAGGGATGAAAGGCACAAGGGATCCTCTGCTCCCTGCTGGCTTTTCCTGGATCCCTTCCCAACGACCCTATTCCTAAAGGATCACCCCCAGAGGGGACAGATCCGAGCCAGGTCCCAACCCCCCCAGGTCCAAGGGATGAAAGGTCAGGAGCTGGCACAACAGAATCCAGCGGTGGATACGGAGCTGGAGCACGGCATGGATGGGTTTTGAGCCCATGGGATGGGCTGCAGCCATTCTGGAGAATCCATGGATAGCAGGACAGCCCCCTCTGGATGAGCTTCCCCCAAAACAGGGAGCAGCATCTCCGCACTCTGCCCGTGGTTCCAGCCTTTTCCACCTCCTCCTGGAGCCCCAACCAGCACCCAGCACTCTCCAATAAATCCAAAATGTCCCTGAGGTGAGCAACCCGTGGATTTAACACCCCGTGGAACAGCCAGGCCGGCTCCCAGGGGCACAGCACACCCTGGGGATGCCAGAGCAGGTAGCAGGATGAGGTTTTCCAGCTGGATTTCCCCATGGGGATGCTGTTTACTTTCTCCTTCCCCCGGGAAATCTCTTGCTGACTCAGGAAACACCCTCAGGCACAGCTCTGCGGAGAGGAGACACTTCCCAGCCACAGCTTTGCTCCTTCCTTTCGTTTTTTTGGCCAGTCCAGTTGGGGTCAGATTGGAGAGCAATCAGTCACTTGGGAAATAACACCACTCCAGGCCTCCTCCCTCAAAGAAACCTCAAAAGACAGCATTTAAGGCGAGCTTAATTTGGACAACTAAAAATAGCCAGCACCAGTCACACTGGAAAATGCAGGATGTGGAGCTTCACCCTCTCCCAGCTCCAGCCTGCACACAGGGGTTTGTGGCCCCCAGCCCCACAGGTTTGTCCCTAGGGATGGCCTGGCTCCCCCAGGGAATCCAGCAGGACCCTCTGAGGCCCATCCCAGAGCCCTGCCCGGCTGCTCCGATCAAAGTGTGGGGACCCAAAACTTTCCCAGGCAGGATGTGGTGACTCAGAGCCACGTCTGCAGAGAGGGACACCCAGGAAAGATCCCAGCCACGCTTCCCAGCTTCTCCCAGCCCAGCCAAGTCTGTGATCCTAGCTCCCTGCAGCTGATTCAGCCCTGGGTGAAGGCAGCCAGGCCTTGAATCCTGGTTGTCATTCCCGCTGTTCCAGAGGCTGTGACCCCTTCCAGCCTTGCTCCGGCCATCCTGAGGTTCCTCCAGCGCCAGCCTGGCATTCCCAGCTGCCAGCACGGCCACAAATCCAGGCTGCCCTCATTTCCCTGCACTCCCCCTCCTTGCACCGAGCTCTCCCTCCTTGCACTAATCCCTCCCTGCTCCAGAGGCAGGAATAATGTTTAACTCAGGTTCACGCCGGAGCACGAGCTCCCTCCCAGCCCGGGTCAGCCCCAGGCGTGTCCCCATCACCGAGGCCGTGCCAGATCCCTGCTGCTGGCACAGCCACGTGCCCGGCTCCGTCAGGAAGCCCCTCTGGAGCGGGAATCTCCAGGAAGCTCTCGGCTGCCAGCTGCAGCGATCTGTCACGCCGGGGCTGGGACGCAGCCGGGCTCAGCTCTGCAGGTGCCGTGAGAATCCCACAGCCGGCAGATCCCGCTTGGAGCTGTCCCACCTGCCCGGGGATCATCCCAAAATCAGGGGGCTTCGACAGAGCAAGGATGAGAGGGGACTGCTGGAGGACTGAGCCATCTCCTGGCTCGTCCCGGTGTCCCTGGGCTGACTGTGGAATGGCAGGAGTGGGAAAGCAGCTTTGCCACCGCATCCTGGGCTGTGCCCCCAGCAGCGCTCCAGCAACACGGGGTTATTTTTAAGAAGCTGGTGAGAAGGTGGGAAGGGAGGTGAGGAGCTGGAATGCCGCGAGGGCCACGCCACTAAGCTATGGAAAAGCTGGAGCCCCTGAGAGGCGAGGCATCGGCATTCCCAAGCAGGAACAAAAGGCGAGAAGCGAAAAGCCGAGGGCATTTCAGGGGCCACGGGGCATTCCAGAGGCCATGGGCACCTCCCGGCCGAGCGAGGGGTGGCGAAGGGACAGTAAAGCTCCAGCTGCTGCAGCAGGGTCCTTAATTAGCATCTCGAGAAACGGCGCCGAAAATCAGACACCTTCTGCCCGAAATCCGAGCCCGGACCTGAAAATCCGATCACCGACCCCGATGCTCAAAGAGCAAAGGTCACTTCCAACCCCACGCAGGCCCCGCCACCGCCCCACAGGGCTGCGCTGCCCCTCGGTCCCCCCGGAGCCCGGATTCACCCCCTGCCCACCGCCAGCCCCCCCAGACTGAGCAGAGGCAGCACGGTGAGGGCCAGCGGCTTATTTTTAGCCTGGAGAAGGCAGGAGCCGGGAGCAGCCATCCCGACTCTTGCCCTTGGCATGGGACACGCCGCTGTCCCCCCCGGGCCGCCCGCACCCCGCTGCCCCCCGGCTCTGCAGCGCTGCGTCCCCCCCGGGCTGGCATCACCTCCCCTGGCACGGCTCCTGGGCCCGGGCAGGAGGAGGAGGATGCTGGGCTCAGCCCTGGAGCCGGCCCCGCGGCACAAGGAGCGGGATTATTTACAGCTCCTTAACGGAGCGAGGCAGGGCTGACCTTTCCGAGCCGCAGACAAAGAGGAGATGTCGGGAATCGCTGCTGCGGGACCCTTCCCGACCCGGCGGGATGAGCGAGGGGCCAGACCCACGCTGAGGGGGGTTCGGCAGCGGGGAGCCGGCCAAGGCCACGGAGAGCCAAGCGCGCTGGGATCCCAGCCTGGGAAAAGGAGGGATCGGATTCCTCCCTCCCCGGCCCCGCCGGACAAACTCTTCCGGGTGGGGACTCCTACGCGCCGCGCTCTGCCCAGGCACAGCTCGCTGCTCCTTCCCGCAGCCCACGGCTGCCTCGGCGGCGCCAAAACACGGGGATACGGCACGGAATGGCAAAATCGGGGCCGCTCCTCGCCCCCGGCGCCCCGCTCGGCTCAGCCCAGCTGCCGACTCATCCCTGCCGTGGAAGCGTCGAAGGAAAAGTTTCCCCGTCAGCACAAAACGCCGACACTTGGCCGAAGCTTCCCCTTGGCTGCTGCTGCCCTGGCCAGGAGTTCCCCCCGCTGGGGACACGCCAGGGCCTGGCCCCGGGTGGCCGCAGTGGGCGGGGGTGGCAGGGGACAGGCCTGGTCCTTGCAGTGTGACACTGGTGTGGCACTGGTGTGGCACTGGTGTGGCCCAGTCCCCACACTGTGGCACTGGCGTGGCACTGGTGTGGCCCAGTCCCCGCATGTGGCACTGGTGTGGCCCCAGGGGCTGCCACAGCCCCTGTGCTGCAGGGAAGGGAGGAATTCCTGAAGCCAGGAGCGCTCCCATTGGCACTGGGCAACGGATGATCGATCCCATGATGATCAATCCCACAATGGATGATCGATCCCATGATGATCAATCCCACAATGGACGATCGATCCCATGATGATCAATCCCACAATGGACGATCGATCCCATTTGCTCTGAAGCTGCAGGATTTGGGCAGAGGGCTCCTGGTGTCACAGCTGTGTGTGTCCCCTCCCCAGCCTGCACCCTCCTGGTCCGTATTTAGGTCCCCATGTAGGACTTGATGCCACGATCCAGAAATCCCAGGATTTTCAGCCCAGGAGCACCCCACCAGGGTCCCCATGTCCCTCACCACCAGCCTGGGCCACAGCGGCCTGGTCACCCCCAGCCCCAAAAGGGAATCCCACAACCCCAATCCCTGATTCCAGGGGCCTCGCTGTGCATCAGCTTCCCACGTTCAAATCTGAGACCCCTCCCAGAAGCTCACAAACGCAGGAGGACTCTGAACTCAGCTCTTACTCACAGAGAGCTCTCCCAGGATTTAAGGTGCTTAATTAGCGGTTTAAAAGAGTCACCAGCTGGGTGGGTGACACCCCAGTGGGTGTCATGCACTCCACAGGGCTCCAGCTTCCCTCCTGTCCCTACCCAGGCTTACCTCGTGTGTTTTTTCCCTTTTCCTAATGATCCAGCAGAGGGGCAGGGTCCATAGAAACTCTATTATCCCCGTGCATTAAAGCCAAAAGCAACTAATTAAAACATCAAAGTCACAGGGTTCATTAGCTCGGCCTCGGTGCTGGTAGGAGGTGACAGGGATTGTGGCTGTCACCCGACTGCTCCCAGGGACCCCAGGGCTGGCCCTGCACCCCAAAACACATTCCCTGTCCCAGTGTCACTGGGAAAGCCAGTGGTTTCCACTGGAAAATCACTGGGCTGGGCAGGATCCTGTCACCTGCATGTCCCCCAGCTGGTCACCTTTGCCTGCACCAGTGTGGAGAGGAGGGAGGTTGGGGACAGCTCTGCCACCTTTGCCATCAAAGCTGCTTCCCCCAGGAGCATCTCCAGTCCCATCACAACCCATCAGATCCCTATTCCCACCCAGCACAACACGAGGGGGACAGGGATGGGTTCAAATTCCCAGCCCTGCACACCAGATCCGCTCTGGTGTGTGAGAACAGCCATTCCTTACCGGGAATGCTGCAGCGCCCCTGGATCTGGGAGTTCCCAGCAGGCCACAGGACATGGGGGACACCAGGGAAGTGGCACCACTTGTGGCCACTTCCCATCGAAGGGCCTGCATCCATCACCATGGTCACACTGAGCACTGGTCACTTCCACTGCCATGGTCACACCGAGCACTGGTCATCTCCCATTGCCATGGCCACACCAAGCACTGGTCACCTCCCATTGCCATGGCCATATGGAGCATGGGTCACTTCTCATCCAAGACCTGCATCCCATTGCCATGTTCACACTGACCATTGGTCACTTCCCATACAAGGGTCTGCCTCCCATCCATCACCACAGCCACACTGACCACTGGTCACCTCCCAAAGGACCTGCATCCCATCGCCATGTTCACACTGACCATTGGTCACTTCCCAAAGGACCTGCATCCCATCGCCATGTTCACACTGACCATTGGTCACTTCCCAAAGGACCCACACCCATTTCCACGGCCACACTGACCATTGGTCACCTCCCAAAGGACCTGCACCCCATTGCCATGTTCACACTGACCATCGGTCACCTCCCAAAGGACCCGCACCCATTTCCACGCTCACCCCGCGCCTCCCATGCGGGGCTCGCTGTCCCTGCCCAGCCGCTCCCGGAGCCCAGCGGAATCCCCGGGCTCTCACCGCAGGTTTTCCGCCGGCTCCTTTCCCAGCAGGGCGCAGCCGTGCCCGGCGGGGAGGAGCCGTGGGCGAGGAGGAAGCCAGAGCTGCCAGCCCTTTTCGCCGGGCCCTGCACGGGGAGCAGCAGCAGCAGCAAACGGGCGGCGGCTGCGAGTCCTCCCCACCGCAGGGATTTGGGTCCCCAAATCCCCGCAGGCTGGAACGGGCGCGTGTGGCCACTGCGGGAAAACTCCGCTCGTGGCCTAGCAGGGAGGAGAAACAGGAAAATGGGGGAAAAAAACCCCAAAACAACACATAACCCGAGAGAGGAGCGGGGAACGCGCGGAGAACGCGCGGCCCCGGCGAGGGGCGGGCGGGGAAGGAGCGGGCTCGTCTCGCAGGGCTTGGGGACAAGGGGAAACTCCAGGCTCAGCTCCACCCCGGCGCTTTCGACTGCTAAACAATAGTGGAGAGGAGCAGCCGTCCCTCCCTGCTCTTACTCATCCTGCCCGAGGATCTGTGCCACCCTTCGGCTGCCCCCGCCCTGCCCGGCCTCTGCCCGGGGGCTCGGGCACGGCGGCTCCCAGCTCCGGAGGCTCCCGCAAGGCTCGGGTGACAGCGACAGATTCCCCCGGGAAGAGATGAGGACCCACGGCACGCGAGCGGCGAGCCGGCAGCGCAGGGAATTCCCTCCGTCATCATCGCCAGCGGAAAAAAAAAAAAAAAAAAAAAAAGAAAAAAAAAAGAAAAGAAACCAACACCCAACAACAGCCTGCGCCCTCTCAAACCTCTCTACCTGCAGCGCTCGCAGCACTTCCCAGCGCTTTTCCAGGCGGGAAGGAAGCGGGGAAGGAGCCGGGGCTCGGGCGGGGAGCGGCAGCCGCGGCCCCGCCGGCGGCCAGGGCGGGACGGGGCCGGAGCCCGCGGGGAATGCGCGGTGCCAGGGCAGGAATGGGGAAGCGCTGCCTCCTGCCCTGGGCGCTTCCCAGCTCCACCTGCCCCATCCCGGCACCTTGCCCGTGCCACGGCCATCCACGCACCCGAGGCGATCCAGCCCGGCCCCAGGGAGTCACAGGGAGCGATTTGGCCTCCAAGCCCCCCCAGCGCCCATCGCTGAGGAAGGGTCCTGCCCCCCTCAGATCCGAGGGGCACCTGCAGCCCCCCTGAGCCGCCAGGCAGCCCGTGGGGAGGGTTCCGGGGGGGTCACCTGAGCGGGCAGCCGGGGAGGGAAGCCCAGGGCTGGGGAGGGATCCCCGGGGCGCGGCGGGGTGGGGCTGGCGGAGCGCGGGGGCGTCAGCCTCTCTCGCTCATGATTTAATAATTTAGGTGCGTTTCAGTGCTCAGAGAAGCGAAAGATTGAGGGCAGTGTCTGGAGCCAGGCAGGGCGCAGGCAGCGGTGCAGCCCCTGCCTTGCCCACGCAGCCCCGGGGGGTTTGGGGTGGGGGGCTCAGCTCGGGGTCCCCCCGGCCCTAGGATGGCTCTGGGTGCTCCATGGCGAGCTCCGAGCACTCACCTCCACCCCAGGTCGCTGCCCTCTGCTCCTGCCCGTCCACCCACGTCCAGGGCTGCCGGTCCACGGCCACGGGCAGAAACTGGCTGCACTGGTTTGAGCTTCGCAATGCAAACCCCCACCCAAGCTCAGGTCTCCAGAGATAAGAGCACAATAACCTATTGTCCCTCCTCCCCTCCCAACATCTCCACTCGCCTCTGGCGAAGCAGGGAGGGACCACCCAGCTCCGCACAGCCCCCCCGCCCCCGCCGCCGGGCAGCCCACGGGGGGCACGGACCCACCGAGCCAGGCCAGGGATGCTCGGAGGCTCCGGAGCCGGGGCTGGGATGCAGGGAGAGCGCTGAGGGCAGAGGCAGGAGGAGGCGGACGAGGCCAGAGCCTGGCGGGGCTTCCAATAGATTTCCTGATTTATTTTTTAATTTATTTTCCGCCTCCCCACTCCTGTTTTCTCTGAGAGCCGTGGCTCTGCCCAGCTGGATTGGTGCAGGCAGGAGGGGGACGTGCCCAGCCGTGGCGTGGGCAACCCCCACGCACCTCCCCACCGCATCCCACCCTTCCCACCGCCCCCCACCCGAGTCACCCCACTCCAGGCAGGGAGCAGCCCCCTTTTCTGCCCCACAGGTGGGGAAAAACCACCCCAAACCCACCCACGCAGCACCTTCCCCGCTCTGTCCTTGGGCTGCCGCAAGCCCCCCTCCCCTTCCCCCGCCTCTTCCTTCCTCCATCATCCTCATCCTCCTCCTCCCCGCAATGCCACAACTCGCTGCCTCCCAAAAAATCCAGCAACACGCGCGACCGGGAACCCCCGCGCCCCCCGCCAGCCGCCTCAAGGGCGGGCAACAAGTTGTAGGATCCGACCGGAGCGTCCTCCCCCACCCCAAATACCGGGGGGCTGCCGGGCTTGCCCCCCACAAGATGTTTGGGGGCTGCACGCCCCGCAGCCGCCCACGCCCCAGAGCGGCCGGACCGCGGTCACCCCACCACCCCACCTCTCCCACGTGGGGTTGGGGTCGGGGGGCTCCCACACCGAGCCCCCCCGTGATGTAGGACCCCACGCCGAGTCCCCCCCATCCCACCTGCTGCACTGGGACGGAGCGGGGCGGTGAAATCCCCGCTGCCCGCGCCCCACCCGCCCGGCACAGCGGGGACAGCGATGCTCCCACCCACCCGCGCCCCCCGCTCCTACAAAGAACCCACTCCGCGTCCCCTCCACGCCACTCCCGTGCGTCCCCGCAGTGTCCCCAACACCTCCAAGCCCCCCTGGGGACCCCCGTACCCCGCTCGCTGGCGGGGTCCCCTCGCGCACTCACCGGCTCCGGTCCCACGGCGCCCGGCTGGCGGCGGAGCCCCCGCGACTGGCCATGGGATGGAGGGGGAGCGGTCCCGGAGCTAACGGGAGAAAATGCTTGTCATGGCAACCCCCGTGCCGTGCGGGGCCGTGCGGGGCCGGGCCGGCGAGGGAGGGGACGGCGGACAGGGAGGGGGAGGGCTCGTCCCAGCCCGCCGGGGGAGGGGCTCCCTTAAGGTGGCTGCACGCCCCGACGGCTGCTTAAGGGGGACGGGGAAAGGAACGGGGTGAAGGGCACGGCCAGGGGGGACAGCGGGGTGGGGGGGACCCCAAACTGGGGCAGGAGCCCATGGGCAGAGTGGGGGGTGCACGCCTGGAAAGGGTGGGGACAGCCCTGGGCAATGTGGGGACACCTCTGGGAAAATGGGGATCCCCAGGCAGGGTGAGGACACCCCTGGGAAAATGGGGATCCCCAGGCAGGATGGGGACACCTCCGAGAAGAATGGGAACACCCCCAGGCAATATGGGGACTCCCAGGCAGGGTGGGGACTCCCAGGCAGGATGGGGACACCTCCGGGAATAGTGGGGACACTCCCAGGCAATATGGGAACAACCAGGCAGGATGGGGACACCTCTGAGAAGAATGGGGACACCCCTAGGCAATATGGGGATTCCCATACAGGGTGGGGACACACTGGACAAGCCAGTGGGTGCACCCCCAGAAAGGATAAGGACACCCCCAGGCAATTTGGGGACCCCCTGGGAAGACTGGGGGGGATGCACCCCCAGAAAGTTTAGGGACCCCCCAGGACAAGAGAACATTTGCACCCCAAACAGTGGGAGGACCCCACGGGCAGAACAGGGGGTGCGACCCCAAATAATGTGGGGACCCGACAGGCAGTGTGGGGACTCCAAAAAGCAAGGGCACCCTCATGTCCAACCCTCTCCCCACTCCAGGTGTGGAGGAGGCAGAAGGAACTCTGTGACCTGGGGCAAAATTGGGGGGTTTTGTGGGGTTTTAGTGGTTTTGGTGTTGGTCCCTGGGTCTGACCCACCCTGTCCCCTCATGGGCCACCATCACTTTTGGGTAATGTGGGGACCCCCACGGGCAGTGTGGGCACCCCATAAAGCGAGAGCACCCTCATGTCCAACCGCCTCCCCACTCCAGGTGTGTGGGAGGCAGAAGGAACTTTGTGACCTGTGGCAAAATTGGGGTTCTTTGTGGGGTTTTAGCGGTTTTGGTGTTGATCCCCGGGTCTGACCCACCCTGTCCCCTCATGGGCCACCATCACCCTGAGAGCCACCAGGGTCCAGCATGACCAACCCCCCCTACCCCAGATCCCACCCTCACCCCTTTTTTTAAAGGAACCCGGATAAAATCCCTCATGGAATCCTTCCCAAAGCAGGAAAAAGCTCTGGCCCTGCTGCCCACAGGCGGCGGCCCCGGGCCCAACAGGGCAGGGAGGGGGCGCCTTCAATAATCCCCTCCCGAGGCCCAGTTTGGGCTCCAGCACTTCCAGTTAAACCAGTGGAACGGCCACAGCCCCTCATTAGCCCCTCATTAACCCCTCATTAGCGCACTCAAGAGTTTTTTTTCCCCTTGGGGGCCTGCACCTCCATAATTCCACATCCCGAGGCCCCCAGGCCCTGAGGTGCTGCACAGGCCAGAGCTGGGCCTGCATGTGGAGCCCAAGCCTGGGAATTAATTTCCATAACATTTTCCATCAAAATCCTTCCCTCACTTGACCGGGATGGACCTTCCTGCTCAGCTGAGCTGATCCAGGGGTTGTTTTGGAGCAGGGAATGTTGTTTGGAGTCATCTAAATTACATTAGAGCTGCCCATGTTGGATTTAATTCCATCTCCGCATCCTTCCAAGCTTTGGGAAGAGGAAAATGCCCTGGGCTTGAAATTCCTCCTCAATTCCTACTTGGGAGTTCACAGGGTTATTCTTACTGAAAATAAAATAAAATAAAATATTCCTACTGAAAATAAAATATTTCGGGGCTAGGGATTCTCATGACAAGGACAACGAGTCTCAAAAACCAAACTCAGGCCTCTTCCACTGAACCGCTCCACGTTTGCCTGACACAGAAAAAAATGGGAATAAACCCAGGGATTTTATTCCTCCACCAAAATCTGCCAGCCCTGACCAGACTGGGTCTCGGTGAGCATGGAACAGCTTGGAAAAGAGGTGTTGGAGCAGCTGGCAGGCACCACTTCCAATGCAAAACTGCTATTGAGACATAATGGCCTTTTCCAACAGGTTCTGGGAGCTTGGAAGGAATCTCTGACCATCTGGATTCTGGCTCCTGGAAGGAAATCAGCCTTCCTGCCTCAGGGAAGCCGTGTGAGCAGGGCAGCTCGGCTATGCTGGGAATTTGCAGCCTCCTCATGTTCCTGGGTTTGGGTTGAAATGGGGGGAAAAGCAGATTTTCCACCCGGGGCAGTGGCTGCGGGAGGGAGCAGCCAAAATTCGTGTGAGAAATGTGATTCCTGTGTGGTGATTCCTGAACAGAACCATGAACAGCCCCAGAGCTTCTTCCAGGCCATGTTTAAAGAGAAGCACATGGAGGAAAAAGGAAAATCCTGGCAGGAGCAGGAGTGTCACCTCCAAGCCAGCACCAAGCTGTCCCCACAAGCTGCAGATGGGAAAAATTCCTTCACAGAATATTTTGGGACCCTCTGTGTGTGTCTCTGCTTCCCTCCTGCTCCACCCCCTTCAGCCACAGGCCACCTGCTCCTCCTGGTGGCTTGGCCACCCCCGGGGTGGTGACAGAGGTGTCCCCACACTGCACCCAGAGCAGGGAGGAGAAGGACACAACCCCAGAGCACGGGGGTAGCACTGGGGACAGGCTGGATTTGGGGTGACAATGGGGACAGGCTGGATTTGGGGTGACAACAGGGACAGGCTGGATTTGGGGTGACAATGGGGACAGGCTGGATTTGGGGTGACACTGGGGACAGGCTGGTTTGGGGTGACACTGGGGACAAGCTGGATTTTGGGGTGACACTGGGGACAAGCTGGATTTGGGGTGACAATGGGTACAGGCTGGATTTGGGCTGACAACAGGGACAGGCTGGTTTGGGGTGACAGTGGGGACAGGCTGGATTTGGGGTGACAATGGGTACAGGCTGGTTTGACTCTTGTCAGGAGCTCACAGGAGAGCTCTGAGGGAGATTCTGGATCCCACTGGGAATCCCTGCAGGGCCAAGGGCTGTGCTGAGCCTTTGTCCTCCTCATCCTCCTCGGGTCACAGCTGAATTGGGGTTTATTCCCTTTTTTTCCATGCTCTGGCCATGGATGCAGGGGCCAAATCCCCTTTCCCAGCTGGGATCCAGCCAGGAGCTCTCTCCTGGGCGCAGGAGGGATTCTTGGGGGGATTCCCAGATGGATTCCTGAGTGGATTCATGGGTGGATTCCCAGGTGGATTCACAGATGGATTTCTGAGTGGATTCCTGCATGGATTTCTCTCATTCCTTGCACCCAGCACCTGTTGCAGACTCCTCTGGATCCCCACCACATCCCAAAGGCCTCTCCCTTCCCATTCCCTGGAAAATCAGCCAAACTCCCCCAGTGACCAGTAGCACCCAAGTTCTCCATCAAGGCCCTAAATCCCCATGGGAATCTCGCCTGTTATCCTGATTTTTGCCACCTCTTTCCTTCTCCCAATGCTTTTCTGGCTGCTCTGGAAGCGAAGCAGAGCAGTGGGCAGTGACAGGCCTCAAGAAGACCCAGCATCACCAAGGTAAAAGAAATAACCCCAAAACAGAAAACTTCTCCCCTAAGTTCTTCCCTAAAAATAAAAGAATGAAAAAAGAAAAAAAAAAATCTGTCTTCCCTGATGATTTCCCTTTAAACCCAGCCTCTAATATTTGGATTAATTTGCTTTTAATGCCTCCTAGGCTGGGAACTTGTAGGTGGAGTTTTTTAGCCCGAAAAATGAATTAAATCAGCCGAGTTGTATCAGCCAAGTTACAAACCCATCAAAACCTGGGGCCAGATCCTGATCTCATCCCCGGAGGGGGCGGACGGGGTAAATCCAGCGCCGCTGGAATACGCGGGGAAAGATTTTGGTGAAGGATTTTGGAATAGAATTTTGGGAAGGATTTTGGAGAAGGATTTGGGGAAGAATTTTGTCACCGAGCTCCGGATTGGACCCCCCGGGTTTCTCATGGAAACACTGAGTGACTTTGGAGCACAAGGCAGAGTCAGGCGTCTGTGAAATCTCTCTCCATTCAAGGGCTAAATATAGGGAGAGGAGCGGCAGCAGCAGCGCTGTGACTGCTCGGGGATAAATAAACCCCGGAGAGGCTCTGCCGGGAATGCCGCGGGGTCCTGGGGGCACTGCAGGGACCACGGAGCTGGAGATGCAAAGGGGATTGAAGGGATTTTTCCTGCTTTTTCTGCCTCTTTTCCCTCTCCCTGCTCATCCCTGAGCTGCAGCACTCAGAGGTGCCCGTTCAAGGCTTGGATTCTTGCCTGGGGTTTGGGATGCCAATGGAAAAGGTCCCATCCCGGTCCCATGGCATCCACACCAATTCCCTGCTCTGCTCCCGGCCTTCCCCTCACTCCAAGGCCTTTGGAGACACCCCCAAAAAAAAATTACCGAAGCCACGGAACTGCTAATTACCCATCACCACACTAATGAACCTCTCCTAGCCCGTTCCTGCTCCCAATTACTCCAACAGCCCCGTTAATTCCTAATTAAGCAGCTCCTTCATCAGGGAAAAGGACCTTGACAGGAGAAGGGAAAACGCCAGAGGAGGAATTTGGGGATTGGGAGGGATTTTTGCTTTATGGCTGTAATTAGGAGATGAAATTGTTTGCTCACCTACAGAATTCATCACCAAAGTGCCTCCGAGCCTTCCCCTTGCCCATCCCTGCACATCCCCGGTTGGAAGCATGGCAGGATTTAAATTTGTTTAGGGCCCGTTATTAAACCCCCAAAATTTGTGACAGCTCAGGAGGAGCCTCTGGGCTGGATGAGGAGGAATCCCAGGATGCTGGATCCGTGCTTCTCCATGGATCCCCCCATTCCCCTCCCCAGCAACTCCCAGGGAAACAACTCCAGGGAAAACCCCCGAGATCCCGAAATGAACATTTTATCCCTCCAGTTCCGACCTCGTTTCATCAAGGAGGAACCTTGTACTCGGTGTTTGCAGCGCGGTAACAGCTCGGGGACCTTCGTGGGCCCGAGGAAAGTCCCCGCTGCCGGCGGTGACAGCGCGGTGGGCGGTGCTGAAAGGGAGGGGAGCGAAGTGACAGCGAGGGAGAGGGAGAAAAACGCTCTGCCCGTCACTCCCGAGCTGTCAGCCCCGAGCCGGGGAGGCGGGGGAGCCCCCGAGCCCTACTTTGGGACCGTTCTTCCCTCCGGGGATGAGAGGAGAAGGTGCTGGAAGAGCTGGAGATGCTCTTGGTCCCACCTGGATCCGGGTGACCCCGCAGAGAATGGAGGTGAAATCCTGGGATGCGGCAGCAAAGGCAGGGATGACCCCAGCAGGGTCAATTTTGTCGTCTTCACAAAGTTTTGGGGTAGGGAGCGGCTTTTCCAAAGGCCCAAGAGAAAAAAATCCAAAGGCCCAAGAGAAAAACTCCCAAAATCCAAAATTTGGAGGCCAAACCGGCGGCGCAAGCCCCTGTGCCACACGTGGAGCTCCAGCAAAGCCACCAGGAGCTTCCAGACATTCCCATCCTCCAGGATCCTCTCGATTCCTGCTCTCAGAAAGGTCGATTTCCTCTCTAACCCCACCTTCAGGTGCTTTGGGAGGCTGGGTGACAATAAGGGGACATCACCGGTGTTGATGCCACAGGGCAAAGCTGTGGTGCCACCCGAAAGATGAGGGAAATACCCAAAAGAGGGGTGAAATACCAAAAAGAAAGGAGTGAAATACCCAAAAGAGGGGTGAAATATCCATGAAAGGGATGAAATACCCAAAAAAGGGATGAAATACTCAAAAGAGGAGAGAAATACTAAAAAAAAGGGGGTGAAATATCCAAAAGAGAGGTGAAATACCCAAAAAAGGGATGAAATACCCAAAAGAAAGGTGAAATATCAAAAAAAAGGGATGAAATATCCAAAAGAGGGGTGAAATACCCAAAAAAGGTATGAAATACCAAAAAAGGTATGAAATACCAAAAAAAGGTGTGAAATACCCAAAAAAGGGGTGAAAATGAGTAGGAAAATATTGGATGCAAAGGTGACCTCTTGCCAAAACAGGAATAAAGAGGGAATAGGGAAAACCAGACACATTTCCAAGTGCAACAAACCCAGGAACGGCTCCTTTATTGGAATAATAACCATCAATAATGCATTGCTAAGGAGCTGCAGATGAGTGCAATTAAAAAAAGCAGCGCATTCCCCGAGCAAAAACCGAAATTATTCCTCACAGCTTCCCCGAGATTTATGGAAATGAAGCAGTTCCTGAAGCTCAGCAGAGCCGGGGAGCCCGGCAGGGGAGAAAGGGAAAAAAAAAAAAAAAAGGCAGGAAAAAAAGAAAAAAAAAAAAGAAAAAGGGCCCTAATGTAGGGATTTATAAATATTTTACAGCTGAGGAGGAGTGGGGAGCCATGGATATAGATGGGATTGCGGGTGGCTGTGGTGGGAGGAAGGAATTAATCACAAAAACGGAGGAGAAACTTTCCTCCAGGAGCACGTGGCCACACCCACGGCTCCCGAGGGGCCCCTGCTGCCAGGGAAAGTTTGGAGTTTGCTCTGGGAGGTGCAGATGTGACCCGGTGGCGATGCCCTCCCTCCCCTTGGCAGCGTGCCGGGCATGGAGGAGGCACCAAGAATTCCTTGGGAAAGGCGGAGTGTAAATATTGACCAGGAAAAGCTGGTGGATAAGGGCTGGGAAAGCCATGCTGAGGCAGGAGGGGGTGATCTGGGATTTGGGGCCGCTCAGACAGCCCAGAATTCCCATCCCAGGGTGGTGGGATCCTGGGGAATGAGATGATCCCAGATCCCAAACTCCTGTCGCTGTCCGGAGGGGCCCAGGACTGGGCTGGCAGCTCCCCCTCACCTCCTGCCGGGAAGGGAGCAGGGAATGAGCCCCAGGAAATGTCACCTGGGATGGGGACAGCAGTGCCCCGTGTCCCTGCAGGGAGGGGAGGGTCCTCTGCCTCCCTGGAGAGCAGCAGAGGAGCAGGGGGAAGCCAAGGCCGTTTCACGGGATCCTGGAATGGTTTGGCTGGGAAGGGACCTTACAGCTCATCCCCGGGGACAGGGACACCTTTCACTGTCCCAGCTTGCTCCAAGCTGGCCTGGGACACTGCCAGGGATGGGGCAGTGCTCCAGGTTTGTGCAGCTGGAGCTGTTCCCCCCATCCACAAAGATGGGGCAGGGGGAGGCTGGGGCTCCTCAGAACCTGCAGGGATCCTTCTGAGGCTGGAATATTTTCCTTTTCCCTCCCAGCGCTTGGCTTGTGCTTCCCAGGGACTTTGCAGCAGCTGGAACATCCCATCCTTGCTCCATCCGGGCTGAGCACAGGAACAATCCTGCACCAGGATCCCATTTCTGGTGTGGGATCCCATTCCCAGCTCCAAACCTGGCTCCATCTTCCGGGTCCTGGGTGCTGAGAGCTCCTTGATCCCTATTTATCCTTCCCTCCTTGCCTCCTTCTATCCATCCATCATCCATCCGTCCATCCATCCATCCATCCATCCATCATCCATCCATCATCCATCCATCCATCCATCCATCCATCCATCCATCCATCCATCCATCATCCATCCATCCATCCATCCATCCATCCATCCCTGTGTCCATCCATCCATCCATCCATCCATCCATCCATCATCCATCCATCATCCATCCATCCATCCACCCATCCATCCATCATCCATCCATCCATCCATCCATCCATCCATCCATCCATCCATCATCCATCCATCATCCATCCATCCATCCATCCATCCATCCATCCATCCATCCATCCATCCATCCATCCTTGTGTCCATCCATCCATCCCTGTGTCCATCCATCCATCCATCCATCCATCCATCCATCCATCATCCATCCATCCATCCATCCATCCATCCATCATCCATCCATCCATCCATCCATCCATCATCCATCCATCCATCCATCCATCCATCCATCCATCCATCCATCCCTGTGTCCATCCATCCATCCATCCATCCATCCATCCATCCATCCATCCATCCATCCATCCCTGTGTCCATCCATCCATCCATCCATCCATCCATCCATCCATCCATCCATCCATCCATCCCCGTGTCCATCCATCCATCATCCATCCATCCATCCATCCATCCATCCATCCATCCATCCATCCCTTTATCCAACCTGGAAAAGCTCCGTGGCAGCTGCTGGAAGCCTCTGCAGGTACGAAACCTTCCCAGGGCTTCTTTAAAAATCCAAGAATTTCTCTTGGCCAGAGAGAAATGAGTCACGGCAGGGAGAGAGGGAGAGGAGAGGGAGCTCACGGCAGCAGGAGCAAGGAGAGGCAGCAGCAGGGCTCGGACATGGCAGGAAAAGGGATGGGAATTCACTGGGAACAGCCATGGCCTGGGACACCTGGCAGAGTTGGAGATTTGGGACACAGCCACTGTGAAGCTGAGGGTGGGATTTTCCCTGCAGGATTTTCCCTGCACGATTTTTCCCTGCACGATTTTTCCCTGTGGACACCGAGCTTTTGGCACCCAGGAAAGCCCAGCTTGGAAAAGCAGATCCCTGCCTTGCTTGGGAAGGTGGCAGGGACATCCCAGCCACCTGCTGGGTGAGGCACTGCCCCCACACAGGGGAGGCTCAGGTTGATCACCAGGAGGAATTTTTTTCCTGGAAAAGGCAGGATTGGAAGCGCCCGGGGAGTTTTGGAGTCCCCACCCCTGGAGGTGCCCAAGGAAGGCGTGGATGTGACACTCCAGGTGACAACGCAGGCACCGGACACAGCTCGGACTTCACCATCCTGGAGGGACTCTCCAGCCTCCCTGGGATTCCGGGAACACGTCGGGGGCTGCAGGAATCACCGGCGGGAGGGTCCGCGCTGCGGCTCTGGCACAGATGTCCCTCCCTCCCTCCCTCCCTGCCTCCCTCCCTGCTGTGCCTGTGTCGCACATCAGCGGTGACGCCAGCAGCTCCTGTCCCCGCTGACTGCCGCGACAGCCGATGCCAGCTCCCGGCTCTGACGTGGGAACCTGCCCTTCATTTCCAGTGCCACCGAGCTGTTTTCTCCTTTTTTTTCCCCCCTCCAAGCCCCACTCGGCTCCGCACGGGATGTGACAGGCGGTGATGGAGCACCGGGAGGCCCCGGCCTTGGCACGTCCCGGCCTCCCGAGGAGTAATTAAGCTAATGAGGGCCACGGGCTGGGCTGGCAGCGTCCCTGGCAGCTCGCGGTGAACCCGGGTCAGGAATGACACATCCCATCCATAAAGGATGGCGATGGATGAGGCTGAGCTCCGGGGGAAAAAATAAAACAACCAAGGAAGGGCAGGAGGGGAGGGAGAATCCATGCCCAAAGCTGGGGAAGGGGATGGTGCAGCCAAGGGGATGAGGGATTGAGGATCTCTGCAGGATTGGGGTGCTGAGGGTTGGGGGTGGATGGGGCAAAGATCTGGGATAGGTGTTGGAGGTAGGGATGCAAACCTGAGTCCAGGTGAGCTCCAGACCTAAACCTGAGTCCAGGTGTGCTCCAGAGCCAAACCTGAGTCCAGGTGTGCTCCAGACCCAAACCTGAGTCCAGGTGTGCTCCCTGAGCCATACCTGAGTCCAGGTGTGCTCCACATCCAAACCTGAGTCCAGGTGTGCTCCAGAGCCAAACCTGAGTCCAGGTGTGCTCCAGAGCCAAACCTGAGTCCAGGTGTGCTCCCTGAGCCATACCTGAGTCCAGGTGTGCTCTGCTGGGTGATCCCACAGAAGAAAATCTGGTGATGGAAACGCTCCTGGGAAGAGCCCCCTGTGCAGGGGGGGTTCAGGGGGTGGCACAGGGTACCTGGCCTGGTTGGGCATCTGTGGGAGGTTTCTGGATGGGAGAGCTTGGAGCCTCTTCCAGGGCCTAAAGGGGCTCCAGGAGAGCTGGAGAGGGACTTGGGACAAAGGGTGGAGTGACAGGACACAGGGAATGGCTCCCACTGCCAGAGGACAGGGATGGATGGGATATTGGGATGGAATTGTTTCCTGTGAGGGTGAAGAGGAGCTGGGATGGAATTCCCAGAGAAGCTGTGGCTGTCCCATCCCTGGAAGCATCCACGGCCAGATTTATGGGATTTGGAGCACCCTGGGGTAGGGGAAGCTGTCCCTGTCCCTGCCATGGCAGGGGTGGCACTGGGTGATTTTGATGATCTCTTCCCACCCCAGCCATGCTGGGATTCCCCGGCCAGTGCAACATTCCCCAGGTGAGCTCTGGGATCCCTGGAGCTCCTTCCCCTGGCTGTGCCTCCACCGAGCCCCGGTTTGCAGGGAAAGACCCACAAAGGGCTGGGTGGGAGCACAACCCCCGGGGAGCCGCGGGCTCTGCGCTCCTCCCCAAGCCCCACAGAGCCCCGGCTCTGTCTGTCCTGGCTGCGGATCCACAGAGCCCCGGCTCTGTCTGTCCTGGCTGCGGATCCACAGAGCCCCGGCTCTGTCTGTCCTGGCTGCGGATCCACAGAGCCCCGGCTCCGTCTGTCCTGGCTGCGGATCCACAGAGCCCCGGCTCTGTCTGTCCTGGCTGCGGATCCACAGAGCCCCGGCTCCGTCTGTCCTGGCTGCGGATCCACAGAGCCCCGGCTCTGTCTGTCCTGGCTGCGGATCCACAGAGCCCCGGCTCTGTCTGTCCTGGCTGCGGATCCACAGAGCCCCGGCTCCGTCTGTCCTGGCTGCGGATCCACAGAGCCCCGGCTCCGTCTGTCCTGGCTGCGGATCCACAGAGCCCCGGCTCCGTCTGTCCTGGCTGCGGATCCACAGAGCCCCGGCTCCGTCTGTCCTGGCTGCGGATCCACAGAGCCCCGGCTCCGTCTGTCCTGGCTGCGGATCCACAGAGCCCCGGCTCTGTCTGTCCTGGCTGCGGATCCACAGAGCCCCGGCTCTGTCTGTCCTGGCTGCGGATCCACAGAGCCCCGGCTCTGTCTGTCCTGGCTGCGGATCCCAGCTCGGGGCACCGCGGCCGGGAACAGCCTCGCCTCTCAGGCAGGAGCTGTGGGCAGCGCCGCGGGCACACGGGGAGGAGCAGCAGGAGGAGGAGGAGGAGGAGGAGGAGGAGGTGGAGAAGGCTTTGAGCGATCCCTCGGGGCACCAGGGCTGCAGGTGCGTGCTCAGCTCTGCCCAGCACAGCCCAGCAGGGAGGAATGCAGGCAGGCAGAAGGGACAGGAGGCAGAGATTCCTTGTGTGCCATCCAGGAGGGACTGGGGGGGGTTGAACCCTCCAGCCCTGCCGCACAGCCCCTCCAGCCGCCCTTTGTCCCCTTCCCCTTGTGACGAGTATCTTTCCTCCCATTCTCCCTGAAATCCCAGCCTGTGCTGAGCTGGGATTGGGATTGAGGCTTTCCAACCCAGATCCTGGAGGAGACTGAGCAGCTGCAGCCTGGCAGAGCAGTGTCCAGCCTGTGGGCACATCAGTGTCCATCCTGGGGACAGAGCAGTGTCCAGCCTGTGGGCACATCAGTGTCATTAGTGTCCATTCCATGGGCACATCAATGTCCATCCTGTGGACAGATCTGTGTCCAGTTTGTGGGCACATGGGTGTCATCAATGCCCACTTTGTGGGCACATCAGTGTCCAGCCTGTGAGCACATCAGTGTCATTAGTGTCCATTCCATGGGCACATCAACGTCCAGCCTGGGGACAGAGCAGTGTCCAGTTTGTGGGCACATCAGTGTCCATCCTGGGGACAGAGCAGTGTCCAGCCTGTGGGCACATCAGTGTCATTAGTGTCCATTCCATGGGCACATCAATGTCCATCCTGTGGACACTTCTCCAGCCTGTGGGTACATCATTATCCATCCTATGGACAGATCAGTGTCCATCCTGTGGACACCCCACTGCTCATCCTGAGGACACCCCACTGTCCATCCTGTGGACACCCCAGTGTCCATCCTGAGGACACCCCAGTGTCCATCCTGCAGACACCCCAGTGTCCATCCTGAGGACACCCCACTGTCCATCCTGTGGACACCCCAGTGTCCATCCTGAGGACACCCCAGTGTCCATCCTGCAGACACCCCAGTGTCCATCCTGAGGACACCCCACTGTCCATCCTGAGGACACCCCAGTGTCCATCCTGCAGACACCCCACTGTCCATCCTGCAGACACCCTGGTGTCCATCCTGAGGACACCCCACTGCCCATCCTCAGGACACCCCAGTGTCCATCCTGCAGACACCCCAGTGTCCATCCTGAGGACACCCCAGTGTCCATCCTGAGGACAGCCCACTGTCCATCCTGAGGACACCCCAGTGTCCATCCTGAGGACACCCCACTGTCCATCCTGCAGACACCCCACTGCCCATCCTGAGGACACCCCACTGTCCATCCTGACACATCAGCTGCTTTTTGTGCCCTGTTCTCAGCGGAGCAGCAGCAGCAGCAGCCCCGCGGGCCGGGCCGGGCCGGGCTCCTCATTCCAGCGGCGTTTTCCAGGGAAGGGGAGCCCGGGGAAGGGCCCGAGGCGCTGCAGAGCTCTCAGCCCACGATGGCCCCTCCCTCCCTCCCTCAGGAAGCAGAAGTTCGCTCCTTCCCTCTCGCTCCCCACTCAGATTTTCCAGTGACCCAGCGCTGATGGAAACTCAGCTGCTCTCTGGCCTTTTCTTCTCCAGAGTGTTGGGGTGGTTTTTTTGTTTTTTTGTTTTTTTTTTTTAATTTCCAGCTGCCCCCTCCCCAGCCCTGACTGACCCTTGGAGGACAAAGCATCACCTCTGGCACTGGCACAGTGCAGGGCTCACCCTGTTCTGCTCCAGGCAGGGGAGATCTGCAGGGAAAAGGGGAAAATTCCCATTCCCAGCCCCATTGGGAATCCCCACAAAGGGGGAGCAGCCCTAAGCAGAGCCCACCGTGACTGGGGACTGGGCCCAGCCTGGCCAGGGACAGGACATGGATGCAGCATCCCCTTTTCTTTGGGATTGCTTTAAAAAAGCTGGAACAGCATCCCCCTTTTCTTTGGGATTGCTTAGGGAAGGCTGAAACAGCATCCTCTTTTCTTTGGGATTTCTCAAGGACAGCCAGGAGCAGCATCCCCTTTTCTTTGGGATTTCTCAGGAGCAGCAGAGGCGAAGCTGCTGCCCAAGGGGACAGGCAGAGCCCAGCCCGGGGCACCCAAACATCCAAAAGGAACAGCCCTGTCCCCCCCTCTAGATGACACTGATAACACAGTGGAAAATTCCGATATTTAAGCATATTTTGGGAATCTGGAAGCACCTGTAAAAAGCTTCCCAGCCATGGAGAGCCTCGCTGGAGCTCCCCAGCAGAGCTGGACACCTGGCCACATTCACATCTCCTTTCCTGGCAGCAAAACCACTCCCAGCAGGGCTGGATCAGGGCTGGATCCCGGCTGGATCCCGGCTGGATCAGGGCTGGATCAGGGCTGGATCCCGGCTGGATCCCGGCTGGATCAGGGCTGGATCCCGGCTGGATCCCGGCTGGATCAGGGCTGGATCCCGGCTGGATCCCGGCTGGATCCAGCCCAATTCCCAGCCGGCCTCACTAACACGAACCCCCGGCGGCATCTCCGGCACGAGCTCGGGCTTAATCAACTCCTCAATTACTCATTAAAAGCCCCAGGTTGGAATCCGCAGCCCGCGCTGGAGCGGAGGCACCGGCGGCCAACCAGAGCTCTCCCAGCGCTCATCCCTAAACCTGCTCCTAATTAGGACTGGACTCACCCCTGCAAATTAATTGCTGGAGTTGTTCGTTAGCGCCTGGATACCCAGATCTGTTTGGGAGACGAGGCAGCAGGGTAATTAATCAGCTGGTAACTAATGAGGGCAGCGTCCAAACCCGTGGCAAAGTCGCTGTACCTGGCCGGGGGACAGCTGGTGGCTTCCAGCGGAAAGTTGGCTTTGGGACAAACGGGATTTGGGCATTTATTTTTTTTCCCCGGCTCTGGCGGTGCTGCGGAGCCGCTGCTCGTGGGCGCTGGCAGCCCCAGGGGCTGTCGCTTGGCGTGACACGGCTCCGGTGTCCCCGCTCGCCCCGGCCCCGTGTCCCCGCCTGCCCGCTCCTTGTCACCGAGCCCCGAGGGAGCCGCGGCTGGAGCTGGAACCGCCGGCTCCGATTCCTCTGCAGGCACCACGAGCCTTGAAGGCAGCAGGATTTTTTTTTTTTCCCCCCATTTTCCCCGTGATTTTTCCCTGTGCAAACCAGGGAATATTGGGAATATGGGGAATAGTCCCCATCCTGTGGCACCGCCCTCGGAGCAAGCTCAGGAGGAGCTGAACCTTTTGCCAAACCTCCTTAAATCCATCTCAGCACTCCCGTGCCTCAGTTTCCCACCCCCGCAGGCTGCACGAGGCTCGGGGCACCCGCTGAGCCCGAAAGCTCTGGGTGCTATAATTAGGATTTAGGGAAGTGAGAGTCTTTCTGTGCCTCAGCATTTTCATTTTCCCTCAGCGTGGAAAAAAAAAAAAAAAAAAAAGAACACCCCACACACAGCCAGACCCCCCAGGAAATCACGGCTGAAATCATCTGGGTGAAGCTCAGGGTCATTCCCGGGGGTTTGGAGCAGTTTCCAGAAGGTCAAGGAGGCTCTCGGGGCTGTTTTTGCAGCATTTTGACCATAATTGGGCTGGTTTGGGGAGGCACAAACCCTGGGCTCCCCCCGCTTTTGCCGGTCGTGGCGAGGGTCCCAAAATCAGTGAGGATTTTGCTACCAAGGCAATCTCCAATCAAGATATTTAGGGGAAAAAAAAAAAGAGAAAAAATTAGGGAAAACTTAGGCAAAAACACCGCTGTGAAGTGAGGGAGGGCGCAGAGCTGCGTTCTGGGCTAATGGCTGGTGAAAATTACATTAAAAACTGGAGCAAAGCAGAGGCTGGAAGGCAGATCAATGCAAACAGCACCAGAAACTGGGACGCGGCTCCTAAGCCGGGATGTTTATGGCTGGATGGCGGCGAGGCCGCCGTGACTCACGCTGGGCTCGGCCGACCGGGCCCGGCTCTCCCGGGGGCTGGTGCCGCTCCAGGCTGCGCGCTCAGAGCCCAGCGAGGGCTCGGTGACAGCGCCCTGCTCCTCGAGGGGACGGATTTCTGCGTGAGGCAGCGCCATCCCCACAAAAATGCGTTTTCCCAGTCATAGCCAGGTTTTTCCAGCCGGGTTGAGGGATCAGAAAATACCCTCCGGGCTCTGCAGGCCGTCCTGGAATCCTCTCAAGGAGGGATTTTGGCCGCTCCTTGCCCGCCCCTGAGGAGGGTGGGGATAACCCTGGAGAGGGAGAAATCCCCTAAAGATCCCCTCGAGCCCTGAGGCAGCACCTGGGCAGGTGGGTGGGGGCAGCGAGAGGGATAAATGCGAGGGAATACACCGAGAAATGGGCACAGCTGGAGAGGGCAGCGATGGATGTGGAGGTGCCAGGGCAGCAGCACGGGCAGAAGGTGCCAACATCCCCGAGGAGCCGATGGTAATGATAATTGTCACCTGTTCCCAATGGTAATTGTGACTAGGATAATTGTCATCGTATTGGTGATGGATGATAATCATGAATTGGGATAATTAACAAGCTCAGCGAGCAAGGTCGGTGCAGCCCTTCCCGCTGGCCCGGGGGCCACGGCGACATCAACCGGCTTTGTCACCAGCGGCTCGGAGTGACACGGAGCAGCTCCCGCAGCCCGGCCGGGGGTGGCAGCGCCTGGATCCGGCCGAGGCACCCGGGGCAGGGTTCCAGCGGCGCCCCGTGCCCCGCTCGGGTGTCACCCGCGTGTCCCTGCGGGAGATCCCGCTGGCAATGCGGCTTTAAGGACATCCTCTCCCAATCCCTGCCTCCCTGGAACTCGCCCAGCCCTGAGCGAGGAGCAGCCAGGCTGGGACGGAATCTGTCCCAAAAAACTCCGCTCCGGAGCCCAAAGTGATTCCGGGGATTTCTCTTCCCTTTCCTCCACTTCCATTTCCCACTGCGGCTGCTCCTCCTGGAAACCCTGAGAGAAGGGGGAGCACCCACCCATCACTCTCCTGCTCCAACGGGACCCCCCAGTTCTCCCTCCGGAGCCCGGAGCCCCCCAAATCAGCCTCTTGTGCCTCTCGGGGGAACTTGGCAGGAGGCGCCCGCTCCTCCCGGATTAATCCCGCTCCCCGCCACGGGCCAAGGGCTCCGACAGGAATAAACACATCCCAAATGCCTTTCCATAAGGGGAGCGAACCTGCTGGCCGAGGTGCCGCTCTCCCGGCTCCTTTCCAGCCCGGCGGTCACCGCGGGCCAGCAGGGAAAGGCTCTGGCACATCCCGGATTTTGGGGATGTCCCCAAAGCCACCCCACGGCATCACCTCCGCTCCCCGCCCCAAACGCGGGAAGGACGTGCTGGGTTCAGAATGTGAGAGGCCGTGAATTAATGAATGGGTGTTAATTAGCGATAAGCAGGGGTGGGAGCTGGCGGTGCCCTCGGGGACAAAGCAGGGGGTGCGGGTCGCGGGTGCCACCTCACCCACCAGCAGGGATCCCCCTGCTCCCGGCAGCTTTTCCCATTCCCGTCTGTTTTCCCATCCTGTTTTCCCCTCCCATCGGAGACGGCTCCTTATATAAACCCTGCTAAGTAGGGCGACCTTTTCTGTCCCCTGGTGCCATCGCTGCTGGCTGCTGGTGGCCCCGGGTCACCGCGCTGTCCCCTCTGCCCGCCTGGCAGCCGGGGCTGAGGCTGGGCTGCCCTGGTGCCCAGCCCCGGGCCGTGGTTTTGGGGTGGCCGTGGGGACAGGCTGGATTTAGGATGGCAGCAGGAACAGTCTGGTTTGGGGTGACAGCGGGGACAGGCTGGATTTTGGGGTGACAGCGGGGACAGGATGGATTTTGGGGTGACAGCAGGGACAGGCTGGATTTTGGGGTGACAGCAGGGACAGGCTGGATTTTGGGGTGCAACCAGAGATCCTGAGCAGGAGCACAGCCTTGGGATTCCACACTGGATTGCTGCATGGGAAGGTGGAGCGGAGCACGGGGCTCTCCCGCTCCTCGGGTTTGGGTTGGAATTTTCCCGATGTGTTTGGGTGTTTTTGTGTCCCTGAACGCGCGTGGGAGCGGCAGCAGCAGAGCCTGAGCTTCCCACAGGGCTGTTCCTGCATTCCCAGTGCATCCCACGGCTCCGATCCCACTGGATCCCACAGCTCTGATCCCACTGCATTCCCAGTGCATCCCACGGCTCTGATCCCACTGGATCCCACAGCTCTGATCCCACTGCATTCCCAGTGCATCCCACGGCTCTGATCCCACTGGATCCCATGGCTTTGATCCCACTGGATCCCACAGCTCTGATCCCACTGCATTCCCACTGCATCCCACAGCTCTGATCCCCTGGATCCCAGAGCTCTGATCCCACCCCATTCCCAGTGCATCCCAGGGGCTGTTCCTGCATTCCCAGCACATCCCACGGCTCTGATCCCACTGGATCCCACAGCTCTGATCCCATCCTATTCCCACCGCATCCCCACAGCTCCGATCCCACCCCATTCCCCCCGCCCCGCTCCCGCTCTCAGCCAGGACCCCAAAACTTTCTTCCCTTGGAGGAAAGGAAAGCCCGGGCCCAGCGCGGCTCTCCCGTTGCCACGGCAACTCGCAAACATCCATCGGGAAATCGCCCAGGGCCCTCATCCCGCTCGCTGGGGCCGCGTTTTCCCTGCCCCATCCCTTCCCGGCCATCCCGGGCTCTCAAATCCCGGTGGGAATTCCAGGAGAGGCCAAGGAATGTCCCCAACGCCCTCCTGTCCCCCGGAGAGCCAGGAAAAGCCTCCTGGGGGACAGGGATGCCGTTTGCATTTCCATTTTTAATCTGAGGGGTGTCCATCCCCCCTCTCTCTGCAGGAACCTGGAAGCTTTGCCGTGCTGGGAATGAAAATCTATTTCCAACACTTGATTATTCTTGTTAATAATAATTTTAAAAATTGGCTGGAAAAGGCGTTGCTGACCTTGGCACAAAGAGTGCGCAGGGACTCGGCACCGGGTGGGGTAAATGGGATTTTTGGCCTCATCCCAAATCATTAATCCCAGGAAATGCCCTGTGACTCGGGGCAGTGCTGATTTATTAATGCAGGCTCCCATCCCTGCCAGCCTGGGGCCAAATCCTGAAATCATCCCGTGCACAGCAGCCCCTGGCTGAGGGAGCTGCTGCGGGGCCAGGCTGGGGCTGAGGGGCGAGGGGGATGTGGGATGTGGGTGCTGGGGGATGTGGGTGCTGCAAGATTTGGGTGCTGCAGGATTTGGGTTCTGCAAGGTTTGAGTGCTGCAGGATTTGGGTGCTGCAGGATTTGGGTGCTGCAGGATTTGGGTGCTGCAGGATTTGGGTTCTGCAGGATTTGGATTCTGCAAGGTTTGAGTGCTGCAGGATTTGGGTGCTGCGGGATTTGGGTGCTGCAGGATTTGGGTGCTGCAGGATTTGGGTTCTGCAAGATTTGAGTGCTGCAGGATTTGGGTGCTGCGGGATTTGGGTGCTGCAGGATTTGGGTGCTGCGAGATTTGGGTGCTGCAAGATTTGAGTGCTGCAGGATTTGGATTGTGTGGGATTTGGGTGCTGCAGGACATGGATCCTGTGGGATTTGGGTGCTGCAGGATTTGGGTTCTGCAGGATTTAGGTGCTGAGGATGTGGACCCTGCAGGATTTGGGTTCTGCACAATGTGGGTTCTGTAGGATTTGGGTGCTGCAGGATGTGGATCCTGTGGGATTTGGTGCTGCAGGATTTGGGTTCTGCACAATGTGGGTTCTGTAGGATTTGGGTGCTGAGGATGTGGATCCCGGATCCTGCGGGATTTGGTGCTGCAGGATTTGGGTTCTGCAGGATTTGGGTTCTGTAGGATTTGGGCTCTGCAGAATGTTGATCCTGTGGGATTTGGGTGCTGAGGATGTGCATCCTGCGGGATTTGGGTTCTGCAGGATGTGGGTGCTACAGGATTTGGGTTCTGCAGGATGTGGATCCTGTGGGATTTAGGTTCTGCAAGATTTGGATCCTGCAGGATCTGGGTGCTGCAGGATTTGGGCGTTGCAGGATTTGGACCCTGCAGGATTTGGGTTCTGCAGGATTTGGACCCTGCAGGATTTGGGCGTTGCAGGATTTGGATCCTGCAGGATTTGGGCTCTGCAGGATTTGGGTTCTGCAAGATTTGGACCCTGCAGGATTTGGGCGTTGCAGGATTTGGACCCTGCAGGATTTGGGCTCTGCAGGATTTGGTTCTGCAGGATTTGGGTTCTGCAGGATTTGGGCACCACAGGACATGGGTGCTGCAGGCACTGTTAAGTCCAGTGGATAATCACTCCCACCTGGATGCAAAATTAATCCTTGTGGATTTGGACCATTCCACAGCCAGAAAACCCCTGTGGAGTGAGCACACCCCAAGCAGTGCAGCACAGCACCCCAAAACCACGGAGCCACCCGGAAAACCCTTCCCATTTCCCCTCCATCCCTGCAAGGAATCCTCAGCATTCCCTCAGTTCTCCTCCTCCCACCACCTTTATCCCACAATTTTTCCCAAATGGGAAACTCAGCACCTCCTTTCCCTGCTCCTGCCCTGCTCTTTTCCACGATCCCGCTCCTTAAAAGCGAAATCAGCCCCATTTATCACCCTAACGATTTTCATTTCCCGGCTCTCCGCTGATTTATGGAGCCGCTTCCCGGAGCTGCTGAAAGTTCAGGGATGGGCTGGGGGTGGCCAGGGACACCCGGGGACACTGTGGGCTCCCTCAGAGTCCCGTGGCAGCACGAGCTGGGAAAAGGCTCAAAATAACCCGGGGGGGGGTGACAGAAAAGGGACATTTGGCCATCCCACATCAGGGAATCAACCCTGGAGCTGCATGCAGTGGGGAAATCACGGGATGTGGGAGCAGCTGGTGGCACCTGGACTGTCCCCTGCTGCTGGCAGTGCCACCCGGCCCTGCTGGTGCTCGGGGTGGCGGTGACAAAGTGACCTCAATGACCAGAGGGGTTTGAGGCCATAAATCCAAAGGATGTCACCCTGCCCTGGGTGTCCCCAGCATGGGCAGAGGGGATGTGGGGCTTAAAAATCAGCGGGGTTTGGGTCTGGGGATGCCACCAGCCCCATCCCACAGCCCTGGGGCACTGGGAACCTTTGGAAAAGCCCCTTTGGAGACATTTCCTGATCCAGACCCTTCCCAGCATCCCCATCCCTCAGCCAATCCAAGCTGCCTGGGTGTTTATTTTTGCCTGCATTCATTTGCCCACTTCTCTTTCTTTCTCCTTATTTTATTCTTCCTTTTTTTCTTATTTTATTTCCCCTTTGTCCTTATTTTATTCTTCATTTTTTCCTTATTTTATTCTTCTTTTTTTTTCCTTATTTTCCCCCTCTTTTCCTTACTTTCTTCTTCTTTTTTTCCCCTTATTTTATTCCCCCCCTCTTCCTTATTCCCCCCCTTTTTTTCCTTATTTTAGTCCTCTTTTTTCCCTTCTTTCCCCCCCCCCTTTTCTCCTTATTTTATTCCTTTCTCCCCCCTCTTTTTTCCTATTTTATTCCTCTTTTTTCCCCCTTATTTTCCCCCTGTTTGTCCCAAGTCCCAGCTCAGTTTCAGGAGCTCCAGAATTTAGAAACAATTTTGCTCCACGTGCCTCTCTCCCGAAGGGACGGAAGGCACCTCCCGGCAATCTCCGTGTCCCCAGGGAGGGAGGAGCCATGGGGACGGCGACAGCGGTGCCACCAGCGGCCACCCCCGGGTCACACACCCCAGGGGGAAAAATCAAGGTCGGAAGGAAATTCCCCTGGATGCGGGAATTCAAATTCCCCCACCCTGCTCTGGGTGCACAAAGGAACACCCCCCCCTTAAAAAAAAAGCCAAAAAAAAGGGAATTTCCCCCAAATCCTCACAGGGAATTTCATCCCAACGAGCAGGACCAGAAAACAGCAGCCGGAAGCACCAGGGAAGGGAAATAATTTCAGTTTCCTTGAGCAGCAATTTGGGCTCAGCGTGCTCTGCATTCCCGGTTTTCCCTGTGGGGAAGCTTTTCCCAAGCCCTGGAGAACACCCTGGCTTCCTCCTCGGCTCAGCCGGGTCCTTTCCCTGCAATCCTGCAGCTCCAACATTTCTCTGATCATAAATTAGCGACGCTTGCACTCAGAGCTGTTTCTCTCTTCCCCCTCTCCAGGTTTTCCACATCCCACAGCCGGGGAAGATCCAGGCTTGGCGTGGTTATTTTAAAATCAATCAGAGCTCCCCTCCTCCCTCCTCATCCTCGATCAATCAGAGCTCCCTTCCTCCCATCCCCATCCTCATCCTCATCCTCATCCCCATCCTCATCCTCATCCTCATTCCTCATCCTCATCCCCATCCCCATCCTCATCCTCATCCTCATCCCCATCCCCATCCTCATCCTCATCCTCATCCTCATCCTCATCCCCATCCCCATCCCCATCCCCATCCCCATCCTCATCCTCATCCTCATCCTCATCCCCATCCCCATCCCCATCCCCATCCCCATCCTCATCCTCATCCTCATCCTCATCCTCATCCTCATCCTCATCCTCATCCTCATCCCCATCCCCATCCCCATCCTCATCCTCATCCTCATCCTCATCCCCATCCTCATCCCCATCCCCATCCCCATCCTCATCCTCATCCTCATCCTCATCCTCATCCTCATCCTCATCCTCATCCTCATCCTCATCCTCATCCTCATCCCCATCCCCATCCTCATCCTCATCCTCATCCTCATCCTCATCCTCATCCTCATCCTCATCCTCATCCCCATCCTCATCCCCATCCTCATCCTCATCCCCATCCTCATCCTCATCCTCATCCTCATCCTCATCCTCATCCCCATCCCCATCCCCATCCTCATCCTCATCCCCATCCTCATCCTCATCCTCATCCTCATCCTCATCCTCATCCTCATTCCTCATCCTCATTCCTCATCCCCATCCCCATCCCCATCCCCATCCTCATCCTCATCCTCATCCTCATCCTCATCCTCATCCTCATCCCCATCCCCATCCCCATCCTCATCCTCATCCCCATCCTCATCCTCATCCCCATCCTCATCCCCATCCTCATCCTCATCCTCATCCTCACCTCCCCAAACCCCTCCTGATCACAGCATCCCCCCCCCCCCCCAAACCCACCCAAATCCCACTTGGAAGAGCTCAGATTTAGGTCAAAATTTAAAAAAAAACCCCCACAAACAAAAATGGGGAACACTGAATTGCCAGTGGGGAGAGCCTCGTGCCCATCAGGATGCTGGACGAGATCCTTGGAAAATCTGGGATTGAGGCATGGAAGAGCCACTCCCGCTGGAGTTTTCCTCCATTCTGCCACTTTTCCATGCCCAGATGGGAGATGATCCCCTGGGATTGGGCCTGGAGGGAATTTTCCCTTTTCCAGGAGCCCTTGGGTGGGAGACCATTCCCATTCTGGGGGGGCACGCTGCTGTCACCCTCCAAGGAGGTGACACTGCCACTCCTGGCTGCCACCACCTCCCCATCCTGGGCACCCCCGTCCCATCCCAGCCCCCAAACCCCCCTTTGGCCCCTCGGAGCCGTTCCCACATTCCCGGCAATTCACACTTCCCATCCCGGAGCTTTTCCCAGGCTTTGTCAGGGCTCCTGTTGACAGCACCTAACGCGTGGCTGCTAAAAATAGCGGTGTGGCAATCGCATCTCCCACCCCGAGCCGCTCGGGGCACGGGATCCCGATCCCAGAGAAAGGCAGGAAAGCCCCGGGATGCTGCAGGAACCCCCAATCCCTTGGGAATGCAGCAGGGAGGGGGCTGAGCCGGAGAAATCGGAATTTTTACGGATTATTTTTATACAATTCGAGGGGGAGGGGGATGTGGAAAAAAACAAGGGATGTGTTTGCTGCGTTTTGCTGGGTTTTTTCCTCCTCCTTTTTTTTTTTTGTTTTGTTTTGTTGGTTTTTTTTGGGCTTTTTTGTTGTTGTTGTTTTTCCAGTGGTGGAGGGGAAAATGGGGAGAAGAAAAGCTCAGGCTGTTCCCCCCATCCCGTTCCCATTCCCATTGTTGAATTTCCCTGGAGGGACCCCAGAGCTGTCCACACCTCAGGGATAATTCATGGGTGTCCCTTTCATCCCCTGCTCCAACCTAATCAATCCCAGCTCTGGGATTTTCTGGGGAAAAAAAGGGGAAAAAGTCCGGAATTGGAGCAGCACCACTAATAATGAGAATAATTTGTTAATCCTGGGGCGGAATTAATGACTCCAGCAATGACTCCATTGGGATTGGGGTAGGAAAATGAGGTTTTGGTCATTCTGGGGGATCTTCCCAGCTTTTCCAGGGCCCAGGAGGCTGAAAAGTCCCATGGTCCTTCCGTGATTGCAGTTTCACATCCCTGAGCTGCAAGGGGACACCAGGGGACGGCTCTGTCCCCACGTGGTGGCCAAAGGACACCGGGCCCCTCCTGGTGGGGAAAAGGAGAGGAAATGTGGGTGAGGAGAAGGGAGAGGGAGTTGGGAATGTGGAGCTGGAGATGGAAACTGCTGAAGGGATGGAGGGAACTCCTGGACACACACAGAGTCCCCCGGGGGTGTCACACGCTGTCCCTCAGGAGTGTCACACTGAGCCCCCCAGGGATGTCACACAGAGTCCCCCGGGGGTGTCACATGCGGTGCCCCAGGGATGTCACACACAGTCCCTGTGTCCCCAGGGATGTCACACAGAGCTCCCAGGGATGTCACACTCAGTCCCCCAGGGATGTCACACACAACCCTCAGGGGTGTCACATGCAGTCTCTGTGTCCCCAGGGATGTCACACGCAGTCCCCCAAGGATGTCACATGCTGTGCCCCAGGGATGTCACACACAGTCCCTCAGGGATGTCACACTCAGAGCCCCCAGGGATGTCACACGCTGTCCCCCAGGGATGTCACACACAGTCCCCCAGGGATGTCACACACTGTCCCCCAGGGGTGTCACACACAGTCCCCCAAGGATGTCACACACAGTCCCCAAGGGGTGTCACACACAGTCCCCAAGGGGTGTCACACACAGTCCCCAAGGGATGTCACACACAGCCCCCAGGGATGTCACACACAGTCCCTGTGTCCCCAGGGGTGTCACACTCAGTCCCCCAGGAGTGTCACACTCTGTCCCCCAGGAGTGTCACACTCAGTCCCCAGGGATGTCACACTCAGTCCCCCAGGGATGTCACACTCAGTCCCCCAAGGGTGTCACACACAATCCCCCAGGGGTGTCACACACAATCCCTCAGGGATGTCACACGCTGTCCCCCAGGGATGTCACACTCAGTCCCTCAGGGATGTCACACACAGTCCCTGTGTCCCCAGGGGTGTCACACACAATCCCTCAGGGATGTCACACGCTGTCCCCCAGGGATGTCACACTCAGTCCCCCAGGGGTGTCACACTCAGTCCCCCAGGGGTGTCACACTCAGTCCCCCAGGGATGTCACACTCAGTCCCTCAAGGATGTCACACACAATCCCCCAGGGTTGTCACACGCTGTCCCTCAGGGATGTCACACACAATCCCCCAGGGGTGTCACACGCTGTCCCCAGGGATGTCACACTCAGTCCCCCAGGGATGTCACACGCAGTCTCTGTGTCCCCCAGGGATGTCACACGCTGTCCCCAGGGGTGTCACACGCAGTCCCAGCTGCCCCCACACCCCCAGGCACGGCCTGCGCTGGTGCCGCCTCCCGCAGGGGCAGCGAGGGAGCGGCTCCCGCTCTGCGGGGACATTTGGAGAACTCCCCAAATTCTGTCTCTGTTTCGGGGCTGGGAGCGGAGCGGGGAGGGCAGCACGGAGGAGGAGGAGGAGGAGGAGGAGGAGGAGGAGGAGGAGGAGGAGGAGGAGGAGGAGAGGAGGGGGCGGGGGCCATCTGGAGCAGCCGCAGGATGCTGAGCTGGCGGGGGCTCTGCGAGCCGGCGCTGCCAGAGCCGAGCGATCAATGTGTGACAGCCCAGCCCCGCCGAGGGAAGGTGACCTTGAGCGGCACAGCGACAAGGGACGGGGGAGGCAGAGCCAGGAATCCGCACGGAAATGCTCTCCGGGCGAGGCAGCAGCGATGGAGGGGAGGACAGGGATGCCGAGCCCCGATGGCAGCCCCGGGAAGGGCTCTGTGCCCTCCTGGCTGCTCCAGGACAGGATCCCGGAGCTCCAACAGCGCCTGGGGACAGTCCCTGCCTTGGGGACAGTCCCGAGTGGCAGGAGGGGGTGGCGGTTCCCAGCGAGGACACGGGGGGGTGATCAATAACTGCCCCAATAATCAATAATTGAGCTCCAAAACAGCCCCAGCTCGGCCTCTCCAGGGTCCCTCCTGCCCCATCCTGGCCCCTCTTCCCTGGGGGTGACAGGGACGCAAAAGTCACCCAAGGCTGAGTCTCAACTCTCCCAGCAGAGCCCCCCAGAGCCCCTCATTGCTCTCGGAAATTTGGGATTTCTGTAAATGCGGGCGCCATCCCCTCACTGCCCTCACCCTCCTGCGCAGCCCAGCCCCTGCAGCTCCTCCGAGCCCTTCCCCGCATCATTCCCGGGCTGTTCCCGATCCCGGCGGGCATTCCCCGGATCCCCGAAGGCTCCAGGCAGGAGAGAACGCGGTTCCAAGGGAAGGTCCGACATTCCCGGCGCTGCCTTTGCCCTCTAGCGGGACCAACGCGAAGGGACCGGTGGGGAAAATCCGGCCAATTCCCTCCTGCTGGAGCCCCGACTGCAGAAATCCCAACTTTTCCAAAAGAAATGAGCAGCTCTGAGCGGGATTTTCCACAGGAGGGTCGAGATTTAGCGGCGTTGTCTTGCCTTGGGTGGCTTTAGGGTCCCCTGAGCCCCGGGGAGGAGGGGACAGGAGGGGACAGGATGGGACAGGGGGGGGTTCCACCTTTTCCAGAGCTCTGCAGGGGCAAAGGTGGGGCTGGATTTGGGGAGGGGGGCGCTGGGAGCTCCATCCCTTGGGATCAGCAGGATAGAGGCTGGTGGGAAGGTGTTGGAAGGGTGGGTGGGAAGGGGGAGGATGAGGAGGCAGCAGATCCGTAGGCTGTTGACACAACAGCAGCGGCAACAAATCCTGCAATTCTGCATAAAACAACTCCAAATTCACGTTTCCCAAGGATTTTGGGTCAACAATCCACGCCTGGGCTGGGTTTTGCACGGAAAAGGGGCGAGAGGAGGTGCCCACACCATGCCAGCATCCCCGTGGATGAGGAGCTGGATCCACTTCCCAGGTTTTCTCCAGCCGCCTTCGGATGCCTCCCCGGGCTCTGAGGATGTGGGCTGAGCTCCGTGGTTTCAGTTCAGGGCTCTGGATTCTCCAGGGATGTGTCATCCCCCTCGCCGTGCTCCTTACACGTGGATAAAAATATAAGGGATGAATCCATGGCGTGGAAAATATCCCACAGCGCCGGGCAGGCCCCACTGGCTGCGGAAAACCGGGATGGGCCCCGGGATTTCAGCTCCAGCCCAGGGAGATCCTGGTGGGACTGGTGGGCTCGGGGAGCTCCTGGGCTCTCTGCAGTTCCAAATTCATGGATACTGTCCCAAACCCAATGATACTGTCCCAAATCCACGGATGCCATCCCAAATCCAGGGATACTATCCCAAATACATTTATACTACCCCAAATCCATGGATACCATCCCAAATCCATGGATGCCATCCTAAATCCATGGATGCCATCGAAAATCCATGGATAACATCCCAAATCCATCTATACCATCCCAAATCCAGGGATTCCCCTCCCAAATACATGGATACTGTCCCAAATCCATGGATGCCATCCCAAATCCATAGATACTTTACTAAATCCATTTATATTATCCCAAATCCATGAATACCATCCCAAACCCACGGATACAATCCCAAACCCAGGGGTACCTTCCCAAATCCATGGATACCATCCCAAATCAATGGATACCATCCCAAATCCATGGACGTCATCCTAAATCCATGGATACCCTCTTAAATCCATGGACACCTTCCTAAATCCACAGATACTGTCCCAAATCCATTTATACCATCCCAAATGCATGGATACCCTCCCAAAGCCAGGGATACTCTCCCAAATGCATGGATACTTTCCCAAATCCAGGGATCCCCTCCCAAATCCATGGATACCCTCCTGGATCCATGGATACCATCCCAAATCCATGGATACCATTCCAAATCCAGGGATGCCCTCCCAAATCCAGTTTCCAGGACATCTCCCAGTTCCTGTTCCCAGGACTGCAGCGGGTCTGGGATGAGGGGGCGGAAGATTCCAGTTGCCCTGTGCTGGGATTTTGGGTTTCACCCTCTTTGGGAGCTCATGGGGACAGTCCAGCTGTGCCCAGGTCACACCTGGATGTGCCACACCCCCCCTGGAGCTACACCAGGGACAGATCACACCTGAGGTGGCCAAAGTGTCACCTCCCTGGGGCAATGCAGCTCCTGGTCCCTGGCCAGGACACCCTGACCAGGATCTCAAGATCTCAGGATCTCCCTGAGGCTCTGGAGGGAATGGAGGAAGAAATGGGACACAGGGAAACCCCATCTTTGCAAATCCAAGCAAAAACTGCTGGGCTGGGGCTGGGTGAGGGCTCCCAGCTGCTCTCACTGTCAAATGCTTTGAATGCATTTTCAAATCTTTATTTCATTTTATTTTTATTTTACGTGTTTGCCCCAGCACCGAGCTCACCCTGGGGTGGAACGCCTCCACTTTAATCACATTTTCCATGGAGCAGCAGGGTCTGAGCGCTCTGGGGCGGGAGCTGGGAACGCTTTCCTGCACTCGCAGCTGTGGGGGCTCAGGAGAAGCGGCCGGTGGGCAGGCGGGGCAGGCAGGAGAAGGCGTTGGGGAAGAGGCTGAGGTTGATGGGGTTCCCGTCCAGGCGGATGTCCTCGAGCGCCCGGCGGATCTGGCCCTGCTCCTGGCTGTCACAGAACGTGTCCTCGTGCATCGTCTGGATGTTGTTGTTCTGCGGGGACAGGACACGGGCACAGCCGGGTCAGAGGGAGCAGGAGAGGAGGGGCAGGAGGACCAGGACCAGAACCGGGACCGGGACCAGGGCCAGGGCCAGGGCCAGGAAAAGGCCCAGGCCCAGGACCAGGAAAAGGACAGCAAGGATGAGGAGGAGGCAGATCAGAACCAGTCCAGGACCAGCATCAGGACCAGGACCAGGACCAGGACCAGGACAGTAAAGATGAGGAGGAGGACTGGAACCAGTCCAGGACCAGGACCAGGATCAGGACTAGGAAAAGGACTAGGAATAGGACCAGGACCAGGATCAGGATAATGAGGATAAGGAGGAAGACCAGAACCAGAACCAGGACCAGAACAAGAACAAGGACCAGGAACCAAGACAATGAAGAGGAGGAGAAGGGGGAGGAAGAGGTGGGATCTGCTAAACTCAGACAAACCCCATCCCACCTGGAGGTGCAGGGAGCGCAGGCTCTCGGGAAGGGGCACTGGGATAAAATCCAGCTGGTTATCGGAGAGATGGAGGAACTGCAGCTGCTTCAGGTCCTGCGGGGAGAGGGCAGAGGTGAACCCCAGTAGGGATGAACCCCCAAGAGATGAACCCCCAAGAGATGAACCAATGAACCTCCTAGAGATGAACCCCTTAAGATGAACCCCCAAGAGATGAACCAATGAACCCCCAAGAGATGAACTCCTAGAGATGAACCCCAACAGAGATGACTCCCCCCCAAGAGATGAACCAATGAACCCCCTGGAGATGAACCCCATAGAGATGAACCCCCTGGAGATGAACCCCCTAGAGATGAACCACCAATAGATAAACCAATGAGCCACCTAGAGATGAACCACCAAGAGATGAACTCTCAGGAGATGAACCAATGAACCCCCTGGAGATGAACCCCTAAGAGATGAACCCCCTAAAGATAAACCCCCAAGAGATGAACCCCAATAGAGATGAACCAACGAACCTCCTAAAGATGAACCCCCTAAACATGAACCACATAGAGATGAACCCCAATAGAGATGACCCCACCAGGAGATGAACCAATGAACCTCCTAAAGATGAACCCCATAAAGATGAACCCCCAGGAGATGAACCAATGAACCCCCAAGAGATGAGCCCCCCAGAGATGAACCACCAATAGATAATTCAATGAACCCTCTAGAGATGAACCTCCAAGAGATGAACACCCAAGAGATGAACCAACAAACCTCCTAAAGATGAACCTCCTAAACATGAACCCCCGAGAGATGAACCCCTTAAGATGAACCCCCTAGAGATGACCCCCCTACAAACAACCCCCTGGAGCTGACCCCCCAGGATCTGACCCCCCTGGAGTTCACCCCCTTCTCCCCTCCCTCCACGCCCCTGTCCCCCTGTGTCGGGCAGAGCCCCCCAGGCGCGGGGCGCACCCGGAAGGCCTCGGGGCGCAGCCCGGCGCTGGGGATGCGGTTCAGGCGCGCGTCCAGGCGCACGAGGCTGCGGGGCAGCTCGGGCAGCGCCGTCAGGAGGTTCTCGGGCAGCAGCAGCTCCTGCAGGCTGGGCAGCCCCCGGAACGCGTCCGCGTCCGCCCTCGAGATGGAATTGCTGCTCAGGTCGATGCGCTTCAGCTTCTCTGAGGGCGGGAGGAGGACAGGGACAAAGCCAGGGTGGTTTATTCTCTGCCGCCCTGACTTTTTAAGATTTTCTAATGCTTACATCCTTGTAACAAGCTTCCTCACGCGCTTTCTGTAAATAACTGATTGTTTTGCATTCTTTTACAGGGGAAAAGAAATTTGATGGACTGTTGGTTTGCCCAGCGTCGTTGGAGAGGTGGGATTTTCCTGCTGGCGACCCCGACATACCGAGGCCGCGGAAGTCGGCGGCGCGCACGGCCCCGATGCGGTTGAAGCGGGCGTACAGGTACGCGGTGTCCGGGGGCAGCGCCGGGATCTGCTCCAGCCCCGCGTCGTCGCAGTACACCGAGCTGCCCAGGCACAGGCACAGCAGGCAGCTGGGCAGCCCTGGGAACAAGCACTGACCCCATAAAATACCCCAGAGCAGCGGGAGGAGCCCACTCTGCCATGGGGACATGGATCTGTGACACACGGAGCTGTCACAGCTCCCTGACCCCATAAAATACCCCAGAACAGCAGGAGGAGCCCACTCTGCCCTGGGGACATGGGTCTGTGACACACGGAGCTGTCACAGCTCCCTGACCCCATAAAATACCCCAGAGCAGTGGGAGGAGCCCACTCTGCCATGGGGACATGGGTCTGTGACACCCAGAGCCCCCTGACCCCATAAAATACCCCAGAACAGTGTAAGGAGCACACCCCACTGTGGGGACATGGATCTGTGGCACACGGAGCTGTCCCAGCCCCCTAACCCCATAAAATACCCCAGAACAGAAGGAGGAGCCCACTCGGGTGTGGGGACACAAAGTTTGTGACACCCAGAGCTGTCACAGCCCCCCGACCCCATAAACTACCCCAGAACAGCAGGAGGAGCCCACCCAGCTGTGGGGATATGAGGCCTGTGACACCCAGAGTTGTCGCAGCTCCCTGACCCCATAAAAGACCCCAGAACAGTGGGATGTGCCCACCCTGCCATGGGGACACAGAGCTGGTGACACCCAGAGCTGTCACAGCCCCGCATCATCCAGGGAAGGGCCAGAAACTCCAAACAATAAAAAAAACCCAAACCCATAAATAAATGAAGTGCCCGGGATCAAACCCCTCCTGCAGGAGGAAGGGAGATTAAAGCCCCCAGATTCAGCTTTTTATACCCAAAGCTCCCCTGGCCCCTTTAATTTTCCCACTGGAGGAGGCAAAACTCAAGAAAATTCTTTTGAATCAAGAAAAAATCTGTCCCAGCTGCCCCCAAGGCCCCAGCACGGGGGGCAGGAGGGGTAAAACCGAGCCCACCCCCCACACCTGAACCCCCTCCTCTCCCCCGAGGTTCCCAAACCCCTTCCAGGGGGGTTCAGAGCAGCTCAGCACCAATTTCCTTTCTCCTCCCTCCTAATTTTTCCCAGCCTGGAGTGACAGAAAAGGAATAAAGATATTTATCCTCGCTGCAGGATTTTAATTGTCACTAATCTAATTGCCACTGTCACAAAGCCTCTGCTCATTAAAGCGTCACTGCTTTGCTGGAGTTCATTTTTTCCCAGCAATTTCTCTCTCTGCAGCCCTCCTGTGAGCAGACTCAAGCCCAGAACCCTGCAAAGAGCTGCTGGCAGCACCAGAATTCCATTTTTTCCCCCCAAAACTCCACCTGTGCGACGTGGGGATGAATTGCAAGGGAGCACAACTCACCCTGCCTGGGGATGGGCGCCGGGGGCACGGGGCCTGCACTGCTTGGGGGCTGCAGATTTGGGGTTCCAGCCGTGGTTTCAGCCAGCTCTGGGAGGGTTTTGGGGTCCTTGGGGCGAGGAGCCAAAGTGCCAACCTCGATCTGCAAGCACGGCTGGATGTGAGCTGGGGGTGATTTGTCCCCTCTGGGGTGGGTGGCACCAGTCAGGGTCACTGGGTTGGGATCATTGATTCCTTCTTGGAAACCTCTCCAAGCTCTCCAAGGAACCCCACAGCCCTCCTGGCCCAGAGGGATGAAGGAATCCTCACATCCAAGAGCTGGCAGGGGTTTGGCTCGGGTAAAACCTTCCCCAACCCCGGGAGAGCTGCCAGGGCTGCTGCTCCTGCGGTGCCACATCCGTCCCTGGCACCAAATCCCCGTCCCAGGATGCAGCCAGGGGCTCTCCTGTGTCCCCCTCACCTTGGGGACAAGGTCCCCGTAGTCATAGAGCTCCTCGTAGTTGCTCAGGTCCAGGATGTCCCCGTAGCTCTCCAAGGTCACTTCGTAGTTTTCCAAATCCAGGTTTTCAAAGAGGCTCAGCTCAGCCTTGGGCTTCTCCACCTTCCTCCTGTCCTTGGCTGGCACAGCCCAAAGCGTCCCCAGGCACAGGGTGGCCACCCCCAGCCAGCCCAGGGGACACATCCTGCACCTGGCCGGGGTCACAGCACCTGGGGTGTCACCAAGGGCTGGCTGTGGGGCCAGCCCCGGGGTGGGGGGGACAGGCGGCCCCAAACCCAGAGAGGACAGACAGCCCCAAACCCAGAGGGGACAGACAGCCCCAAACCCAGAGGGGACAGACAGCCCTGGGAGGGACAGACAGCCCCAAACCCAGGGGGACAGACAGACCCAAACCCAGAGGGGACAAATCCCAAACCCAGAGGGGACAGACAGCCACAAACCCAGAGGGGACAGACAGCCCCGGGAGGGACAGACAGCCACAAACCCAGAGGGGACAGACAGCCCCAAACCCAGAGGGGACAGACAGCCCCGGGAGGGACAGACAGACTCAAACCTCAGCGTGGTGGGGACAGACAGCCCCCAAACCCCGGCAAGGACAGGCAGCCCCAGCCCCGGGGTGGCAGGGACAGACAGCCCCGGCAGGGACAGACAGAGGGGACATTCCTGACCCTTTTCAGCGCATTTCACGCTCGGCTGTGCAGGAGAGGCCCCGCGGGGCTGCCGGGGCTGCCCGGCTTTCCCAGCCCCGGGGGCGCGGAGGGGCTCGGGGGTGGTGAGGGGGGCGCAGAGCTCGTAGGGATGGGTGGAACCGGCCCCCGGCCCAACAAACCCAGCAGCGGAGGGGGACCAGCCCCAGGAGCCCCGGAACTGCTGCTCCCCACTTCTGCTCCCACATCCAGGTCTCAATCCCGATCTAAATCTGCTTTTCCATCATCCTGGGGGGCCGGAGGCCACGGGATCCGTGTGACAGCACGGGGACATCCCCCAGCCCCACATCCAAACCCTCCAGGCACCATTCCCACAAGAGAATTCCCTCCCGTGGGACATCCATGGCAGAGCAGGGTGGGGGTCCCGACCCCCTCCAGCCTCTCCCAAATCCCAAATCCCAAATTCCAAACTCATACTCCAAATTCCAAACTCCAAATTCCAAATCCCAAATCCCAAATTCCAAGTTCCAAATTCCAAACTCCAAACTCCAAATCCCAAATCCCAAATCCACCGCCCAGCCCGGAGTTTTTTTCACTCCATCCTGAGGATCCCGCTCCCAAATTCCTGCTGTTTTCCCCCAGATCTGCCCTTTCCCGGTGCTCTGAGCCCCCTGAACCCCCCTCCCCTCCAAACCCCCCCATCCTCCAGCTGCCCCAGCTCGGACGGACGTACCCCCTGTCCTTCCTCCTCCTCCTCCTCCTCCTCCTCCTCCTCCTCGGCGTGGAGCCCCCTGGGCTGCCGGGGCTGGGGAAGGGCTTTTGAGGCAAGGAGAGGAGGAGGAGGAGGAGGAGGAGGAGGAAGGGGCTGCTCGGGGGTCTGGCCGAGGGGACAGGCAGGACGCGGCCAATCAAACCCGCTGTCCCCTGCTGGGTCCTTACATTGTCCCCAAGGCCACCAGCCCCGAGGTGGCTCCGCTCCAGCAGCCCGAGCTGAGAGGGGCGGGATCGGAGGGGAACGAGCGGTGACACCTCCCGGGTGTCCCCGGGGACGGTGGGGACACGGCCCAGGGCAGGAGCGGTGACACCTCCCGGGTGTCCCCAGGGCACCACAGCGCGGTGTCGGGGACAGAGCCAGGAGGTGTCACCAGAGAGGGACCCCCGGGATGCCTCAAAGCACTGGGGGGACCCCAGTGACCGGCCCAGGGTTTGGGGGGGCTGCAGAGACCCCCCTGGCAGCGATGGATGGGGACACTGAGCTCAGCCAGCCCTGTGAGCACCCCCAACCTTCGCTCTTTGGGGTGGTTTTGGGGTTTTTTTGGGGAGGGGAAACCAATGTGGGTGCAGGGAGGGGGCTCAACACCCCAAACCTTCACTCTCTGGGGTGGTTTTGGGGTTTTTGGGGACAAGGAGCCGCTGTGGGTGCAGGGGGAGCTCAGCATCCCAAACCTTCACACACGGAGAGGTTTTGGGTTTTTCTGGGGAGGAGGAGCCGCTGTGGGTGCAGGGAGGGGGCTCAGCTCCCCCAGTCTTCACTCTTTGAGGTGGATTTTTGGTTTTTTGGTTTTTGGTCAGGAGGAGCCGCTGCGGGTGCAGGAGGGGCTCAGCACCCCCAATTTTCACTCCTTGGGGTGTTTTTTTGGTTTTTTGGGCAGGAGGAGCCGCTGTGGATGCAGGGAGGGGCTCAGCACCCCCAACCTTCACTCTTGGGGTGTTTTTTTGGTTTTTTGGGCAGGAGGAGCCGCTGTGGGCGCAGGGAGGGGGCTCAGCACTGCTCCCCTCATTGGGGCAGGGTGTGAAGCCCCCCACGCCCCCCTGTGTCCCTGGGGGATGGCACCGCGGGGCTGGCACACCCCAGGAGGGGCAGGGCGAGCGCGGCAGCCCCTCCTGGGCAGCCTCGTGCCCACCCACCCACCCACGGCCGCGAAAATGTTCCCGTCGCCAGCGGCGCATGGCCCCCCACGCACCCACCCACCCTTCCGGAGCACCCATCTGCTCGGGGACACCCCCGCAGCCCCCCGGGGGCACCCACAGCCCCCCAGCCCCCGCCAGGACGGCCCCGGCCCCTCTCAGCACGAAGCGGCCGCTAATCTTCATTAAGCCGCTCATTAGGCGGCTCGGTGGGCAAAGGGACGGAGCCGATGTGACAGATTGGGGGGGGGGGCGGGTGGGAAATGGGGGGGGCTGGCTCAGGGTACACTGGGAAGTGGGGTCCGAGAGGGTCCCAAAGGGTGAAGGGGTCCCCGAAGATGAAGGGTCCCAAAGATGAAGGGTCCCAAAGTGCAGTGGGGTCCCCAGAGGTGAAGAAATCCCCAAGGGTGAGGGGTCCCAAAAGAGTGAAGGGTCCCAAAGGGTGAAGGGGTCCCCAAGGGTCCCCTGGGCAGGGGGGTCCCCAAGGGTGAAGGGTCCCAGAGGGTGAAGGGGTCCCAGAGGGTGAAGGAGTTCCCAAAGATGAAGGGTCCCAAAGGGCAGTGGGGTCCCCAGGGTGAAGGGTCCCAAAGGGTGAAGGAGTCCCCAAAGATGAAGGGTCCCAAAGGGCAGTGGGGTCCCCAGGGGTGAAGAAGTCCCCAACAATGAAGGGATCTCCAGAGGTGAAGGGGTCCCTGGGGGTGAAGGGGTCCCCGGGACAGTGGGATCCCCCTGGGCAGTGGGGTCCCCATAGATAAAGGATCCCAAAGGGCAGCGGGGGGGAGTTCAGCACCCCAGACCTTCAATCCCTGGGGTGGTTTTGGGGTTTTTTGGAGAGGGGAAGCCGCTGTGGGTGCAGGGGGGGCTCAGCACCCCAAACCTTCACTCCCTGGGGCGGTTTTGGGTTTTTTTGGGGAGGGGAAGCCGCTGTGGGTGCAGGGGGGGGCTCAGCACCCCAAACCTTCAATCCCTGGGGTGGTTTTGGGTTTTTTTGGGGAGGGGAAGCCGCTGTGGGTGCAGGGGGGGCTCAGCCCCGCTCCCCTCATTGGGGTACGGTGGGGAGATGGCCCCGAGCCCCCCCTGGCAGTGGGGGATCCGCAGCGGGGTTATAAAACAGGGGGATGGCGGGGGGAGGAGGGTGCGTGCGTGCTCTGCACGCCAGGAACGCGCACAAACGCGCTCGGCACCCCCGGGCCCTCACACCTTCCCCCGCTCCGCTCGGCATTGGCGGGGGCAGCGGCAGCGGCGCAGGGGGAGGAGGAGGAGGAGGAGGAGGAGGAAGAAGAGGAGGAGGAGCCGCTGCCGCTGCCCACCCCGCTCGTGTGGGGACAGCCCGAGCCGATCCCGCTGCTGCTGCCGGGCTGGGACCCCAGGGAAGGGGCCCTGAATCCTCAGGTTTTACAGGGAATGTTTCGGGATGCTGGGATGGGGATGTGGCCCCACAGATGTGTCCCTGCATCCTCAGATTTTATTTACAGGGAAGGATTCAGGATGCTGGGATGGGGGTGCGATCCCACAGATGTGTCCCTGCATCCTCAGATTTTATTTACAGGGAAAGATCCAGGGCTTTGGGATGGAGCTGTAGTCCCACAGATGTGTCCCTGCATCCTCAGATTTTACAGGGAAGGATTCAGGATGCTGGGATGGAGCTGTGGCCCCACAGATGTGTCCCTGCATCCTCAGATTTTACAGGGAAGGACTCAGGATGTTGGGATGGGGATGTGACCCCATAGATGTGGCTCTTAGTCCCAGATTTTAGAGGGAAAGAAGCAGAATTTTGGGTTGGGGCTGTGACCCCATGGATGTATCCCTGAATCCTCAGATTTTACAGGGAAGGATTCAGGATGCTGGGATGGGGATGTGCCCCATGGATGTGGATGTAGGATTTTGGGTTGGGGCTGTGACCCCATGGATGTATCCCTGTATCTTCATATTTTACAGGGAAGGATTCAGGATTTTGGGATTGGGGCTGTAATCCCATGGATGTATCCCTGAATCCTCAGATTTTACAGGGAAAGGTGCAGGATGTTGGGATGGCGCTGTTATCCCACAGATGTGCCCCCGCATCCCAGATTTTACAGGGAAGGATTCAGGGTTCAAGGATTTGGGATCAAATCCCATCCCATGATTTGGGTTCAAGGTTTGGGATCAAATCCCATCCCATGGGCAGGGACACCTTCCACAGCCCAGGCTGATCCCCCTTTGGATTCCCTGGGAATTCCATCCCAGCCAAGAATTCCTTCCCAAATTCAGCATCACTCCAGCCAAAACCCCAAACCCCCCCAAAACCCCCAAAACCACTGGGAGAGTGATCCCCATGCAAGGAAATTTTGGATGAAGCAGCACCTGAGGAAGGCGAGGATGGACCAGGGAGAGGCTCAGGATCCCTTGTGAATGATTTTATTTCCACTGCTGCAGGGAGTGGGAGTGAGAATCCCATAAAACTGCCAGGTTGGGAGGTGCAGGTGGCTTTGGGAGTATCTGTACATTCTACCAGTCTATATACACATCAGATATAAATATATATAAATCCAGGGGGGCTCCGTCCGGGTTTAGGGCTGAAACCTGTCCCCACCCAACTGCAGGGAGAGCTGCAAAGGAGGTTTTATCGTCAGGGAAAACCCTCCTTAATTAGCAGGAGGTTTTAATTAATGGGAAAAGGGGAGCATCCCTGTGCCAGCTGCAGGGAGGAGGACACGGTGCCCGTCCGTGGCCGTCCTGGGAAGGGTCAGCTCTGCTGGCTGGGCACAAAGGAGCTTTCTTTGGTTTATTTAATGCTCATTGCAGTTGGATTTTGATTTTTTTTTTTTTCCTCTCTAATGCTCGGCCTTTAAATCCAAATCCTGAGACTCAGGAAGAAAAGAAGAGAATAATCCCCCCTAAACCCGGACACCCAATAAATGCAGGTACAGCTATCGGGGGGGGGAAAGCGATACATGTGGGGATGGGGAAGAGCAGGGATAAAAATAGCCCTTCCAAAGGATGATTCTTCCCTTTTCTTCTCCCTTCCTTTTATTTCTAATTAAAAAAAAAAAAAAAAAAAAGGCAAAGCCCAGCCATGTGTGATTGGCTCCAGAGAGAAACTGAGCCGTGGATGCGGCCCTGGAGCCTCAGATCTCAGAGGGAAAGGTGCAGGGTTTTGGGATGGGGCTGTGACCCCACAGATCTGATTTTACAGGGAATGATGCGGGGTTTTGGGACGGGGATGTGACCCCATGGATGTGGCCCTTGATCCCAGATTTTACAGGGAAGGATTCGGGAGGTTGGGATGGGGCTGTGTCCTCATGGATGTGGTTGTACATCCAAAGATTTTACAGGGAATGATGCAGGATGTTGGGATGGGGCTGGGGCCCCATTTATGTGGCCCTGTATCCCTCCAGCTTAGAGGGAAGGATTCAGAATTTTGGGATCAGGCTGTGGCCCCATGGATATGGCCCTTGATCCCAGATTTTAGAGGGAAGGATGTAGGACACTGGAATGGGGCTGTGGCCCCATGGATGTGGATGTGGGATGTTGGGATGGAGCTGTGGCCCCATGGATGTGAATACAGGATTTTGGGATGGGGCTGTGGCCCCATAGGTGTGGATGCAGGATTTTGGGATGGGGCCGTGACCCCATGGGTGTGGATTCAGGATGTTGGGATGGGGCTGTGGCCCCATGGGTGTGGATGCAGGATTTTGGGATGGGGGCTGTGACCCCATGGATGTGGATTCAGGATGTTGGGATGGGGCTGTGGCCCCATGGGTGTGGATGTGGGATTTTGGGATGGGGCCATGACCCCATGGGTGTGGGATTTTGGGATGGGGCTGTGGCCCCATGGGTGTGGATGCAGGATGTTGGGATGGGGCTGTGGCCCCATGGGTGTGGGATGTTGGGATGGGGCTGTGACCCCATGGGTGTGGATTCAGGATGTTGGGATGGGGCTGTGGCCCCATGGGTGTGGGATTTTGGGATGGGGCTGTGGCCCCATGGGTGTGGGATGTTGGGATGGGGCTGTGGCCCCATGGATGTGGGATGTTGGGATGGGGCTGTGGCCCCATGGATGTGGGATGTGGGATTTTGGGATGGGGCTGTGGCCCCATGGATGTGGATGTGAGATGTTGGGATGGGGCTGTGACCCCATAGGTGTGGATTCAGGATGTTGGGATGGGGCTGTGGCCCCGTGGATGTGGATGTGGGATTTTGGGATGGGGCTGTGACCCCATGGGTGTGGGATGTTGGGATGGGGCTGTGACCCCATGGGCCAGTGCTGGGCTGGGGATTTGAAGCCAGGCAGGGTCTGCTCCTGCCCAGGGGGGGTGGGAAGGTGCCCCCCACCCCACAGGGGCAGGACCCCCTCCCTGCTCCATCCCCGCACATCCACAGCTCCAGGAGGGATTTAGATCCTCCTCCTCTGGAGAAATGTGGAGCCAGAGCTCTCCAGGAGGGTGACAGGAGTGTCCCCATCCCCTGGCATGGCCTGGTTGTCCATTGTCCCTGCAATTCCACGGATCCCACCACCCTCAGCTCCAGTTCATCCCATCCCAGCTCCAAAACCCGCCGGGAATGGTTCCCGGTGCTGGACACGCCCCGAGCCCAGCGGCTCCATCCGGACCGACCCCAAACCCTGCGGGGCACCAAGGGAGAGACAGAACCGGGGGACAAGGACAGCGAGCTGTGACCGGGGGTGACGCTGGGACACGGCGGGGAGCAGTCCCCAAGGAGCCACCGGCGTCCCCGCAGGGCAGGAGAAGGGGGGAACGGGGAGAGGGATGGAGGCGGGCAGTGAGCGGGGGGAGAGGGAGGAGAGAGGGTCCCACGTGTCTGAAAAGTCCGAGCAGAGCCGGGCCTGGGAGAGGCGGGGCAGGGCTAAAACACCACGGACTGCAGCAGGCGGAAACACAGCATCAGGTCCAGAGGGATGGGCGGCTTCAGCAGGTTCCCGTCCAGCCGCAGGTAGCGCAGCCGGGGGACGCTGTCCAGGTCGGAGGGAGAGAAATCCTGGATGGACATCAGCGAGGTGGGGCAGATCTGCGTGCCGTTGATTTCTGCGGGGACAGGGGACACACAGGGGTGAGGGGTAGGGAAAAGGGGATGTGGAGAGGAGGAACAGAGGGATGTGGGTTATGGAAAAGGGAATGTGGAGAGGAGGAACAGAGGGATGTGGGTTAGGGAAAAGGGGAATGTGGAGAGGAGGAACAGAGGGATTCGGGTCAGGGAAAAGGGGAATGTGGAGAGGAGGAACAGAGGGATGTGGGTTATGGAAAAGGGAATGTGGAGAGGAGGAACAGAGGGATTCAGGTCAGGGAAAAGGGGATGTGGAGAGGAGGAACAGAGAGATGTGGGTTAGGGAAAGAGGAATGTGGAGAGGAGGAACAGAGGGATGTGGGTTAGGGAAAGGGGAATGTGGAGAAGTGGAAGAGTGGGATGAGGGTTAGGGAAAAGGGGATGTGGAGAAGTAGAAGAGTGGGATACAGGTTTGGGAAAAGGGAATGTGGACATGAGGAGCATTGGGATACAGGTTAGGGAAAGGGGAATGTGGAGAGCAGGAAGAACGGGATGGGGGTTAGGGAAAAGGGAATGTGGAGAAATGGAAGAGTGGGATGCAGGTTTGGGAAAAGGGAATGTGGACAGGAAGAGCAGTGGGTTAGGGAAAAGGGAATGTGGACAGGAAGAGCAGTGGGTTAGGGAAAAGGAGATGTGGAGAGGAGGAGCAGTGGGATTTGGGTTAGGGAAAAGGGAATGTGAGCAGGAGGAAGAGTGGGATGAGATTAGGGAAAAGGAGATGTGGACATGAGGAGCAGTGGGATGCAAGTTAGGGAAAAGGGAATGTGGAGAAGTGGAAGAGTGGGATGCAGGTTTGGGAGAAGGGAATGAGGACAGGGATTTTTGAACCCCCCTTGCTATTGAACCCCAAACTGGGGTTGTTTTGCCGCCAAAAGGGACAATCCCAGGCTGTTCAAAGCCCCAGCCAGATGGAAAATGTGGCTTTTGATGAGGAGCGAAGTAGGTCACGTTCCTCGGGAGCGCAGCTCGGGATGCGGCGGCATTCCGGAGACAGAAGGGACCACCCCGCCCCCGGAACCTGCCGAGCCGGCCCCGAGCTTCCCAAAAAAACCATCCAGGAGTTCCACTCCAGCCCTGTCACACCGGAGATAGCGCCAGCACCCGGCTCGCTGCCCCCCTGTGGAATTCCACCTGTCCCTGCCCAGCCCAGGGGCGTTCCTCATGGAAAACAAACCCCGGGATTGTGGTGTCAGCACCCAGCTCCAGGGATGGGAACCTCCGAAAAACCAGGGAAAACAGGAAAAGAGGAAAAGCTGGGTCAGGGCGGGCACTGGATTTCTCTCCGTGGAAAACACCAGCAGGACCTGGATGCTGGGGGTGTGGGAAGGCAGCAGGGGTCACCACCTGCACCACAAGGTCCCCTCCTGGCTCAGATTTGGGGGTGTTTGATTAAAATTCAGATTAAGGAGCGTTGGAGCCAGATGAGATCGCAGCAGGATCCTGGCGCTCCAAGAGCAGAAACATCTGGGGAGAGCAGGAATCCTGGAATGCTGGAATGGTTTGGGTTGGAAGGCACCATGAAGATCACCCAGGGGCACCTTCCACTATCCCAGGCTGCTCCAAGCCCCATCCAGCCTGGCCTTGGACTCTTCCAGGGATGGGGCAGCCACAGCTTCTCTGGGAATTCCATCCCATCTCCTCACCTCTCTCCCAGAGAAGAATTCCTTCCCAAGATCCCATCCATCCCTGCCCTCTGGGAAGCAATCCCCTGTGCCCTGTTCCTCCATCCCTCATCCCAAATCCATCTCCAGCTCTCCTGGAGCCCCTTTAGGCGCTGGAAAGCTGAATGGGAATGCAGTGGGATTCTGTCTCCTCCTCTGTGCTTGCTCTGTTTCCGCACATCCCAGGCTCTTCTGCTGTGGAATTGCAGCTGGATTTCCCTGGGATGGTGTGGGACAGCCCTGGCTGCTCTGCCTCCATGGCAGCCTTGTTCTCCCTGTTCCTTCCCCTCTCTGGCATGTTCCCTCACCATCCCGAGCTGTGTGTTTGGCATCTGTCCCTAAAACCTGTGCCCAGACTCTCCTCGTTAAATATCCCGATTCTGCCAGGGGAAGAGCCTTTCCAAGGGCAGGTGGATCCAAAGAAGACAGCTGGGAAAAGTCTTGCAGCACCAGGGGGGATTCACTCTGCTCCTCCCCTTCCACCCAGATCCCCCCTCCATCCCTGCAGCTCCCACCTCATCCCACCCCTTTGAAGCGATCACATCCCACCAGGTGAGAAATTACTTTTCCAAGGTTTTTCTCCCCAAAAAAACCCCCGTGGGACTCACTCTCGATGGAGTTGTTGTTCAGGTAGAGGTGCTCCAGCTTGGGGCTGATGAAGGGCACGTTGGTGAGCTTGTTGTGGGCCAGGTGCAGCACCAGCAGGTTGGTGAGGTTGAAGGAATTTTTGGGCAGCCCCTTATCCGAGATCTGGTTGTAGTTGAGCCGGATGAAAGCCAGGTTGGGAAACTCCTTGAAATAATCGCTGGGGATGTCCTCAATGTTGTTCCTGTCCAGGAAGAGCTGGTGGATGGCGCTGGGCACGCCGGGGGGCATCTTCCTCAGGATGTTGTGGGCCAGGTTGAGCTGCATGAGGTTCTTGAGCCCCTTGAAGGTGTTCTTGTTGAAGACGCCGTCGCTCAGCTTGTTGTGGTGCAGGTCCAGCAGCACCAGGTTCTCCAGCTTGTTGAAGACCCCAGCGGGGATCTTGGAGATCTGATTCCTGCTGAGCCTCAGCTGCTCCAGGTTGGGCGGCAGGAAGGCGGGCACCTCCTTCAGCTGGTTCCTCTCCATGTAGAGGAAGATGAGGTTCTCCAGCTTCTCCAGCACCTTCCTGTCCACCTTGCGGATGCGGTTGTTGTCCAGGTTGACCCACTTGAGGCCGGTGGCGTTGCGGAAGGACTCCTCGGGCAGGTCGGCGATGAAGTTGTTCTGCAGGTACAGGTAGTGGATGCGCGCCGGGATCAGCGGCACCGTGCGCAGGTTGCGGCTGTCGCAGTACAGCGCCGAGGGGAAGTCGGGCGGGCAGTAGCACTCCCGAGGGCAGTCGGGGAACACGGACGGAGGGCCCGGAGGGAGGGGAGGGGGCAGCTCTGTGGGCTCCACGGGCTCCTCGAAGGGCAGGGGAGGCCGCGTGGGTCTGCGGGGGGGTTTGCGGCGCTGCCCGCTCGCCACCAGCGCCAGCGCCAGCGGCAGGAGGAACGCCAGGGCCGCCCTCATGGTCCGGGTGTTTTCCTGCAGGGACACGAGCAGAGGGGTTGGGTGTCGCAGGCATCTTTTGTGGAAAACCCTTTCCTCGGGATTTTTCCTCCTGAGAAGCTGAGAGGCCTCAGGAACAAAATGCAAACATTGATTTTCTGCTGCTGTGGAATGCAACAGGTGCATCTGGGATTGGGATCATGTGGATGTTTCTAATTAATGTCCAATCACAGCCCAGCTGTCTCGGACAGAGAGTCTGAGCCACAAACCTTTGTGATCATTCTTTCCTATTCTATTCTTAGCCAGCCTTGTGATGAAATCCTTTCTTCTATTCTTTTAGCATAGTTTTGATATAATATATATCATAAAATAACAAATCAAGCCTTGTGAAACATGGAGTCAGATCCTCGTCTCTTCCCTCAACCTGAGACCCCTGTAAGCACTGTCACAGGCTGGGGAGGGGTTGGTTGAGGGGTTGTCACCTCCCCGCTGCTGGCACACAGGGGTTTATCCCTCAGGGCTTTATCTCTTGTCTCTGCTGCCTGCGTTCCTCTCCCCTTCCTATCGGGAGTCGTCTTCCAATCCAACCCCTCCCCAGAGCAGGAGTCGCTGAGCTCCCTGTCCCTGGCTCACGGCTGTCCATGGAATTCCTCTCCCTGGCTCATCATTATCCATGGAATTCCTCTCTCATTCACCATTATCCATGGAATTCTTCTCCCTTCCCCACCATTATCCATGGAATTCCTCTCTCATTCATCATTATCCATAGGATCCCTCCAGCTCACCGGCTCACCGTTATCCATGGGATCCCTCTCATTGACCATTATGCATGGAATTCCTCTCTCACTCATTATTTCACATTAATTCCTATCTCATTCATTATCCATGGGATCCCTCTAGCTCACCATTATCCATGGGATCCCTCTCTCATTCACCACTGTCCATGGAATTCCTCTCCCTGCCTCACCATTATCCATGGCATCCTTCTCTCATTCACCATTATCCATGGGATCCCTCTTGTCCATGGGGAATGTTGTTGTTGTTGTTGTTTGTCTTTTTTTTTTTTTAATTTGGGTTTTTGTTTCATTTTCCCACCCCGCAGCACCTGGGCCCTCCCCAGAGGCCGCTTCCATCCTCTCTTCCCAAAGGATGGATCAGCCCTTCAGACTCCTGGATGGATTTGGTTTCATTTGGCACCCGGGACAGCAAATCAATGATTCCACAGGAAATTGGCTCTGGAAAAGCGCCGGGAACCCGGCAGAGGTGAACGGGGCAGCAGAGATGGGTGACTCGGGGCGAGGAGCAGCCCCTCTGCCAGCCCTGGGATGCAAAGGGCATTCCCAAGGCTGGAACAGCACAGGGGTTTGGATCCACAGCTCCCTGTGCTGCCCACAGAACCCATCCAGCCCCGCTGCTGATTTGGGACGAGTCACAGCGGGAGACTGGGAGGGATCAGGTGAGGTCTGTGTGCTCCAAGCCAGGAAATTTCTCCTGGACATCATCCCTGGCCACCTCTCCCTCCTCCCTGGCTCCTGCTCACCCTGAACCATCCCTGCTGCTGCCTGGAACAGCAGCCCCTGCTCATCCTTGCCGGATTTCCTGGGAATTCTCCAGCTGCTGCCTTGGAGAGGGGAGGGATCCAGCAGAGAGGCTCCGTGCAGGTGGGGTTTGGGTGTTCCCACAGCTGGAGCAGGCTGGGATTGGGGTGGGATTCCTGGCAATGGACCCTGGGGGCTCACCAGGCTCTTCCCAGGGGGGTTCATCGCCAGAGCAAGGCAGAGGGAGGGCGGGAAGGAGCAGGGAGGCAGAGGAGAGGGAGGAAAATGAGGGAAACCAGAGGAGGGAGGGAAAGTGCTGCTGAGATGGGAGAAGCCTTTGGAGGTGCTGGAGCTGCCGGTGCCAATTTTGGGGGGCAATCCAGCACACCCAGCACAGCAGAGTGGGGTGGGCCGCCCATCCTCCCTTTCCAGCCCATTGCCAGCTCTCCTCACACCCGGAACCCCAATTTCCATCATCCCTGAAGGGGCAAAACCCCCCACCCAACCCAGGAACCTCAGGGACCCTCTGGCCCATCCTCTTCCAGGGCCACCTCTGCCAGCCCCAGCTCCCTTTGGAGCCATCCCACGCTTTCCTGGGGCTCCAAGGAATTGACTTTCTCCAGGAAAAGATCCTGTTTTCGGCCCTCCTGCAGGCCCAGCCTGTTCCTGCCGGCTCCCATCTGGCTCCGGTTAACCCCGCACGCCTCCCGGGCCGGCTGCTTTCCATCAGGGCTCTGGCATCTCGCTGGGGGAAGGGAGGAGCAGGGAAGGAGCCAGCAGAGCCCAGAGCTGCCGGATCCTGAGCCCAGCAGAGCTGCAGCAGGTCCTGGTGGGCGATGGATGTGATCCTGTCCCTGCATTCTGCGTTTGGTGACAGGAAAATGGGAAAATCCATGGCAGGGATGGGCTGTTTGTGCAGTGCCCTTCCCATTCTGGCAGCATCCCGCTCCTTCCCCGGCCACACCACACGGATCTCACTCTGTCTTGTCTCAGAGCTTTCCATGGCGTTTTCCCTCTGCTCCAGAACCTGGATTTTAACCCCCACAAGCACCCAAGGGAGCAGCGGGGGCTGAGGTCAGAGCTTGGCCCGGCGCAGAGGGGAGGGAGCAGCTGGGAGGTGACCATTCCAGCTGGGAGGTGACCATTCCAGCTGGGAGCTGACCATTCCAGCTGGGAGCTGACATTCCAGCTGGGAGCTGCTCTTCCATCCAGGACACAATATTCCACGCTGTGATCCAGGTGTTGGAGCCGCTCAGGCCACCCAGCAATGCCCCAGCAGGTCCCCAGTGCTGTCACCCTGCTGCTGATTTGACATCCCAGACGTTTGGGGACTCAGCACAGAGCAGGAGCAGCCACCCAGGCCAGGAATTCTGGCTGGAGAGTGACAACATCCTGTGGAATTCTGTAGGCACAGACAGTGGTGGGAGGGTGACACCACCCCTTTTACCCACCCTGTGGGGAATGTCCCAGCCCTGTGACACTGCCACCACCCTTCCCCTGGGACCCCTGCCTGCCTGGGGAAAGCAGGACCCACTTTTTTTTTTTGTTCCAAGCAAACTGCAGGAAAGCAGTGACATTCCCAAAAAAAACCCCGGGGATTCAACGAGCCCGAGGCCACCACAACGTCACAATTGCTGGAAGATTCCAAGCCAGCTCTCCCAGGAAAAGCTGGAAATCTCTTCTCCACCCGGTTGGATTTACTGGCATGAATTGCAGGAGCAGAATTCCCAAATCCCACCCCTACTCCAACCCGAGCCCCAGCACAGCCCCTGCCCTGCCAGCCTATGGGACAGCTCCATTCCAGCTGCCCACAAGGAATCCGCGCCACTGGAACAAAGTTAAGTCATGGAGCAACGGAGGAATTCAGGAAACCGACGGCCTGGCGTGGAAAAAAGGCTCAATTCATGGATAAAACCAGTGCTGACACCTCCTCGCTCTGCAAGGCCAAGGCACCCAACAGATCCCGGGGTTTTTCCCAGAAGGAGGCAGCTGCTTCCTCAGCCATCCCGGTTACAATGGACAAAAAAAATTTTTAAAAAAAGCGGTGCAACAGCTGGAAATTCCAGCCCCGAATGCCACTGGGGTTTGCTCTGCACATAGTTTCTCTTCCCTGCATCCCAGTAACCCCCAGCTCCCAGCGGCGCTGGCTGCCAGCCCCGGGATGGGACGGGCGCCAAGGGCAGGGAGAAGCCGCCACCCCGGGGCGAGAGGGAGCCGTGCAAAGGTCACCGAGGGGGATTTGTCATCACGGCCCAAGTCCCCGCCATGTCCCTCGGGTGCCTCCTGCAGCGGTGAGGGGAGAGGGAGCAGCTGGATCCCGGTATTTGTCCAAGATCCCGCTCCCGCAGAGGGATAAAGGGAATTTAAACTCTGGGAGAGGCAGGAAAAGCCTGGATGACTGGAGCAGGGCCCCTTTCCAACTCGTTGTTAGCTCCTCTCGCACATTCCCGCAATTCCTGTCAGCCCTGGTGGGGGAAAAGCCCCTTCCAGCCTGGGAACGGGAATGTCGGAGCAGAACGAGATAAAAATAACCACAAGGATCGGGCAAAGCTCCTTCCTTGGCTTCCCTCGCGTCCAGCACCGCTCGTGTCTCTGCGAGAGCCTGGCCCAGCACGGGGCTCGTCATCCAGCGCCTCTGGAGCGCCGGGAATCGTGGAAAAAGGGCCGGGGCAGCCAGGCTGTCACCCGAGCATCATCGGCGTCCCTTGGGAAGCGCAGCCCTGATGCAACAACCCCGCGGTTCTCGCCCTTTCCCAGCCCTTTCCCAGTGAGCAGCGGAGCCGGGCTGGAGCCGGGGCTGGGTCCTGCCGTGTTCCCTCTGTGTCCATGCAGGGACGGGTGACACCCACCAGGACACTCGGTCCTGCCCCATTCCTGCTGGGATGGCACTGTGTCCATGCAGGGACGGGTGACACCCACCAGGACACTCAATCCTGCCCCATTCCTGCTGGGATGGCACTGTGTCCATGCAGGACACTCGGTCCTGCCCCATTCCTGTTGGGATGGCGCTGTGTCCATGCAGGGATGGGTGACACCCGCCAGGACACTCGGTCCTGCCCCGTTCCCGTTGGGATGGCACTGTGTCCATGCAGGGACGGGTGACACCCGCCAGGACACTCGGTCCTGCCCCATTCCCACTGGGATGGCACTGTGTCCATGCAGGGACGGGTGACACCCGCCAGGACACTCAATCCTGCCCCATTCCCACTGGGATGGCGCTGTGTCCATGCAGGGATAGGTGACACCCGCCAGGACACTCGGTCCTGCCCCGTTCCCACTGTGTCCATGCAGGGATGGGTGACACTTGCCACAGCTCAGCCAGGACAAGGTGACAACAGCGTGGGGCTCCTGCCAGGAGGGTCCCCAGAGACCCCGGGATGATCCCGTCCTTTGCTCCCGGGTCCCCAGAGTTCCCGGGATCCTTCCCAAAGCTCATCCCATCCTCTTCTCCCAGATCCCCACAGACCCCAGGATCCTTCCCAAAGATTCATCCCATCTCCTTCTCCTGGGTCCTCAGAGACTCCAGGATCCTTCCCAAAGGCTCATCCCTTCCTTTGCTCCCAGGTCCCCAGAGTCCCCAGGATCCTCCCCAAAGGCTCATCCCATCCTTTGCTCCCAGGTCCCCAGAGTTCCTGGGATCCTTCCCAAAGGCTCATCCTGTCCTTTGTTCCCAGGTTCGCACAGACCCCGGGATCCTCCCCAAAGGCCCATCCCGTCCTCCGCTCCCACCTTCCCGCTGCTCTCTCAGTCTCAGCAATTTCTCCCTCCCTGCGTGTCCCAACCCTTCCCAGCGCCTCTCCCAGCTCGATCCCGCTGCCACACGCAGTGGGAATGGCTGGACAGGGACAAAAGCGGATCCCGGCTGCCAAAGCGCCGCCGGCCCGGACCCCACGCACGCCCCGCTCGCCCCCCAAGCAGCCGCCTCGCCTCGTTCCGCTTCTCCCTCAGGCTGGGAAGCGGCTCCAGCGCCTCATTCCCTCCTCCCCAGCCTCTTCCAAGGGCAGGGGAAACCTCCCACGGCTGCGCTTTGATCTCTTCCCGGGCTGGAAGCGCTGATCCCTCATTCCCCGGGGAGCAGGGACACGATTCCCGCGTTCTGGCTGTGCCAGGAAAGGGCACTGGGATGCCCTGGGCTCCACATGAGGTACGGCCAGGATCACAGGATCCCATAATCCCAGGATCCCAAGGATCGAAGTATCCCAAGGATCTCAGGATACCAGAATCCCAAGGATTGCAGAATCCTAGGACTGAGGGATCCCAGGACTGCAGAAACCCAAAATCCCAAAATTCCAGGATCCTAGAATCCCGTTATCCCAGGATCCCATGATCACAGGATCCCAGGATTACAAAATCCCAGAATCCCAGGACTGCAAGATCCCAGGATCGCAGAACCCCAGAATCCCAAAATCCCGTTATCCCAGGATCCCATGATCACAGGATCCCAGGACTGCAAGATCCCAGGATCCCAGGATCGCAGAATCCCGGAATCCCAAAGTCCCAGGATCCCAGAATCCCAAATTCCCAGGATCCCATGATCCCAGAATCCCAGGACCCCCAGGACGTTTCTAAACCCTCACATGCCGCACACCGCGGGGATAAATTCCCATGTTTTGCTTTGGAGCTGCTTTTCCCCAAACCTCTCCAGCCGGCGGGCAAGGGCAGGTTTGGGATCAGCCTCTTCCAAGTAACAAAACTCCGTTTTTTCCCCCCCGGGATTTCGGCGAACATCGAACATCGTTTCCCGCTTGTTCCTGCTGGCGGAGCGGGGACAAAGAGCCGGCTCCGAACGCGACCCCCGCGGGGAGGGGGCTGCGCCTCCCCTCCCACCTGGAGCTGAGCTGGCTCCGGGCAGGAAAAGCGGGATTACATTCCCTGGGAATGTTCGGCGCGATCCAGGCGGGAAAGAAAGGCTTTACCACCTACATTTTGGGCAGAAAACACCCGTTGGAGCTGTGGGGCTGCTCGCTCGCACCCCGCTCTGGCTCAGTCCGAAATCCCCTGTTCCCGCTCCATGGGAGCAGCCCCCCAGAGCCCCCCCAAACCCAGGACGAGGTGCCCCGATGTCCCCGGAGGCTCCTGGTGGCGTTCCTGGCTCCGGAGGGGTCCGTCCTCCCCTCAGCCTCTCCCTTTCCTCGCTTGTTTTCCCTCCTGCTTCCAGGGCAGGGATTGCCCTGGGCTGTGCAGCCCTCACAGTTCCCCCAGTTCCGGCCCCCAGCGCCCCCAGTTTGGCTGCAGAGCCGAACGTGCTGGGCTTTGGGGTGTGGGGGACACACAAAGGGCACCTCGTGTCCCCCCAAAAGCGCCTGGCAGTGGCCGCAGCGCTGTCACAGCCCCCGGGCTTCCCTGGTACCCCAGAGCCCCCAAATCCCCCCCTCGTCCACGCCAGAAACTCCTGGAAGCGGAGCAGAGAGAGAACAAAGACTCCAGAGCGCTGCAGGACAGAGGAACCAAGAGGAGAGCGGGGAAAGGAGGGAGAGCAGATGTTTTTGGGGATGGGAGGGAGGCCGGAGAGGGCAGGAGCATCGTGGAGTCCTGGCTGGGAGGCTCAGGCAAGGTGAGAAGAGCCTGGGGGGGAAACACCTGCCCAGAGCTTACCTGTGTGCACCTCTCCCTCCTCCTGCCTCCTATTAATCCCCAAGACAAGTTTCTCTCTGGCTTCTCTCTCCCTCCTCCTCCTCCTCCTCCTCCTCCTCCTCCTCCTCCTCCACCACCACCTCCTCCTCCTCCTCCTCCTCCTCCTCCTCTCGGCTCCGCCACGGGCGAGCTCGGCCGGGCGCGGGGGTTTTGTGGCTGGGAGCGGAGGGAGAGCGGGGGGCGGAGGGCTGGGAGGGAGGGCTGGGAGCACTGGGAGGGCTGGGAGGGAGGGCTGGGAGCACTGGGAGGGCTGGGAGCACTGGGAGGGAGGGCTGGGAGCACTGGGAGGGCTGGGAGGGAGGGCTGGGAGCACTGGGAGCACTGGGAGGGAGGGCTGGGAGCACTGGGAGGGCTGGGAGGGAGGGCTGGGAGCACTGGGAGGGCTGGGAGCACTGGGAGGGAGGGCTGGGAGCACTGGGAGGGCTGGGAGGGAGGGCTGGGAGCACTGGGAGGGAGGGCTGGGAGCACTGGGAGGGAGGGCTGGGAGCACTGGGAGGGCTGGGAGCACTGGGAGGGCTGGGAGCACTGGGAGGGCTGCAGCGAGGCACGCTGACAACAATCACGTCTTTCTCTGGCAGCCGAGAGCGGCGGGCTCGGCGCACGGCAACAATTCCTCCTCCTCCTCCTCCTCCTCCTTCTCTTCGTCCTCCTGCTGCTGCTGCTGCTGCTGCTGCGGAGGCAGCTCCTTGTTTCAAAACAAAGCTAATTAATCACGGAATAAGCCCTGCCCTCGCCGCCGGCTCCGCTTTCCCAGGAGCGGGCTGGAGGTTTGCGGAGGGGCGGCTGCTGTCCCCTGTCGCCACCCGCAGGGACACCCGGCTGTCCCCACACCCCAATTCCCGGCCCCTCGAGGCAGACGGAGCCCGGACAATGGGGCGCAGGGGTTGCTTTGCTGCCAGCCGAGGAGGAGCTTTGGTTTAAATCCTGGTGGCACTTGGCGAGGACAGGGTGGGGGTGACACAGAGGTGGCACCAGCTGAGTGTCCCCGCCCGCTGGGAAACAGAAACGCACCGAGGGGACACGGCCAGGAGGGCTCGGGGGGGACGTTTCTGCTCCAAAAGGGACATTTTTGTCCTCCGAGTCCACGAGGGGCTCGGAGGAACTCGGGACCTGTTGCGTGTTCAGAGCTCTGAGGGGTCCTGGGGGGGCACAGCAGCTCCCAGCCCTGGGAATCGCCAGCCCAGATCCATCCCTGCCCCGGAATCGCCGGGATTTGGGATCCATTGGGGCAGAGCAGCCCCTCAGCCCCCGGAATCGCCATCCCAGATCCATCCCTGTCCCGGAATCTTTGGGATTTGGGATCCAGGGGGGCAGAGCACCCCCCCAGCCCCAGGAATCACCATCCCACATCCATCCCTGCCCCGGAATCGCCGGGATTTGGGATCCATTGGGGCAGAGCACCCCCTCAGCCCCCGGAATCGCCATTCCAGATCCATCCCGACCCCGAAATCCCCGGGATGTGGGATTCAGGAGGGCACAGGAGCCCCCCAGCCCCAGGAATCGCCATCCCACACTCATCCCTGTCCCAGAATCTTTGGGATTTGGGATCCATTGGGGCAGAGCACCCCCCAGCCCCAGGAATCGCCATCCCACCCCCATCCCGACCCCGAAATCCCCGGGATGTGGGATTCAGGGGGGCACAGCAGCCCCCCAGCCGTGGGAATCGCCCTCCCACCGCCATCCCGATCCAAAATCCCCAGGATTTGGGGTCTGGGCTCTCCTCCCTCCCTCTCCACCGTTCCCCCGTCTCCATCCGCAGCAGGACCGTGAAACCCGAGCTGCTCTGGCTCCTCGAAATCCCAACCCGACCGTGCCAGGGGCTGGCAGCCACCCAGGAGGGGCTGCTCCTGCCCTTCCACACGGGGCTGGCAGCCGGAACCGGAGCTTTCCCCCAAATTCCCCCTCTCTGCAGGGCCCCTTTTGCCTTCAATGTATTTATCCCCAACACGGGGCTTTTCCTTTTGCCCCAAAACCTGGGCATTGCTCCTTGCCGAGGGATGGAGGAGGACGATCCCAAGCCTGAAATCCAGCAGGTAGATGGAGAGGGAGCCAGGAAAAGGCATCGAGAGGACCCACAGAGGAATTCCAGCCCGTTTAAACAAAAAAGTCGGGATGGAGGCTCGAGTTTGCCAGCTGGAAAAGGACCAGGATCAATAAGGAAAGGAGATGCTGTTTGAAAGGAGATGCTGCTGGAATTTGATGCTAATTCCTTTCAAAACCGGTCCAAAAATCCAAAAATCCCCAACTCCATGGGGACATGTTCCATTGGAGAGGGTTTTGTTTTGTTTTGGTTTGGTTTTTGGGGGGGTTTTTTGGATTTTTTGGGGTTTTTTGGTTGTTTTGGTTTGGTTTGGTTTGGTTTGGTTTGGTTTGGTTTGGTTTGGTTTGGTTTGGTTTTTTAGGGGGTTTTTTGGATTTTTTGGGGTTTTTTTTGGTTTGGTTTGGTTTGGTTTGTTTTTCTAATTTTTTTTTTCTTTTTTCCCCTTTAATTCACAGCTGCTCAGCCAGGCATGGAAACGGAGAAATTGAGGCGCCAAAGGGGCAGTTCCTGGCACTAAAGCGATGCCAGCCATGCAAAGGTGCCACATCCCAGAGCTCCTCCCTGCCCTGCCCGACCTCCGGAGCCGCTCCCACATCGGGAAAGCTCCAAATTCGGGAGGCAGCGACCCCTCCCCGCCGCTCTGGTGGCGACGGCGAGCGCTGCTCTCGGCCAGGGACGTTGTTTGTTGAATTTTCTCCCTGCAGGAATTCTCTCCCCGCCGCGGCCAAGTTTCGGATCCACCTTCAAAGGCGCCCTTTGACATTTTTCAGCCCTCGGACGTGGCTCTGGGCACCGTTTTTTCCATGTCTGGAGTAAAATCCAGCCCTGCTCTCGCAGGGAAAGGGGGGCTGTGTGTCCCCAACCTTGGGGACATCGCGGTTCTGGTGGTTCTGATGTGGATTTTCGGCCATCCTGGTGGTTGATCCCCATTTTCCTGGTTTGTCCCACAGGGATTTGGAGCCAAACCCATCTTGGGTCTGGCAGAGGTGGGAATGGGAATGTCCAGAGCTTGGGAATGCCAGGGGACAGGGCCAGGACAGCGGGAGCGGCCAAGGGGACCAAGCACAGCACGAGGGACAGAGATGGGAATGGGGGGACACGGAGGAGTCTGGGTCCTGGTGGATCCCAGCGTGTCCCACCAGGAATGGGGAGGTTGGAGCACTGGTCAGTCCGGCCATGTTCTGGTCACTGTGACCATTCCCTGGTCACTCTGGCCATGTTCTGGTCACTGTGACCATTCCCTGGTCATTCTGTCCTTCCCTGGTCACTCTGGCCATGTTCTGGTCACTGTGACCATTCCGTGGCCACTCCAGCCATGTTCTGATCACTCTGGCCATTCCCTGGTCACTGTGACCATTCCCTGGTCACTCCAGCCATTTCCTGGTAATTCCAGCCATTCCCTGGTCACTCTGGCCATGTTCTGGTCACTGTGACCATTCCCTGGTCACTCTGGCCATTCCCTGGTCACTCTGGCCATGTTCTGGTCACTGTGACCATTCCCTGGTCACTCTGGCCATGTCCTGGTCACTCTGGCCATGTTCTGGTCACTGTGACCATTCCCTGGTCACTCCAGCCATTTCCTGGTAATTCCAGCCATTCCTTGGTCACTCTGGTCATGTTCTGATTGCTCTGACCATTGCCTGGTCCCTCTGGCCATGTTCTGGTCACTCTGGTCATGTTCTGGTTGCTCTGACCATTCCATGGTCACTGCAGCCATTCCCTGGTCATTCTAGCCATTAGATGACCATTCTGGACATTCCATGGTCACTCTGGCCATGTTCTGGTCACTCTGGTCATGTCCTGGTCACTCTGGTCGTTCCATGGTCACTCTGGTCATTCCATGGTTAATCTGGCCATGTTCTGGTCACTCTGGCCATGTCCTGGTCACTCTGGTCGTTCCATGGTCACTCTGGCTATGCCAAGCTCAGAGTTGAAGGGCAGGGTGGGAGCAGGGAGTTCCCATCACGACCTGTGACTCCACTATTCCAGCTGGGAAACAGGGAGAGCCTTCATCCTCTCCATCTTCATCCTCCCCATCTTCACCCTCCCCATCTTCACCCTCCCCATCCTCACCCTCCCCATCTTCACCCTCTCCATCCCCTCCATGCTCTCCATCCATCCCAAACTCCTCATGGGCCATGGTCCCAGTGGCTCCTGTCAGGTGTTCCTTCCCCAGGAACTGATTTTCATGGATTTCCTGCATGGATAAACTACTGGGAGCACCAGGAATTGCCAATTCCAGCCTTGGGGACATCACAGGACACCAGGAGTTGTGGAAGTGTCAGGAGCTCTCAATCCCAGCCCCAGGAGATCCAGGAAAGGGAATTTTCCAGAGCAAAGGGCTGTCCCCAAACCAGGCTCACCTTCCCCCCATCCCAACCTGTTTTTCTCAGGAATATTGTGTTTAAAATGTTGATTTGGCTCCAGGGAGAGGATTCCTGGTGTTATCCCTGTCCCAAGCTGAACTTCCACTCGGTGCCATGAACCCAGGGGATTTCTGGATCTTTCTGAGGGCCAGAGCTTCAAAATTCCCTTTGGAGAGCTAAAAAAAGGAAAAAGAATTTCAGAAAGGGGAAAGGGGGGGGGGAAGAGCAGGGGGAAGGGAAGGGAAGGGAAGGGAAGGGAAGGGAAGGGAAGGGAAGGGAAGGGAAGGGAAGGGAAGGGAAGGGAAGGGAAGGGAAGGGAAGGGAAGGGAAGGGAAGGGAAGGGAAGGGAAGGGAAGGGAAGGGAAGGGAAGGGAAGGGAAGGGAAGGGAAGGGAAGGGAAGGGAAGGGAAGGGAAGGGAAGGGAAGGGAAGGGAAGGGATGCCCCAGAAGGATGTCTGGCAGTTCGGGACGGCGCCATTCCCGCAGGATGCGGTGGGGAGAGGCCGTGCCGCCCTTCCCGGGGCTCTGCCGGGCGTTCCGGGCGGTGCCAGGCTGGAAAATCGCGCTCAGCTTCCCCCGAGCTCCACCCGGCCCCTCCGGCAGCCCCCGCACGCCAGAACCGCATCCCGAGGGCCGGGACGGCGTCACCGGGAGCCCGGGACAAGGGCTTGGCTCCGGGAAAAAAGCTCTGGAGCTGGGAATGAGCGAAAGGGAAAAGAATTCCGGGATGTAACGAGCGGATCGCGCCTCACGCGGCGGCTTTGGGGCCGCGGGGAGCTGGGATGGGGAGGGGGAACCGATCCCTGGCCGCCTCCCCTGCCCTAAAGCAGCCGGGAATGGCCTGGGGAAGGGGCTGGGGCAAAGCTGGCCCGGCCACAAAGCGCTCCAGAGGCGCTGGGATTTGGGAATTCAGCTCGGGCTCGGTGGGGCTTTGGTTATCCCGGCACAGGGATCCACAGGGAGGAGGAGGAGGAGGAATTTCGTGCAGATTCCAGGCATCCCAAATATCCATCCCTTCTTCCCTGGCATCCCCATGCATCCCTGAGCATCCCTGAGCCTGGAGCAGGATCCCTGCGCATGGAAAAGGATCCCTGAGCATGGAGAGGGATTCCTGAGCATGGAATGGGATCCCTGAGCCTGGAAAAGGATCCCTGAGCATGGAGAGGGATCCCTGAGTCTGGAGCAGGATTCCTAAACCTGGAGCACAATTCCTGAGCCTGGAGCAGGATTCCTGAGCCTGGGATGGGATCCCCAAGTCCGGGATGGGATCCCCAAGTCCGGGATGGGATCCCTAAGCCTGGGATGGGATTCCTGAGCCTGGAGCAGGATTCCTAAACCTGGAGCACAATTCCTGAGCTTGGAATGGGATCTTTGAGCCTGGAATGGGATCTTTGAGCCTGGAATGGGACCCCTGAGCCTGGAGCAGGATTCCTGCATCCCCACATGTCCCCATCCTCCCATCTCCGCCCTCCTGGCTCCCCCCGGGCCCATCCCGGCCCCGGGGCTGACTCAGAGCCGGCCCGGGCGGAGCTCGGGAATCGCCGCTCGCTGTCCCCGCCGAGGTCCCCGCGCTCCTCCCGCTCCCCGCGCTGCCCACGCGGCTCCTTCCGCCCTCCCCGCTCAGCCCGGACCCTCCTCTCCCCCTCCTCGCTATCGATGGCTTTAATTATTTTAATTTCTGCCGTTAATCGCCGCTGCTCCTCCATCTCCCCCCCGCACAAGGGAGCCGAGGCTGGAGCCTCCTCAGTCCTGGCTCCTGCCCTTCCCAGGACATCCATCTCTCCCTGCTCCCTGCTCCAGCCCCGGCCTGCGGCATTCCTGGAGGAAAAAAAAAACATGGATTTATTCCCCACAAAACCACAGAACCGCTGGTCTCCGTGCCTGTCCCTGATTCCCAGCCCTTGCAAGCAGGGCAGGGGCCAGGCTGTCCCCACAGGTGACAAACAGCGACCAGGACAATTAATCACGGCAAAATCAGCGTTTAAAGCACTTTGGCCCCAGAGGAATCAGCATTCCCCGGTTGTATTCCCAGGTTTTATTCCCAGTTTTTATTCCCAGGTTCCTACAAGGCACCGGGGCAGCCACGAGGACTTCGCTGCCTTTAATCAAATCCCTTCATTAGGTTGTTTAATTAGCAAGGGAGCTCTGGGAGCGCTCCCAGGAGGAATTTGTGGCAGAGCCATTAAGGCCCAATTAACCCAAATTTAATCTTCGGGAGTTCACTTAAACCTTCTCCATTTCCACCTTTAAACCTTCCCTGCTGGCCCTCGGCCACCCCACGCCAGGGGACACTGCCCTGGAAGTGCCCAGAGGGTTTGGGGTGCTCCAGGGACCCCTTTGGAGCATCCCAGCACCCCCAGCTCCGCAGGGAATCCCAGGGAATTCCAGGGAATTCCCACATCTGATCCTGCAGGGGTTGGGGAGGGAAGTGCTGAACCCCACCGGGGTTTGTGGGGGTTTGCAGGAAAAAGGTCAGGGGAGGAGGGGAAAGGTTTCTCATCCCAAAAAAAACCCCAAATTAATTGAGGTTTTCCCAGCAGGGAGAAGATTCCGGCCTCCAAATTCCACCAAGAGCTGCAGCTGTTGAATTCCATGGTTTTTACCCCTATTTCCCACCCCTTTGCACGCCAGGACAGTGACAACCATTGAGGACAGGGGACTGTCACCCCCCCCTCCACCCCTGAGGTGCCTCCCTGGCCCCAGGGATGGGCTGGGATGGCCAAGGAAATGTTGTTGGTTTTTTGTTTTTTGTTTTTTGGGGTTTTTTTTCCAGGGAATTCCCACATCTGGTCCTGCAGGGACTGCAGAGGGAAGTGCTGAACCCCACTGGGGTTTGTGGGGCAGAGGAAAAGGGGTCAGGGGAGAAGGGGAAAGGCTCCTCATCCCAAAAAAACCCCAAATTAATTTGGGTTCGCCCAGCAGGGAGCAGGCTCCAGCCTCCAGATTCCAGCCGTTGAATTCCATGGTTTTTACCCCTATTTCCCACCCCTTTGCACCCCAGGACAGTGACCACCATTGAGGACAGGGGACTGTGACCCCCCCTCCACCCCCGAGGTGCCTCCCTGGCCCCGGGGCTGGGCTGGGAACGTTTTTATCCCGGGAATTGCAATCCCAGCTGGCGCCCCCAGGACAGTGAGGCTGTGGCCAGGAACCAGGGTCAGCTCAGGGGGCTCCTGCCAGCACCAAGTTTGGGCAGAGGCCGTCCCAAAACAGCCCCAGGAGCTGCCAAAATCCTTGGAAAAGCTGGGATTAGAGCTGATGGAGCCCCTTCCCAAAAAAGGGCACCTGTGTCGGCCCTGTGGCTGTTCCAGGGTTCATTCCAGATGGATTTGGTTCTCATTTTCCCAACTTCTGGACCTTCTGTGCTTCCTGTGGATTTGTCTCACCCCGCTGTCCTCTCTGGAATTTGCAGATCCTCCCAGGGTTTTGTGTTATTTCCTCCCTCGTTCCCCAAGCCCAGTAAACAGCTGGTCCTGCAGGCCACCCCCAGACCTGCCCTTTCCATCCTCCTGGGCTTTCAGAGCCCTGAAAATCCTCACATGGAGATTCCCACAGCAAATCCCACCCCACGGACCCCCAGCTTGGCTAAAATGATTGGTTGCTGGATGTATTAATTATTTTATCATTTACTAGGAACTAGTGTTTAAATTCCATTTTACGCATCCATTGTTTTTATCTTGACTTTTTTTTTTTGGTCAAATAATTAAACCATTTATCTCTACCTAATCCAAATCACTCATCATCAATGCACTTTCAGTTAACCTTCCTCTATATTTCCTAATATCAAAACCAACAATCAACCATCATCATCACTCCACAACCACCCCCAAACAGACATAGAATGAACCCCAGAAATAACCCCCCAAAATAACCAAACAAAAATACAAACCATGATGATAAATCATCAACCAAATTTTACGTTCTTGTAGCTTACAGAAAGCACGACACTGAAGATGCCCTTCAGGCAAAACTCAGATCTCACCTGGAGCCACTCCCTGAAGTCCCAGGTGTCCCCAAATCCCAAAAATGCTCCAACCCAGGGCGAAGACTTTCCCTGGGTCATCACCACTTCCCCCAGGCTTGGAATTTGGCTGGAATTTCAGCTGAAGGTGGAAATTTCCATCCCAAAGGAGCAGAGTTGGAGCGGCTCAGGGTGTTTGGTCTCTCCCATGGATTCCCCTCAGGTGCTGCTCATCCCACCCCTGGGTGTGCGGTGCCTTTCCTTGGATGTCCCCAGCCTCAGCCACGTCCCCTTTCCCAGCTCCCTGCATTCCTGAGCCCCATCCCTTGGGAATTCTCTCTGGTGGCTCTCAGGCTCCAAGGAAACCTTGGCAAGGTGTCAAAGCCACCTGCACCTGCCTCATTTTGCCTTTCATTTTCCCTTCCCAAGGGAAACACCCGGTTCTGGGGGCGAACACCTCGTTCTAAGGATGAACAAACTGGTTCTGAGGATAAAAACCCAGTTCTGGGGGTGAACACCTGGTTCTGGGGATAAACACTCAGTTCTGGGGATAAACACCCAATTCTTGGGGTGAACGCCCTGTTCTAGGGATGAATGCCTGGTTCTGGGGATGAACAAGTGGTTCTGAGGATAAAAACACAATTCTGGGGTTGAACACCCTGTTCTGGGGGGGAACACCTGGTTCCCGGGGATGAACACCCAGTTCTAGGGATGAACTCCTGGTTTTGGGGATGAACTCCTGTTTTTGGGGATGAACACCAAGTTTCTGGGAATAAACATCCAATTCTGGGCTTGAACACCCAATTCTGGGGATGAACACCCAGTTCTGGGGGTGAGCACCCTGTTCTAGGGATGAACTTCTGGTTTTGGGGATAAACACCCGGTTCTGCGGGTGAACACCCGGTTCTGGGGGATAAACACCCTGTTCTGGGGATAAAAACTCAATTCTGGGGATGAACACCCAGTTCTGGGGATAAACATCCAATTCTGGGGATGAACACCTGGTTTTGGGGATAAACACCGTGTTCTGAGGATGAGCTCCTGGTTTTGGGGATGCACACCCAGTTTTGGGGATGAACACCCGGTTTTGGAGATGAACACCCGGTTTTGGGGATAAACACCCGGTTTTGGGGATGAACACCTGGTTTTGGAGATGAACACCCGGTTGTGGGGATGCACACCCGGTTTTGGGGATGAACACCCTGTTCTGGGGATGAACACCCGGTTTTGGGGATGAACACCTGGTTTTGGAGATGAACACCCGGTTTTGGAGATGAACACCCGGTTTTGGGGATGAACACCCGGTTTTGGAGATGAACACCCGGTTTTGGAGATGAACACCCTGTTCTGGGGATGCACACCCGGTTTTGGGGATGAACACCCGATTCCCAGGAGAACAGCAGGGCCCGGCTCCTGTCCAGGCTGTCCCGGAGCCGCTGCTGCCCCGACACCTCCTCCTCCCTCCCTCCCTCCTCCTCCTCCTCCCTCCCTCCCTGTCCCCGTGACGCTCCAGCGAAAGGAATCTGGAGAGCTCCCAGAGCCGCGGCTCGGCTGTTCCCAAATGTCAGGTGGAGGTGGAGGCGCAGGAAGTGTTTTCATCCCCGAGGCATCCACAGCTCCACTTCCAGACGCTCCCAGGGCCGATCCCTCCCGCCTGGGGATGCTCCCGAGCCTTTCCCGCAGCCCCCGGAGCGGTGGAGGGGATGGAGCAGCTGGAAAAGCGCCGCTGGTTCCTGTTCCTTAAAAATCCATCCAAGCCGGCCCGAAACAGGGAAAGTTCTGGAAGGGAAGGGGAGGCACCAGCAGCCTGGATGGATGGAAATGTGGATGGAAATCATCCCTCTCCTTCTGGATCCAGAGGGGCTGGGAGAGGGAAGGGCAGGGGCAGAAGGCAGCAGGTGCCCCCCGGGTGGGTTCCAGCCCTGGGGCTTTGCTGGGGCTGGAGGAATCCGTGTTTTTCTGGGAGGAAACGAGGCAGCACTGCTTTAATAGGAAACCAAAACACATGGAAGGAACACAGAGCGGGACACGGGCCTGGAAAAACGCGGAGCCGTCCAGCGCTGTCTCGCCAGCAGCCCCGACACTGCCAGGGGCTGCAGGGCCATGCTGCCCTCAGCCATGCCCTGATCCCACAGGAATATCCCATAGGAATGATCAGCCATGCCCTGATCCCACAGGAATATCCCACAGGAGTGATCAGCCATGCCCTGATCCCACAGGGATGATCAGCCATGCCCTGATCCCACAGGAATATCCCACAGGAATGATCAGCCATGCCCTGATCCCACAGGAATATCCCACAGGAGTGATCAGCCATGCCCTGATCCCACAGGGATGATCAGGCCATGGCCTGATCCCACAGGAATATCCCATAGGAGTGATCAGCCATGCCCTGATCCCACAGGAATATCCCACAGGAATGATCTGGCCATGCCCTGATCCCAATGGGATCCCATAGTGATGATCAGCCATGCCCTGATCCCACAGGAATATCCCACAGGGATGATCAGCCATGCCCTGATCCCACAGGAATATCCCACAGGAATGATCAGCCATGCCCTGATCCCACAGGAATATCCTATAGGGATGATCAGGCCATGGCCTGATCCCACAGGAATATCCCACAGGAATGAGCTGGTCATGCCCTGATCCCAATGGGATCCCATAGGGATGATCTGGCCATGCCCTGATCCCACAGGAATATCCCAAAGATCTCCACAGGGATTCACCCCTGTGGGGTGGCAGGGGGTGCTGGGGGAGAGGGAGGGAGGGATGGATCCATGGATGGATGGATGGATGGATGGATGGATGGATGGATGGAATCCATGGATGGACGGACAGATGGACAGATGGGTGAACCACATCAGCAGATCCATCTCCAATGAAAACCCCTGATGCTCCCCACCCAGGTGCCCTGGCATTTCCAAGAAGGAGCAATTCCATGCCCGCCTGGAGCTCTTGGAAACCCCCCCAGGATTCCATGGTTTCCTGCAGGATTGGGAATGAGCACGGACACAGCCCAGGGGGGAAAGCTGGGGCAGGAATCAAACTCCTCCCAGAGCTGTGGAAGCCAAAGCCGGAGTGAGAAATGCACTCAGGGGAGGTTTCCATGGTCCAGCCCTGTCCTGGCTGTCCCTGGGAGCTGCACCTGGGCTCCAGCCACACAGGAGGGGCTGGGAGCTGGAATCTCGGCCTGGAATTCCCTACAAACCTGGGCTGTGCCGCGCCTTTGTCATCCCTGCGCCCATCCCCGCATTCCTGCATCCACCCGGGAGCTCCAGCAGCTCTGAGAGCGGAGAAAGCCTTTGAAAGTTCTCCTCAGAGGCGACCTGCTGGGATTTCTGGAGCTGTGGAGCTCCTGAACAGCCTCGCTCGGAAGTGTTTGATTGGGAAGGAGCGAGGATGGAGCCCGGGGATGGGGGGGAAAGGCTGGATAAGAGCTGGGAACTCGGGGATTTGGGGTTTTTTGGGTTGTCCCGGTGATGCTCCAGCATCGCAAATCCCCCGGGATCGCGTTTGGGAAAAGCTGGGAGAAGGAGGGGCGGGAGGAGAAAGCTTTGGAAGGAGATTCCAAATCATTCCCGCAGCCGCTTTCCCGACAAAAAGCCCCTTCAGCCGCGGCCAAGGGCAACACTCGCGCCTCGGGAGCTGCAGGAAACGCGGAGATTTTCCAGCACATTCCCTGCCCCGCTCGGGGAGGGGGGAGAGGCAGCGACCGGGGCGGCTCCGGGGGCTGCTGGGAGCGGGAAAAGCTTTAAAGCTTCCCCTGGATCAGCGGGATCAGCCCCGCATCCCTTCCTAACGGCCTCGGGGGTGTTTTCCAAGAGAAATCATCCTGGGATTCTTTCTGCCACCCCAAAATCCCACGGGACGTCCCTGCTGGGAGAGGGGGGACGCGGCTGGGGGGCCCCACCCTGGTGTCCGCTGCTCCCCAAATCCTGCAGGGCCCTGGCAGAGCCGGGATTGGGGTGCCCGGGGGGTCCCCTCGCACCCATGGGTGACAGGGGGGCCCCCATGCGCGGCCACGTGGCTGCGCAGCTGCTCCCCTGCCCGGGGGTGTGTAATTAGTACCAGACCTCGTTTAGGCTGCTCGCTAATTAACCCCGCGCCTCCGCGGCTTTCCCTTTCCGTTTCCTCATGGATTCGGGGGGCAGAGCCGAGGAAAATTCTGGAAACCCCCCCAGAGAGTGAGGGGAGCCCCCCCCCCGCTCCACGGGATCATCCCTGGCGCCATCCAGGGGTGAAATTTTTATGGAGAACAAACCCAAGGACGAACCATTCCCAGCCCTCCCGAGTGGCCGCGGGAGCAGGACCCGAAATCCTGCCAGGATTTTGGGGGGTGATTCCCAATCCGACACCTGGGGGTGTCCCACACCAGCAGGGCAGGACTTTGCTCCTGGCTCCCTGCTAAACACACCTGGATGGAGACATTTACCCAGGATCTGCCGTTATTGAGCAGCCGCGGCTGGAAAAGGTCGGGAAAAAAATCAAAAATCCGCTGTTATTTCCCAGAGGGAAAGCTCGGGGAGAGGATCCCGCGGGGCTCTCCTCAGGCAGCTCCGCAGCAAAGGGAAATTTTCCCTCCTTTAAAGCACCCGGAGGGGGGAAAAAAAATAAAATATCTCCAGAGGGAATGAGCGGGATGAGTTTCTGGAATATCCCGGAGCCGTCAGCGGGGCTGGGATGCTCCTGGAGCATCTCTGGAATCATCCCCATCCATCCCCATCCCTGCGCAGCCCTCGGGGGCGTTCCGTGAGAGGATTAATTAAATCCTGCAGCCGAGCGCGGGGCTGGGTGTGATGGTGAATTATTCATCCCTCCAATAACGCGGCTGATTTATTGATGAAAAGGTCAGAGAGCCGCTGGAAGAGGAGAATTGTTGGGAAAAAGCGCTTTGGGATTGGGAGGATTCGGGACGAGCCGCGCTGTTCCTCGCAGCCCGAATCAGCGCGGAGCCGCACGTTCCCGGCTGGAAAATCGGGAATATCGGAGCCTGGAGAGGGAGAAAGAGAGGGAGGAGAAAGAGGAGCGGCCTCCGCTGCCTCCTCCCGGCAGGAGAACCTGGGGAGCCGAGCAGACCCAGAGCTTCCACATCAGCAAGGAACGGCCCCGATCCCTCCCCGCGGAGCCGGCAGGGAGCAGCGGGAGCTCCCGAATTCCCTCGGGAATGATGGAAATCCCGGGATCATGAGCGCTTTTCCCCGTGGTTATTCCTGGGGGTTCGCAGAGCTGAGCCCCGTGGTGGGGTTGGCCACGATTTGGGCATCCCCTTCCCTTAGCTCGGCTTTCCAGGAGGAGAAAAGCAGCCAGGAGGGGAATTTTAGGAACATTTCCAGGCTTTTCACACCTCGGGGTTGTCACGGGGCTGTGACAGAGGAGGGACAGCAAAGGGAGGGCTCAGAGCATCCCAAATCCAGGTTCAGCCCTTCCCACGTTCCTGGGATGGCAAAGGGAGGGCTCAGAGCATCCCAAATCCAGGTTCAGCCCTTCCCACGTTCCTGGGATGGCAAAGGGAGGGCTCAGAGCATCCCAAATCCAGGTTCAGCCCTTCCCACGTTCCTGGGATGGCGAAGGGAGCGCTCAGAGCATCCCAAATCCAGGTTCAGCCCTTCCCACGTTCCTGGGATGGCAAAGGGAGCGCTCAGAGCATCCCAAATCCAGGTTCAGCCCTTCCCACGTTCCTGGGATGGCAAAGGGAGCGCTCAGAGCATCCCAAATCCAGAGGCACGGCCCCGGTTCAGCCCTTCCCGCATTCCCGGCGCAGCTGGGGCCGCGTGTCTGGCTCCGAGGTTTCCCTCCGGCTTTGGAGGGAGAGATAAAACCGAGCCCGGGAGCCAGGGAGACACAAAGTGTTCCATTGTGCAATTCCAGAGGGAGGGATGGAGAGGGGGAAAGGGGGGAGACACCCCCGGGGGGAGCTCTGGGCGCTGGGATGGAGCCGAGGAGCAAACCCCGAGCAGGTGGAGGGGTCGAGGCCGCGTTGTTGCAGCTGTTTTGGGGGAGAGAATGGTTTTTCCAGATGTTTCTGTCAGGATGGGGCTGCGGGCTGGGGTTTGCCGTGGATTCCTGCGTGATCGCTCGGAGCGGGGCAGGAGGGGGAGCTGAGCCCCAAAAACGGCTTCTCGCAGCCCCCGAGGGCAGCAGGAGGCAGCGGCGACTGCCTGGGGACGCCTGGGAGCTGTCCCCGCTCCGATCCGGCGCACGCAGCCCTGGAGAGGAGGAAATCCAGGGGAAATTAAAGGAATTGATCGAAGCGGGAGCGGGGCGCGGCTCCTCCCCGGGAATCGGGCCGGGATGAGGGAGAGGAGCTCGGCCAGCCCCTGGCTGAGGGACAGGGGACAGCGGGATGGGGACAGAGGGATGGACAGGGGACAGCGGGATGGGGACAGAGGGATGGGGACAGAGGGATGGACAGGGGACAGCGGGATGGGGACAGAGGGATGGGGACAGAGGGATGGACAGGGGACAGAAGGATGGAGCAGGGGACAAGAAATGGGACAGGGAATGGGGCAGGGGACTGCAGGATGGGCAGGGGACGGTGGGATGAGCAGGGAACAAGAAATGGGGCAGGGGACAGAGGGATGGAGAGGGGACAGAGGGATGGACAGGGGACAGCTCATTCAGGGGACAGCGGGATGGTCAGGGGACAAGAAATGGGGCAGGGGATGGACGGGGAACAGGGAATGGTGCAGGGGACAGTGGGATTGGGCAGGGGACAAGAAATGGGGCAGGGGATGGACAGGGGACAGTGGGATTGGGCAGGGGACAGTGGGATTGGGCAGGGCACAGTGGGATTGGGCAGGGGACAGTGGGATTGGGCAGGGCACAGTGGGATTGGGCAGGGGACAGTGGGATTGGGCAGGGCACAGTGGGATTGGGCAGGGGACAGTGGGATTGGGCAGGGCACAGCGGGATTGGGCAGGGCACAGCGGGCTGCGCTGCCGAATGTCCCCAGCCTGTGACAGAAGCAGAGGTGACCCGGCCCTGGCACAGCCCCGGGCAGGGCAGGAGGGGCTGGCCCGGCCCGGCCGCTGCCCCATCGCCCCCTCCTCTCCCGCTCCATCTCCCGAGCAGCTCCAGCTCCTCAGTTCCCTCTTTCACCTCGGCAGGGATGCCCCGTGAGCCCTGCCCGGCCCCGAGCTCTGACACCCCCTCCGAGCCCCCAAATCCCCTCCCTGAGCTGCAGAGGCTCTGCCGGCAGCACCGGGCGTTGTTTTCTCCCCCCGCCGGCAGCAGCAGCCGGGAGATTTCCGATCATCGCATCCAGGGCTGTCGGGAAGGAGCCGCTTTGATCATCGCTCGTTATTGCTGGGGCTGCCAGCCCCGCCCGGCATCTGCGGCACCCGCGCCGCCCCCGGCCCCGAGCGGCTGCCACGGACCCCGACCCAGCCTTCCCCGACTCCTCGGAGCCCAGGGAACGATCCCGAATATCCCAGAGCTGCTCCTGCCTCTCCCAGCTCTGTGGGGCCCAGGGAATGATCCCAAATATCCCAGAGCTGCTCCTGCCTCTCCCAGCTCTGTGGGGCCCAGGGAATGATCCCAAATATCCCAGAGCTGCTCCTGCCTCTCCCAGCTCTGTGGGGCCCAGGGAATGATCCCAAATATCCCAGAGCTGCTCCTGCCTCTCCCAGCTCTGTGGGGCCCAGGGAATGATCCCAAATATCCCAATACCCATCACCAGCCAGGGAGCCCCAGTCCAGCTCTATAGGGCCCAGGGAATGAGGGAATGATCCCATGGGGCTCCCACACATCCCAGAGCTGCTCCAGCCTCTCCCAACTCCCTGGGGCCCAGGGAACAAAGGAATGATCCCAAATATCCAGCACCCATCCCCATCCTGGCTGTGGCTGACCATGGAGCCCCTGAAGCCCATCCCAGTTCCACAGGGTGCAGGGAACGATCCCAAATATCCCAAATATCCATCCCAAGCTCAGCTGTGGCCACCCATGGACCCTGGTCCAGCCTCTCCCAGATCCACAGGGCTCAGGGAATGAGGGAATGATCCCACAAACCCCAATATCCACCCCAAACCCAGCTGTGGCTGCCCACAGACCCCAAATCCAGCCTCTCCCAGCTCTATAGGGCCAGGGAATGATCCCATGGGGCCCAGGGAATGACCCCAAATATCCCAGAGCTGCTCCATCCTTCCTCAACTCCCTGGGGCCCAGGGAATGATCCCAAATATCCCAATACCCATCCCCAGGCGAGCTGTGGCTGCCACAGACCCTGATCCATCCTTCCCCAACTCCCTGGGGCCCAGGGAATGATCCCAAATATCCCAGCTCCCATCCCAGCCCAGCTGTGGCTGCCATGGACCCTGCTCCAGCCTCTCCCAGCTCTGTGGGGCCCAGGGAATGATCCCAAATATCCCAGAGCCCACCCCTGTCCCAGCTGTGGTTGCCCACAGACCCCAATTCCAGCCTTTCCCAGCTCCATGGGCTCCTGGGAACGATGCTAAAAATGCCAGTTCCCCCCCTCCAAGGGGGACAGGGGAGCACAGAGGGACCCCAAATCCCAGGGGACACATCCCCCTTGTGCCACCTCCCCCCAGGGGCTCGTTGTGTCCCCAGAATCGCTGCCAGGACCCCCCATTCCCCCCCAGCTCCTCGGTTCAGCTGCAGAGCAGCAGCGCCGCCCACGCCCCGCTCCTTCCTCCTGTTTATCTCCGAAGAGTTTGGTTTTTTTTTTTTTTTTTCCCAATTTATTTTTTCTTTTTCATCTTAAAAAAAAACCTCCCCCAAACGCTCTGCCTTTCTCCCTGAGGAGTTTGGTAGCTCGGGAGGAGCTGGAGCAGGGCAGGGAGGGCAGAGGTGCCTGGGCACGGCTCCGGGATTGGAAATTTTTGGGAATTTTTTGGGGAATTTTTTGGGGATGCCAGGTGGCAGGAGCAGGCAGGAACGCTGATGGCTTTCCCAGGCAGCTGATGTTGCTCTTTTCCCTTCATGTTTTTTTTTGCTTTTTTTGTTTGGGTTTTTTGGTTCATATTTGGGATGTTTTGCAGACACAAACAGGGAGGGCAGCTCGGGGCCGTGACCTTCCCGAGCCAGGGGGATCATGAGGGGTCCAGGAAGGGCAGCTCAGGATTAATTAACTTCTATATGGAATTAATTCATCCTGCATGGATTTATGTTTGCCCTATACGGATTTACATTTGTCCTGCAGGGATTTTTTTTCTGTCTTATATGGATTTATTTCTCTTACAGGGATTTTATTTGTCCTACAGGGATTTTATTTGTCTGATATGGATTTATTTTTCCTAGATGGATTTAATTGTTCTAGAGGGATTTCATTTGTCCTATAGGGATTTATGTTTGTTCTATAGGGATTTTAATTCTCCTATAGAGATTTTATTTGTCCTACAGGGATTTATGTTTGGTTTATAGAGATTTTATTTGTCCTATGGGGATTTTATTTCTCCTACAGGGATTTTATTTGCCTTACAGGGATTTATTTTTCCTAGATGGATTTAATTGTTCTAGAGGGATTTTATTTGTCCTATAGAGATTTTATTTCCCCTATAGGGATTTTATTCCTCCTATAGGGATTTATTTCTCCCTTAGGGATTTATTTGTCCTATAGGGATTTAAATGGAAACTCTGCAGGCCTTGGAAAACAGGGATTTGGGATCCAAGAATGGGAACACCCCAGGCATCCTCCCAGCTCTGTGGGGCCCAGGGAACGATCCCAAATACCCCAGAGCTGCTCCAGCCTCTCCCAGCTCTGTGGGGCTGAAGGAATGACCCCAAATACCCCAGAGCTGCTGATCCCAGCGGATCCCTGGCCAGCCCAGCCCTCCCAGATGTGTTTGGCTGCGTGTCCATGGAGGTGTCAGAGCAGTCCAGGGACAGGAGGGAACGTCGGGATGAGGAAACGCTTCAGAGTTTCCAGCCCTGCTCCGAATGAATCCTTTAACCTTTTCCAAGCCCTTTTTTTCCAGTGGCTGTGAGGAGCTCGGAGCCTCCTTGTGCCCAGGCAGCCCCTCCCGGAGGGAATTAGGGAATTTGGGATTTAGGGGTTTGGGAATTCAGCACTTGGGGTTTGCAGGGAAGGGGATGGAGCCCTCAGTCGGAGGCCAGAGGGGACCCAGAGGCACTTCTGGGGGGCCGGGGGTTTGGGATGGGCTGTGAGGATGGGATTCCGTGGGGCTGGGAATCTGGGATGGGCTACAAGGACATGCTGGGGGGCTGGGGGTTTGGGATTTGTGTGAGGATTCCATGGGGCTGGGAGTTTGGGATGGGGTGAAAGGATTCCATGAGCTGTGAATCCAGGATGGGCTACAAGGATTCCATGGGGCTGGGAGTTTGGGATGGGCTGTGAGGATTTTCCATGGGGCTGGGAACTGTCAGGACCGAGCCCACCCCACAGCAACCCACAGACCCAGAGACCCCAGGCAGGAACCACGTGAGATTCCAAGCCTGGAATTGGGGTGGGATGGGAGAAAACACTGCCCCAGCGTCTCCCAGCCTTTCCCAGCCTGGGACAGGAAGGGACAATGCGGGATTTGGGATTTGCTGCCCCTCCCTCGGCTCGCCCCATGCCGGGGAAGCTGTGGAGCAGCTCCCATGGAATCCTGGTGGCTCCAGGAGCTCCGGGAGCATCCAGCAGGGCCGGCTCAGCCCCGCTCAGAGTTTCCAGCAGCTCGCTCGGCTGTTGCTCCGTCTCCGGGTGACCGAGTCCCTCCAGATTCCCTCAAATCTCGCTCCAAGAATGTTGTTTGGGCTGAAGAATGCGCGGCTGGGAAGGGAAAAGGGAAAAGGGAGGCTCGGGGTGAGCGGGGAGGTCGGGGCAGGGCTGGATCAGCTCTCCCTGCTGACCTTCCCGGCCCTGCGGTTGTTGGGCAGATGTGGGGCCTCCGCCCCAGAGGGATCCTGGAATCCCTCAGGGTTCCCTCAGGCCCGGGGTGGTGGGAACCCATCGGGACCTTCCCCGGGCACCAGGAGTTCCAGGGAGCCCCACAGAGAGCAGAGCTCTGCCTCCAGGGAGTGCCTGGAGCAGAGGGAGGAGGAGGAGGGAGAGGAGGAAGAGGAGGAAGAGGAGGAAAATGAGGGCTCCCTGCATGGATGGAGCAATGAGAGGTACCTGGAGAGAGGAAGAAGAGGAAGATGAAGAAGAGAAAGAGGAGGAAGAGAAGGAAAACGAGGAAGAGGTGGAAGAGAAGGAAGAGGAAAAAGAGGAAGAGGAGAGAGAGAAGGAAGAGAAGGAAGAGGAGGAAGAGGAGGAAAATGAGGAAAAGGAGAAAGAGAAGGAGGAGAAGGAAGATGAAGAAAATGAGGGCTCCCTGCATGGATGAACCAATGAGAGGTACCTGGAGAGAGGAAGAAGAGGAAGATGAAGAAGAGAAAGAGGAGGCAAATGAGGAAGAGGAGGAAGATTCCTGCTCCAGCTGCCACCACAAGGCTCAGAGGGGATAAAAACCCCTCCCCACCTCCCTCCCCTGGGGTTTTCCTCCCTTTCCCTGCCCTCTTTTCCCACTTTCTCCACATCCTCCCTGCCTGCAGACGGGCTGTGCTTTCCAGGCACATTTCCCATCCCAAATTTTCGGGATTTCTGGCCGAGTCCCTGCTGTACAGCGTGTCCCTCCAAGCCCGGCCACCGAGCTCCGCTCACATCGCTGCTGCTGCTGCTGCTGCTCCTCCTCAGGATCCCCGCAGGGCTCCCCCCGCCCCGGGAGGATGTTTTGGCTGGGAATTTCCTATGGAAAACAAGGAGGAACGGAGCCCGGGGGGGAGCTGGCACCTGCTGAGCTCCGCTAAATAATTCCAGGCTGCCGGGAGGATCCGGGAGCTCCGGGCTCCTCCTTCCCTTCCCTTCCCTTCCCTTCCCTTCCCTTCCCTTCCCTTCCCTTCCCTTCCCTTCCCTTCCCTTCCCTTCCCTTCCCTTCCCTTCCCTTCCCTTCCCTTCCCTTCCCTTCCCTTCCCTTCCCTTCCCTTCCCTTCCCCTGCTTGGAGAGGCCAGGAAGAGCCTCAGGATGGGGATGGGGACAGGGACAGGGCTGGGACAGCTCTGCAGGACCCCCAGGAGCACTGGGATGAGCCCCAAAATCTCTTCCCAAGCGTGGATGACTCTCAGGACACGCTCCCTGTTCTTATCATCCCCCCATAACCACCCTGGCTGAGCCTCGAGGGGATGGATGAGATCCCAAATCCTGGGGATGGATTAAATCCCAAATTCCAGGGATGGATGAGATCCCAAATCCTGGGGATGGATGAAATCCAAAATCCTGGGGATGGATTAAATCCCAAATCCTGGGGGGTGAATGAAACCCCAGATCCCAGGGGATGGATGAGACCCCAAATCCTGGGGGATGGTGGAACCCCCAAATCCAGGGGATGGATGAGATCCAAAATCCTGGGGCTGGATGAGATCCCAAATCCTGGGGATGGCTGAGACCCCAAATCCCAGGGGAGGGATGAGACCCCAAATCCTGGGAGAATGGATGACATCCCAAATCCCAGGGATGGATAAGATCCCAGCTCCTGGTGGAATGGATGAGATTCCCAAACCCCAGCAGATGGAAGAGACCCCAAATCTCTGGGGGATGGATGAAACCCCAGTCTTGAGGGGTGGCTGAGATCCCAAATCCCAGGGGATGGATGAGACCCCAAATCCTGGTGGGATGGATAAGACCCCAAATCCCAGGAGGATGACTGAGATCCCAAATCCTGGTGGGATGGATGAGACCCCCCCCAGTCCCATGTGGATTTTCCCAGCCTGCAGAAATGCCAGCTTGGCAACCCCAGGCTGCCAAATCCGAAGACGAATTCCCGCTGTCACAGTGGCCCCTTTGCTGGGGAATTTATTTACTTTGGATGCTGCTGCCTTATCGTCCATGGAAATGTTTATCCCAAATATTTAACGGCAGCACTGCACAAACTGAGGCTTCCTGGGGAGCACTCGGAGCAGGGCCCACATCTCCCCTCCTGGAAGTGTAAAAAAATTCAGGGAAAATTCCTCGTTTTTCCCCCCAGCACCCCCAAAACCCGACATTCCCTAACCTGACATTCCCCTCCTGGTAGTGTAAAAAAAAATTCAGGGAAAATTCCTCGTTTTTCCCCCCAGCATCCCCAAAACCTGACATTCCCTAACCTGGCCAGAGGCCTCCTCGCAGCTCCCTGATGAGAAACGCAGGAGAGCCCTGAAAAACAACATCCCAAGCCCGCTAAATCGTTAAGCAGAGGGAGCCTGGAAAGTGCCAACACTCCTGAGAGAAAAGGCTGGAGAGAGAGAGAGAGAGAGAGAGGAGGGAGAGGAGGGAGAGGGAGGAAAGGAATCGCAGGTTATTTATAACGCCAGGCAGCACCAGGGGCTCGCCAGTCTCTCCTGCAAAGCTGCGGCGGGGAGGTCACTCCCTGAAAAAATCCCCCAAAAATAAATAAATCCCCAAAAAAATCGCGGAATCCCCGCCGAGCCCGGGCCGTGCCAGCGCAAGATTCGGGATCCGGGGCGGGCACGGGCGCTGCGGCTCGGGAGCCTCCCCCCCCTCCCATGCTGCCGGTGCCACGGCACAGCCCGCAGCAGCCTTTGCACAGGAGGAGAGGAGCAGCTCGGTGAGTCCAGCTCGGCCTTTTTTAGACAGGTTTTTAAGGTGGTTTTTTGTTTTGTTTTGTTTTTTTTTTTTAATTTATTTTGGAAGCCTGATCTCTGTTGCTGCGCCCCGTGGCAGCGCCAGGGGTGGCACGGCTGGGGAGATGGAGGTGATGGAGAGGCACTTCCCCTGCTGCCCGCTTCGGCTGGTGCCCATCTCCCTTCCCACCCACTTCTCCCGGTGCCCACCTCTCCTGCTGCCCAATTCTCCTGCTGCTTCTCTCTCCTGCCCACTTCTCCTGATGCCATCTCCCTTCCCACTCACTTTTCGTGCTGCCCCTCTCTCTCCTGCCCGTCTCTCCTGCTGCCCACTTCTCCTGCTGCTCCTCTCTCCTGCCCACTTCTCATGATGCCCATCTCTCCTCCTGAGCACTTTTCCTGATGTGCTTCTCCCTTCCCTCTTTTCCTGCTGCTCCTCTCCCATCCCACCCATCTCCCCTCCCGTTCCTCTGCCTTCTCCATGCCCACTTCTCTGGGATCTGGACACCTTCCCTGATATCTGTCCAGGCTGGGCAGAGGCCCCCATCCCATCCCATGGATCCCCTGGATACCATCCCATGGGTCCCATCCCATCCTATCCTATCCCATGGATCCCATCCCATCCCATGGATCCCCTGGATCCCATCCCATGGATCCCATCCCATCCCATCCCATGGATCCCATCCCATCCCATCCCATGGGTCCCATCCCATCCCATCCTATCCCATGGATCCCATCCCATCCCATGGATCCCCTGGATCCCATCCCATGGATCCCATCCCACCCCATGGATCCCATCCCATCCCATCCCATCCCATCCCATCCCATCCCATGGATCCCATCCCATCCCAGGTTCCATGGCCCCATGGACGGCCCCAAACCCTTGGCACAAGGAGCTGACCCCGTTGCAGCCCCTGGCACAGGACAGGGACGCCAGGAGGGGACGGGGACCTCAGGGCCAGGTCCCACCCCAAAACTGGGGGTGAAGCCTCAGGGAGGGGAGAAAACCCCACAAACAACGAGGGGACAGCGGGGAGTGCTGGGGACACATTTTGGGGTCACCAGAGGGGTGAAGGGGGGCAACTGGGAAAGGTGAGGAGACACCAGAGATGGGGGTTTCCCCCCAGGGAGGGGGGTTTTGCCCCCATGTATATGGTTCTGCCCCCAGGAATGGGGTTTTTGCCTCCAGAGATGGGGTTTTGTCCCCAGTTGTGGGGGTTTTGCCCCTGGGATGAGTTATTTCCCCCAGGTATAGGGGTTTTCCCTCCAGGGATGGGGTTTTTGCCCCCTGGGATGGGGTTTTTGCCCCCAGGGATGGGGGTTTTGCCCCCAGGGATGGGGGTTTTGCCCCCATGTATATGGTTTTGCCCCCATGTATATGGTTTTGCCCCTAGGTATGGGATTTTTCCTCCAGGAATGGGGTTTTGCCCCCAGGGATGGGGATTTTCCCCCAGAGATGTTTTTTTTGTCCTCCGGGGATGGGGTTTTCCCTCCAGGGATGGGGTTTTGCCCCAAAGGGGCCCCCAAGAAGGGGCTGCCAAGAGGGTGGAGAAGCTGCAGGCTCTGGTATGAGAGCAGGCACAGAGCCCTGGAGCAGCAGCAGGAGGAGGAGGAAGAGGAGGAGGAGGAGGAGGAACAACTCCTCTGCCCCTGCCAAGCTCCCCGTGGCACTCAGCACCCCCAGGATCCCGTCCCGAGCACACAGAGCAGGGAACAAAGGACAAACCCAGCCCCTCTCTTTTCCCGTGCCAGGCTGGCAGGGCAGGGCACTCTGTGCCCTCTGGGAGTGCCAGGCTGGGTGTCCCCTCCCTGCTGCAGCCTGGGGACACGGCCAGGGGTCACCAGGTGACCTCAGGGCCACCCCTGGCACCGCAGAAAGGGGACACTGGTCCCTGATGTCCCTGCTGTCCCTACTGGCTCCTACTGGTCCCTGCTGGTTCCTACTGGTCCTTGCTGGTCCCTGTTGCCCTTACTGGTTCCTGTTAGTCCCTACTGGTCTCTACTGGTCCCTACTGGTCCCTGATGGTTCCTGATGTCCCTGCTGGTCCCTGTTGGTCCCTCCTGTCCCTGTTAGTCCCTGCTGGTCCCTACTGGTTCCTGATGTCCCTGCTCATCCCTGCTGGTCCCTACTGGTTCCTGATGTCCCTGCTCATCCCTGCTGGTCCCTGCTGGTCCCTGCTGGTCCCTGTTGGTCCCTACTGATCCCTGATGTCCCTGCTGGTCCCTCCTGTCCCTGTTGGTCCCTGCTGGTCCTTGCTGGTCCCTGTCGGTCCCTCTTGTCCCTGCTGGTCCCTGCTGTCCCCTGCTGGTCCCTCTTGTCCCTGTTGGTCCCTGCTGGTCCCCGCCGGCACAGAGCTGGCAGTGACACCCTCCCAGCCACGTAGGATCCTCTCCCGCTCCCAGCAGCCAAATTCCTGGAGGGATTTCAAACTGCCTGGCTGCAGGAGCAGCCCCGTGCGCTCATTTATCCCGGGACGAGGAGGCTGGATGGCTCCAGAGCTGGAATCCTCCCGCTGCAGCTCCACCTGGCCATGGCAGGAGGAGGCTGAGGGGATCAGGGACGGGTTTGCCTCATTCCCTGCTCGCCTCTGGATCATCACCAGGGGTTGTCCCCTGTCCCTGGTCACACCGAGGGTGCTGCCCCTTTCTGTGCCTGGGGAAATGGGAGCTTGGGAGAGGTTTCAGCTCCAAAACCAGGCAGGATTTGTTTACCAGGATCTGCATCCTGCGTTTCTGTGGGGGAAGGGAGAGCTGGATGAAACCCACAGCGATTCCTGTCACCAGCGAGCGGAGCATAAATAGCTCCTTCAAAAGATGCCTCGAGCTCCTTCAAAAGGCTCCTCAGGCTCCCAGAATCACCCTGATCTGGCAGATTCCACTCTCAGCCAGAGAATTCAAACCCCTTCTCCAAGGGGATCCAAATTCCTTCTCCTCCCTCCCACGCAGAGCCAACCCCGGGCACCTCGTGTGACCCCACACAAATCCCCAGGCTCTGTTCTCTGCCCAGGAACTGGAATGGAATTAGCCAGAAATCAGGATCTCACCAGCACATCTCCACTGGGATGGAGATTCCTCCCAAATTTCCTCCAGGCTGGGAGGTTTCCCTCAAATCTCTACTGGTTTCTCCCAAATTTCCACCGGGGTGGAGGTTTCTCTCAAATCTCCACTGGGATGGAGATTCCTCCCAAATCTCCTCTGGTTTCTCCCAAATCTCCACCAGGAATAGCGATTCCTCCCAGATCCCCACTGGGATGGAGGTTTTTTCCAAATCTCCACTAGGAATGAAGGTTCCTCCCAAATCTCCACTGGCAGGGAGTTTTCTTCCCAAATCTCCACTGGTTTCCCCCAAATCTCCACTGAGGACTAAGGTTCCCCCCAAATTTCCACTGGGATGGAGGTTCCTCCCCAAATCTCCACCAGGAATGGAGGTTCCTCCCTAAATTTCCACTGGGACCAAGGTTTTTCCCAAATCTCCGCTGGTTTCTCCCAGATCTCCAGCAGGGAGGGAAGTTTTTTTTGAATCTCCACCGGTTCCTCCCTAAATTTCCACTGGGATGGAGGTTCCTCCCAAATCTCCACTGATTTCTCCCAAATCTCCACTGGTTTCTCCCAGATCTCCAGCAGGGATGGAGGTTCCTCCCTAAATTTCCACTGGGACCAAGGTTTTCCCCAAATCTCCACTGGTTTCTCCTAGATCTCCAGCAGGGATGGAGGTTCTTACCTAAATTCCCACTGGGAGGGAGGTTTTACCCAAATCTCCATTGGTTTCTCCCAAATCTCCACCGGGGATGGAGGTTCCTCCCTAAATTTCCACTGGGACCAAGGTTTTCCCCAAATATCCACTGGTTTCTCCCAGATCTCCAGCAGGGATGGAGGTTCCTCCCTAAATTTCCACTGGGACCAAGGTTTTCCCCAAATCTCCATTGGTTTCTCCAAGATCTCCAGCAGGGATGGAGGTTCTTCCCTAAATTCCCACTGGGAGGGAGGTTTTACCCAAATCTCCACCGGTTCCTCCCAAACCCCCACCACGGCCGGAATTTTCTCCAAGGTGAAAAGTGGGACGATCACACAACTGCACCCAGAAGTATCCACAGCCAGGATTCCCTCCTCTCCTGCTCCTCCAGCCCTGCCTTCCTCCCCATCTCATCCTCCCACCTCTTTGCCCCCTCTCAGGTCCCTCCAGCGCCATGCCTCGGGCCACCACCCTCATCCTCATCCTGGCCGGGCTCTGCATGTCCTCCCTGGGCCAGTACAACGAGGAGGAGGACCTGGCGTGGCTCCAGTACTACCTGCGGCAGTCCCGCGCCTCCTCCTACAACTACGTTCCCTACTACGAGGAGGAGAGCCCCGCGTACGCCTACTCCTACCCCTCTGCCACCGACACGGAGCCCGAGCCCGAGCCCGAGCCGCAGCAGGCGGCGCCCTGGCGGTGTCCCCAGGAGTGTGACTGTCCCCCCAACTTCTCGTCGGCCATGTACTGCGACACGCGCAACCTGCGCTACCTGCCCTTCGTGCCCTCGCGGATGAAGTACGTGTATTTCCAGAACAATCTCATCACCTCCATCCAGGAGGGCGCCTTCGACAACGCCACCGAGCTGGAGTGGCTGGCGCTGCACAACAACCAGATCAGCAGCGAGAAGATGGGGAAAAGGGTTTTTGGGAAGCTGCAGAGGTTGGAGAGGCTCTACATGAACAACAACAACCTGACCAGGCTGCCCAGCCCGCTGCCGCGCTCGCTGCGGGAGCTCCACCTCTCCTACAACCAGATCTCCAAGGTGCCTCCCAACGCTCTGGAGGGGCTGGAGAACCTCACGGCGCTCTACCTCAGCCACAACTTCATCTTCGAGATGGGCGCGTCCCTCAAGGGGCTCAAGTCGCTGATCCTGGCCGACCTGAGCTACAACAACCTCAGGAAGGTCCCCGACGGGCTGCCGGCGTCGCTGGAGCAGCTCTACCTGGAGTATAACTACATCAACGCCATCCCCGACGAGTATTTCCAGGTGTCCCCCAGGCTGCTCTACGTGAGGATGTCCCACAACAGCCTGACCAACCAAGGGCTCTCCAGCAACACCTTCAACAGCAGTAGCATCCTGGAGCTGGACCTCTCCTACAACCGGCTGCAGAAGATCCCGCGGGTCAACACCAACCTGGAGAACCTCTACCTGCAGGGGAACCAGATCGACGGTGAGCAGGGATGGGGAAAGGGGGTGAGGAACCCACAGGAACCATCTGGGGTGGTGGGGAACCCATAGGAACCACCTGGAGTGTTTGGGAACCCACAGGAACCACCTGGGGTGTTGGGGAACCCACAGGAACCACCTGGGAAGGTGGGGAACCCACAGGAACCATCTGGGGTGGTGGGGAACCCACAGGAACCACCTGGGGTGGTGGAGAACCCACAGGAACCACCTGGGGTGGTGGGGAACCCATAGGAACCACCTGGAAACCTACGGGAACACCTGGAGGGTGATTTGAGCAGGAATTTGGGGCTCCTGAGGGTTCCTGAGCAAGGAGGGGGTGGGAGATGTGCTGTCCCAGCCTGGAGGGTTCCTGTGGGATCCCTGCGCTGGATTTTGGGGTTTCCCAGGAGCCTGAGCATCCCCTGGGGTTGGAGATGGTGGAAAGCAGGGCATGAACCAGCTGGGGTGGGGTCTGTGGGGTCAGGAGGGGTCACAGCAGTGGGCAGAGCTGGGGGGTCCCCAAAGCCACTCTGGGGACACGGAGCACCCTGGGGAGTGCCAGGGACAGGGACATTGCCCAGGGCCAGCACAGCCCCTGTGTCCCCAGAGTCCCTGCGTGTCCCAGCCCCAGCTGAGGGCTCTGTCCTTCCCCCGGCGGCCCCGGCGCCGCCTCCGCTCCCAACACAAACAAACCAAGGGAACCCAGGATTGTTCTGGGGCTGCTCTTTATAAAAAGGGGCTGGGAAAAACCCAACCCCGAGAAAAAGCTGCTGGGAAAAACCAACCCTGCTCCCCTGACCTGCCAGGACCTGAGGGCGGGGATGGGATGGGATGGGATGGGATGGGATGGGATGGGATGGGATGGGAAATGGGAATGGGGATGGGATTGGGAATGGGAAATGGGGATAGGAATGGGAATTGGGATGGGATGGGAAATGGGGATGGGAATGCGGATGGGATTGGGAATGGGAAATGGGGATGGGAATGCGGATGGGATTGGAAATGGGAAATGGGGATAGGAATGGGAATTGGGATGGGAAATGGGATGAGAAATGGGGATGAGAAATGGGGATGGGGATGGGGATGGGAATGGAATGGGAACGGGAAGGGAATGGGAAATGGGGATGAGAAATGGTGATAGGGATGGAAATGGGGATGGGAAATAGAATGGGAACAGGATAGGAATGGGATGGGGATGGAATGGAAATGGGGATGAGAAATGGGGATGAGGATGGGAATGGGAATTGGGATGGGGATGGAGATGGGAATGGAATGGGAACAGGAGCAGGAATGGGAAGGAAATGGGGATGGGGATGGGAATGGGAACAGGAATGGAATGGGAAGGTGCCAGTGCAGCCATCAGCTGTTGCAGGGAAAACACAGAACCCCGCAGCGGGGAGCTGCCAGCAGCACAGACACGGGAACAGATTCCCAAATGTTTGCTTTCCAAACCGGAGCTGCCGCCGTCTGCCCACAAACGCCGCGGAGCCACCGCCGGCTCCTCCTCCTCCTCCCTCCTCCTCCTCCTCTGCGGGTCCTGCTGACCTTCACAGCCCCCCCAAAATCGGGGATGCTGCTCAAAGCCCTTTGGAGCATCCGGACCGCGGTCCTGCCCCTCCACCCCACCCAGGGTCCCCTCTATGGGTGCAGCCCCCAAATCCCAGCGCTCCCCCCCAGCATCCCGCTGCCTTTTCCAGCAGCAGCCCGGCCTGGAGCTCTGCTGCCCTCTAGGCTCAAATCCTGCGCGGAAAAAAAAAAAATCCCAAAAAAATGTATTTGGGAGTTTGTTCCATCTCCCGCTTCCTGCGCTGGGCTGGGCTGGAATTTCCCTGTGCGGAGGAGCGCAGAGGGGGTGGCTGGGATGGGGACAGGGACATCCCCGCTCCTGGACACGTTGCTCGGGGGTCCCACAGTGGCCAGAGGGGTCAGGACATGGAGGCTGCAGCGCAGGAAGCCGCCAAAAAAAAAAAAAAGGCTGGAAAAGCAAATGCTGATGGAAAGCAAAGTTTCCTGTCCGACTCCACCCTCCGAGCGCTCCCATCCCGGCTGGGCAGGGAAGACTCCAAACCCTCCTGCTCCTCCTGGCTGCGGCCAGGAGCACCAGGAACTCTTTTAGCTTGAGAGGCTGAGTCCAAATTCACGTGAAAAATCAGAGAATTTGCGCTGCTCCCATATTTTCCCCCCCCTGCCTGCCTCAACACAAAGCAGATCTCAGAGGTGGATCCCTCAGGACAGAGAATTTCCTACTAAAAATCCACTTTGGGGAAGGTTGTGGGGGATTCAGCTCCACAGAGAAGGCTGAGCTAGAACAGAGGCCAGACAGAGCTCAAGAATAAAGCAGGGATTTATTAAAAGGATCTCCTCAATGGATCCACCTTGGGCAGCACAAGAGCCCGGCCAGGGCTGCACCCAAGGTGAACCAAAATGATCACAAAATGAACCCAAAATGGTCACAAAAATGGTCACAAAATGAACCCAAAATGGTCACAAAATGAACCCAAGATGAACCCAAAATGGTCACAAAATGAATCCAAGATGAACCCAAAATGGCACAAAATGCACGACTGCTCACGGGGTCTCTCACTTTTATAAATTCTGCTGCATATTGGATATTGCAGTTAATTGTCCAGCTACAGCTTTAGGCTATGCAGTCCCATCCTTCTTGTTTTTCCCTCTCCAGCCCACGTTGTTTCTGCTCTTGCCCCAGAAATCTGGATCATTTCTCCTTAGTCCCCACTAGAGCAGGAATTATTTCATCTCCGTGAACAGCGCTCACCCCGCCATAACACCAACCCCAAACCCACCAACCCTAAACCACCACAGAACCCCCATAAAAAAAAAAAACCCCAAAACCCCCAAACCCTGAGGCCTCACCAGCTCCTCTCCCCCGCAGAGTTCTCCATCAGCAGCTTCTGCTCCGTGGTGGACGTGGTGAACTACTCGCGGCTGCAGGTGCTGCGGCTGGACGGCAACGCCATCAAACGCAACGCGGTGCCCCCGGACGCGCCGCTGTGCCTGCGCCGCGCCACCGTCATCGAGATCTGACAGCTGAGCCCCCTCTGCCCCTCAGGACTTGTGTCTCCCTACCCACCCTCCCATCCCCAGGGAATTCCCTCGTCCCTGCTTCTCCGCCGCAATGGCGGCGCGCTCCTGGTTTTCCCAAAATCGTCGCTTTTTGCAGTCAGATCCCGGCTCTGACCCCGCCACAGGCACCTCACAAAGGGGCCATGGGCACCTCCTGCCCCAGGCTGGGGTGGGGCGTGGCAGGGGTGGGGATCATCCCACCTTGGACAGGGGGAAATCCCAATCCCGATCCCAAGTCTGGGTCTGAAACCCCTGGGAGGAGCTTCCTTACAGAGGGATCAGACCCTTTTTCCATGGGGAAATCCCAATCCCGATCCCAAATCTGGGTCTGAAACCCCTGGGAGGAGCTTCCTTACAGAGGGACCAGACCCTTTTTCCATGGGGAAATCCCAATCCCAAATCTGGATCTGAATCCCCTGGAAGGAACATCTTTCCATAGGGATCAGACCCTTTTTCCATGGGAAAATCCCAATCCCAAATCCAGGTCTGAAACCCCTGGGAGGAGCTTCCTTACAGAGGGATCAGACCCTTTTTCCATGGGGAAATCCCGTGGGGATCAGACCCTTTTTCCATGGGGAAATCCCAGTCCCAAATCTGGGTCTGAACCTCCTGGAAGGAACATCTTTCCATGGGAGGATCAGACCCTTTTTCCATGAGGAAATCCCATGGGGATCAGACCCTTTTTCCATTAGAAAATCCCATGGGGAAATCCCATGGGGATCAGACCCTTTTTCCATGGGGAAATCCCAATCCTGACCCTAAATCTGGGTCTGAACCCCCTGAAAGGAGCATCCTTCCATGGGGATCAGACCCTTTTTCCATGGGGAAATCCCAGGGGGATCAGACCCCTTTTCCATGGGGAAATCCCAGGGGGATCAGACCCTTTTTCCATGGGGAAATCCCGATCCCAAATCTGGTCTGAACGCCCTGGGAGGAGCACCCAAGGGGTTGGGAGCTGCAGGAGTGAAGGGTTAAAGATCTCCAGGCTGGAGGATCCCTCAGTGTGGGCTGAGGAGGAGCAAATCCTTCCCTCCCCTTCCTTTTTTCCCCCCCCTTTTCCATCAGCCTGCTCCAGAATTAACAGGGAGAAAACCCTAAAGGAGAGAAACCCACCCTGGGGTCAGAGGGAAACCCCCTGAGCAACAGAGGGGTCCCAAATCTTCTCCCAAACCCCTGGATCAGGGCAGGACGGGGAAAATCCTGGTGCTGTCACCCCTGGAGCCGTCCCCCCCAGCTGCCCCTCCCTGAGCCCAGATACCCCAATTAAAACCCCAAAACCAATCACAGAGCCACGTTGGAATTCCTTAAAAATCCCAAATTCCCCAACTCAGGCGGTCGAGTTTGAGGATTGAAGGGGCAGCTGAGCTTTGGGGGTCACCCCGGCCCTCTGCGTCGTTCCTGCATGCAAAGATCATTTTTAAAAAAACCCCATTAAAAAAACCCCAAATAATCCCATAATTGCACCAGCATGAACTGTAAACCCCAAAGCCATCAATAAAAACCTTTCCAGTGCCTGCAGCCAGCGCTTCTCCTCCTCTCCGGGATGGATTTCCAGCCGGAATCCAGGCTGGAATTGCCGTCTAGCGGCTGCTCCGGGCATGGCACGGAGCTTTCCCCGGAAAAAGGGAAAAATCTCCATGGAAAAGGCTCAGCGGGAGGCACCACCGGGGTTTTTTAGGGTTTGTTTTTTTTTCTGGACCCTCCTGGCTTTGGTCGTGAGGATTTTTAACAGCTGGGCTGGGGGATGGTTGAAAAATAAGGGAAGGAAAAAAAGGAATTTTTACAGAATTTCACACGGAGGGGAACAGAAAGTGCCTTCCCCAGGGAAGCAGAGGCTGCGGGATTCTGTGGGATGAAGGAGTTGGGATTCCAAAAAAAAAAACAAAACCCCAAATTCCTGGTCAGGGCAGCCCCAAAGCTCCGGCTAAGGAGAAGCCAAGCAGGAAGATCCCGAATCTCAAAATCCCAAACTCCATCCCAGGGTGGCACAGGGACATTCACACCCTCATCACATCCTCATCCCAACGCCCCAAACCCCATCCCAGAGATCCAAACCCTCCCAGGGGCACCAGGATGGGATGCAGGATTTGGGATTCCAAAAAAAACCCCAATTCCTGGCTGGGCCCAGCCCCCAGCTCCAGCCAGGAAGATCCCAAATCTCAAACTCCCCAAATCCCAAACTCCAATCCTTTGGGATACCCTTTTCCCATCCCAGGGACATTCACATCCTCATCCCAACATCCCAAACCGCATCCCAGAGATCCAAACCCTCCCAGGGGCACCAGGAGGGGTTGTAGGATTGGGGAGGTTCTAGAGAACCTAAATCCCATAATTTCAGAGGGATCTGGGAATAACAGTGCAGAGGGAGCAATGAAAGGGGTTGGGGAGGGTCTAGGGAGCCCCAATCCTATAATTTCAGGGAGATTTTGGAGTAATAGTCCAGATGAGCAACCAAAGGGTTTAAGGAGCACAAATCCCATAATTTCAGAGGGATCTGGGAATAACAGTCCAGAGGGAGCAATGAAAGGGGTTGGGGAGGTTCTAGGGAGCCTAAATCCCATAATTTCAAAGGGATCTGGGAAGGAATGCCCAGATGGAACAAGCAAAGGGGTTGGAGAGGTTCTAGGGAACCTAAATCCCATAATTTCAAAGGGATCTGGGAAGGAATGCCCAGATGGAACAAGCAAAGGGGTTGGGGAGGTTCTAGGGAGCCCAAATCCCATAATTTCAGAGGGATTTGGGAGTGACAGTCCAGATGAACAAGCAAAGGGGCTGGGGAGGTTTTAGGGAGCCCAAATTCCATAACTTCACAGGGATCTGGGAATGACAGGCCAGATGGAACAAGCAAAGGAGTTGGAGAGGTTTCAGGGAGCCCAAATCCCATAATTTCAGAGGGATCTGAGAGAATGGCCCAGATGGAACAAAGAAAGGTGTTGGAGAGGTTCCAGGGAGCCCAAATCCCATAATTTCAGGGGGATTTTGGAATAACAGCCCAGATGAGCAACCAAAGGGGTTGGGGAGGGGATTTAGGGAGCCTCAATCCCGTAACTTCAGAGGGATCTGGGAATAAAAGTCCAAAGGGAGCAACCAAAGGTGTTGGGGAGGTTCTAGGGAGCCCCAATCCCATAATTTCCGAGGGATCTGGGAGTGACAGTCCAGATGAGCAACCAAAGGGGCTGGGGAGGTTTAAACCCCACCCCCAAAACCAACAAAAACCCCAAAACAACCCCCTCAAAAACAGAAAAAAAAAAAAAAACAAACCCTAAACAAAAAATAAAAAAACTAGCAAATAAACCCAAAAAACCCCAAAAAACCAAAAAACCCCACAACTGTCCCCAAAAAATAAAATAAAAAGAAAATAAAAATAAAACGAAAATTAAAAGAAAAATTTTAAAAACCCACAAAAAACCAACCAAACAAAAATAAAAAAAAAACACCCAACAAAATAACCCACAGAAACAAGAAGCAGGTCCTGTTCAACATTCCAGCTCAGTTAAAAATACAAATTAAAAGATAATAATAATAATAATAATAATAATAATAATAATAATAATAATAATAATAATAATAATAATAATAATAATAATAATTATTATTATTATTATTATTATTATTATTATTATTATTATTATTATTATTATTATTATTATTATTAATGACAGAAACCCCCTCAAAAGTCATTTTGTCAAAATCCACACCAGGTCTGGAGGCCAAAGGCACCGAGAGCTCAGGAATTCACAATTCCCAGCTTTGTGTGGCACCAGCACCAGACAGGAGTGGGTTCTAAACCCCAAATTGGGTTGGTTTTGAAGCTTATTTTAAATTGGAAATAAAATTAAAACAAAACAGCCTTGGAGATGAGGCAGGGTGAGGAGCACGAGGCTGTTTTGGGAAACAAAAATTCTTTGGAAAAGAATTTTCTGGGAAAAAAAAAATAAAAATTTCTCCCATGGAAAATTTCACCGGGGAGAGGGAGGGGAAAATAAATCAAATTTTAAGGCTCCTCCTGTGGCAGCTCAAAGTGAGGAATCCCCCAAAATTAAAGCACTGGGATGTGTTTGACTGGGAAATAAATTGGTTTTTTTTGGGTTTTTGGAGTGTGGGTGAGGTTACTCAGCTCTTGCACAAGCGAAAATCCCCCCCAGCGCTTCCTTCCTGCTCTGCTGACGTGAGAAATTCCAGTGAAGAGGGAAGTGATGCAAGCCCAGACGCTGCTCTGGCCTCCTCGAGCACAAACAAACCGATATTCCCATAAAAATAGAAATATTTGAGAGTTTAGGTTGATTTTCCAATTTTGGACTTGAAAAAAAATCCAAAAATCTGAATTTTAGAAATGGGAGAGAAGTGATGCAACTCCAGACTCTGATCTCAGGCACAAACAAACTGATATTTCCATAAAAAATATATATAAATATTTGAGAGTTTAGGTTGATTTTCCAGTTCTGGAAAGAAAATAAAATCGGAATTTTAGAAGGGGGAGAGAATTTATGCAACCCCAGACTCTGCTGTGATCTCAGGCACAAACAAACTGATATTTAAATAAAAATATTTGAGAATCCAGGCTGATTTTTCACTTCTGGATATGCAAAAGAAAATAAAATCTGAATTTTAGAAATGGGAGAGAAGTGATGCAAGCCCAGACACTGCTCTGATCTCCTCGAGCACAAACAAACTGATATTCCCATTAAAAAAAATATAAATATTTGAGAATTGAGGTTGATTTTCCAATTTTGGACTTGAAAAAAAATCCAAAAATCTGAATTTTAGAAATGGGAGAGAAGTGATGCAAGCCCAGACACTGCTCTGGTCTCCTCGAGCACAACCAAACCGATATTCCCATAAAAATATAAATATTTGAGAGTTTAGGTTGATTTTCCAGTTCTGGATATGCAAAAGAAAATAAAATCAGAATTTTAGAAATGGGAGAAAAGTGATGCAAGCCCAGACTCTGCTCTGATCTCCTCGAGCACAAACAAACTGATATTCCCATTAAAAAAAAATATAAATATTTGAGAATTGAGGTTGATTTTCCAATTTTGGACTTGCAAAAAAAATATATCTGAATTTTAGAAGGGGGAGAGAAGTGATGCAACCCCAGACTCTGCTCTGATCTCCTCGAGCACAACCAACCTGATATTTCCATAAAAAAATATATAAATAGTTGAGAATTGAGGTTGATTTTCCAATTTTGAACTTGCAAAAGAAAATAAAATCTGAATTTTAGAAGGGGGAGAAAATCCAGTGAAGAGGGAATGATGTAACTCCAGACTCTGCTGTGATCTCAAGCACAAACAAACTGATATCTAAATAAAAATATTTGAGAATCCAGGCTGATTTTTCAGTTCTGGACTTGCAAAAAACAAATAAAATCTGAATTTTAGAACCCAGACTCCGCTCTGATCTCAGGCACAAACAACCTGGTATTTCCATAAAAAATATATATAAATTTTTGAGAGTTTAGGTTGATTTTTCAGTTCTGGACTTGCGAAAAAACCCAAAAATCTGAATTTTAGAAGGGGGGAGAGAAGTGACTCTACTCTGATCTCAAGCACAACCAACCTGACATTTACATAAAAATATAAATATTTGAGAATTTAGGGTGATTTTCCAATTTTGGACTTGCGAAAAAACCCAAAAATCTGAATTTTAGAAGGGGGAGAGAAGTGATGCAACTCCAGACTCTGCTCTGATCTCAAGCACAACCAACCTGACATTTAAATAAAAATATAAATATTTGAGAGTTTAGGTTGATTTTCCAGTTCTGGACTTGCAAAACTAAAAATCTGAATTTTAGAAGGCAGGGCTGGGTTGCTGAGCTGGATAATTTAATGTATTTCCCAATTGGAAATGGATTGCACAAATATCTGAGAATTTGAATCACCAGGGGCTGGCTGAGAACAGCTCCGGGTTTGCCACGTCAGGAAAAGGGGAAGAGAAAAAATCCAGGAAGTTTTGCAACAACCAAGGCCCAATTTTATCCCTTGGGGAGCTCCAGGGGGTGGGAAAAGGGGAGAGGATTTGGGATTTCACAGGAAAGGCTCCTTCCCAAAATCAAGGTGGGGTTTAGGATCTTTAGGTGCCACTAAATTTGGGATTTAAAGTGAAATCCTTAAAAAAAAAAACAAACCCTTTTAAGGTGTTTGTTAAGATGCTCATTCCCAGCATCAAATGAGGTTTAGGAGCTTTAGGTGCCAATAAAAATATATTATAAAATATAGAAAATAACGACAAAAAATTTGGGTTTTAAGGTGAAATCCTAAAGAAAACTCTTTTAAAGGTTTCTTAGTGGTGTTGGTAGTTCCTTCCCAGCATCCAGGTAGGGTTTAGGGCCTTTAGGTGCCACTAAATTTGGGATTTAAAGGTGAAATCCTAAAAAAACCCTTTTAAGGTGTTTGTAGTGCTCATTCCCAGCATCAAATGAGGTTTAGGAGCTTTAGGTGCCAATAAAAATATATTATAAAATAATATAATGCAAATAAATTTGGGATTTAAAGGTGAAATCCTAAAAAAAAAACCCTTTTAAGGTGTTTGTTAAGATGCTCATTCCCAGCATCAAATGAGGTTTAGGAGCTTTAGGTGCCAATAAAAATATATTATAAAATATATAAAGTAATATAACGCCAAAAAATTTGGGATTTAAAGGCGAAATCCCAAAGAAAACCCTTTTAAAGGTTCCTTAGTGGTGTTGGTAGTTCCTTCCCAGCATCCAGGTGGGGTTTAGGGTCTTTAGGTGCCACTAAATTTGGGATTTAAAGTGAAATCCTTAAAAAAAAAAAAAACCCTTTTAAGGTGTTTGTTAAGATGCTCATTCCCAGCATCAAATGAGGTTTAGGAGCTTTAGGTGCCAATAAAAATATATTATAAAATAATATAATGCAAATAAATTTGGGATTTAAAGGTGAAATCCTAAAAAAAAAACCCTTTTAAGGTGTTTGTTAAGATGCTCATTCCCAGCATCAAATGAGATTTAGGACCTTTATATATTTTATAATATATTTTTATTGACACCTAAAGTAATATAATGCCAAAAAATTTGGGATTTAAAGGCGAAATCCCAAAGAAAACCCTTTTAAAGGTTCCTTAGTGGTGTTGGTAGTTCCTTCCCAGCATCCAGGTGGGGTTTAGGGCATTTAGGTGCCACTAAATTTGGGATTTAAAGGTGAAATCCTAAAAAAAAAAACCTTTTAAGGTGTTTGTAGTGCTCATTCCCAGCATCAAATGGGGTTTAGGATTTTCAGGTGCCACTAAATTTGGGATTTAAAGGTGAAATCCTAAAGAAAATCCATTTAAAGGTTCTCAGAGGTGTTTGTAGCTCCTTCCCAGCATCACGGTGGGGTTTAGGATCTTTAGGTGCCACTAAATTTGGGATTTAGAAGGGTTTTCTTTAGGATTTCACATTTAAGGGTTTCTCAGAGGTGTTTGCAGCTCCTTCCCAGCACCAAGTGGGGTTTAGGGCCTTTAGCTCCCACTAAATTCAGAGATTAAAGGCCAAATCCTAAAGAAAACCCTTTAAAGGTTCTCAGAAGTGTTTGTAGCTCCTTCCCAAATCAAGGTGAGTTTTAGGGCCTTTAGCTGCCAATAAATTTGGGGTTTCAAGGCCAAATCCCAAAAACCACCCGGGCAGAGCCTCCCTGAATGCCAAAGGATTGGGCAGAGCAGGAATTTTAAATTGTGTAAAAGGTTCTGTACCAAAGAGAGGGGACCCAAATCCCTTTTCCAAGGGGGGCAGGGAAGAGCTGTGGCTTCAAACAGCAACATCAGGACCCCAAAACACCCACAGGGAGCACGGAGAGCCCCCCAAAAATCCAGATTTGGGGAGAAAAGGCAGCAAAAAGGGGGTGCCACACATCAACCTGTGCAGGATGAGGAGAGATTAAAGGCCAAATCCTAAAGAAAACCCTTTAAAGGTTCTCAGAAGTGTTTGTAGCTCCTTCCCAAATCAAGGTGAGTTTTAGGGCCTTTAGCTGCCACTAAATTTGGGGTTTCAAGGCCAAATCCCAAAAACCACCCGGGCAGAGCCTCCCTGAATGCCAAAGGATTGGGCAGAGCAGGAATTTTAAATTGTGTAAAAGGTTCTGTACCAAAGAGAGGGGACCCAAATCCCTTTTCCAAGGGGGGCAGGGAAGAGCTGTGGCTTCAAACAGCAACATCAGGACCCCAAAACACCCACAGGGAGCAGGGAGAGCCCCCCAAAAATCCAGATTTGGGGAGAAAAGGCAGCAAAAAGGGGGTGCCACACATCAACCCCTGCAGGATGAGGACACAAGGAGGAGGTGGCAGCGTCAGGATGGGGACACAAGGACACAGAGGGGACACAGAGAGGCCACCAGGGCAGGGCTGGGCCCCTGGGAGCAGAAAATCCACAGGTGCAGGGTGGTGGCAGCAGCAGGAATGTCCCCTCAGTGCCACCAGGGTCACCCTGGGGACACTCCCAGGTGTCTCTGCCTTGCTCCACGGCCCAGGTGAGCCCTTCCAGGGGCTGGGACAGGGCAGGGCAGAGCTGCAGCACGTCCAGGAGGGTGACCCCAATGTCCCCAATGTCACCCAATGGGGCAGAGCAGGGCTGCAGCACATCCAGCAGGGTGACCCCAATTTCACCCAACAGGGCAGAGCTGCAGCACGTCCAGGAGGGTGACCCCAATGTCCCCAATGTCCCCAACAGGGCAGAGCTGCAGCACATCCAGCAGAGTGACCCCAATGTCCCCAACAGGGCAGAGCTGCAGCACGTCCAGGAAAAGTGACCCCAATGTCCCCAATGTCACCCAATGGGGCAGAGCTGCAGCACGTCCAGGAGGGTCACCCCAATGTCCCCAATGTCCCCAATAGGGCAGGGCAGAGCTGCAGCACATCCAGCAGGGCCACTCCAATGTCCCCAGCCCCGAGGTGACACCAGGCCCCAAATCTCCACCTGGAGGTGCAGCAGCAAAGGTGACAACAGGGCAGTGACAAGGTGACAATGCAGCCACACTGCCCAAACTGGCTTCACCCCCTCATCCCAAGGTGAGCAAAGCCAGCCCCAAAATCATCATCCAACACTAAATTAGGCAGATTTCAGCTTCACAATAATAATTAAAAAAAGAGAAACTCACAAGCTTGCAACAGCTTTAGAAAAGGCACCTGGTCTGGGGTGGGGACAGCAGCAGGAATGTCCCCTCAGTGCCACCAGGGTCACCCTGGGGACGCTCCCAGGTGTCTCTGCCTTGCTCCACGGCCCAGGTGAGCCCTTCCAGGGGCTGGGACAGGGCAGGGCAGAGCTGCAGCACGTCCAGGAGGGTGACCCCAATGTCCCCAATGTCCCCAACAGGGCAGAGCTGCAGCACATCCAGCAGGGTGACCCCAATGTCACCCAACAGGGCAGGGCTGCAGCACATCCAGCAGGGCCACTCCAATGTCCCCAGCCCTGAGGTGACACCAAATCCAGGCCCCAAATCTCCACCTGGAGATGCAACAGCAGAGGTGACAACAAGCAGGGTGGTGACAAGGTGACAATGCAGCCACACTGCCCAAACTGGCCTCACCCCCTCATCCCAAGGTGAGCAAAGCCAGCCCCAAAATCATCATCCAACACTGAATTAGGCAGATTTCAGCTTCACAATAATAATTTAAAAAAGAGAAGCTCACAAGCTTGCAACAGCTTTAGAAAAGGCACCTGGTCTGGGGTGGTGGCAGCAGCAGGAATGTCCCCTCAGTGCCACCAGGGTCACCCTGGGGACACTCCCTGGTGTCTCTGCCTTGTTCCACATCCCAGGTGAGCCCTTCCAGGGGCTGGGACAGGGCAGGGCAGAGCTGCAGCACGTCCAGGAGGGTGACCCCAATGTCCCCAATGTCACCCAATGGGGCAGAGCTGCAGCACGTCCAGGAGGGTGACCCCAATGTCCCCAATAGGGCAGGGCTGCAGCATATCCAGGAGGGTGACCCCAATGTCCCCAATGTCCCCAATAGGGCAGAGCTGCAGCACGTCCAGGAGGGTGACCCCAATGTCCCCCAACAAGGGCAGGGGCAGAGCTGCAGCACATCCAGCAGGGCCACCCCAATGTCCCCAGCCCCGAGGTGACACCAGGCCCCAAATCTCCACCTGGAGGTGCAGCAGCAGCGGTGACAACAGGGCGGTGACAAGGTGACAATGCAGCCACACTGCCCAAACTGGCCTCACTCCCTGATCCCCAGGTGAGCAAATCCAGCCCCAAATTCATCATCAGGCAGGTTTCAGCTTCACAATAACAACGATAATAATACAAAAAAAAGAGAAACTCACAAGCTTGCACCAGCTTTAGAAAAGGCACCTGGGGCGTCGCCTCGGCTCAGAGCGGCGCCCGAAATTTTAATTTTGGATTTTCTGGAGGTTTTTTTTAAAAAATATAAATAGCTCTTCATCTTAAAAATAGATCCTCAGCTTGAGGTATTACAGTAGCCTGTGTCTTGGCAGTGTAAGGACAAGGAGGAGAAAAAAAAAAATTTTTTTTTTTCTTTTTGTCGTGTTTTGTGGGGTTTTTTTTTTTTGTTTGTTTTTTTTTCTTTTTATGGGTTTTTTTTTTCTTTTTTTTTTTTTTCAACTGGAGACAGTCATGATGTAGTTTTTGGAAGGGCTGCTACGGCCCAGCATCATCTGGTTCTTGCAGGTGAGCATCCCTCCGTAGGGGCTGGGGGGTTTGGAGGCCTGGTAGAGGACGCAGATGGAGCCGTCCTCGCCGATCCTGTAGGAGACCTCGTAGGGATCCACCCAGAGCGTGAGCTCACGGGGCAGCAGCTGCAAGAGCTGGGGCACTGCCAGCCCCCCCTGCCCCGCTGCACGGCTCAGCAGAGGGTCCATCCTCTGGTTGATGCGGATGCAGCGGTAGCCGGAGCCTTTGGAGGGTTTCTCGGGGAACCAGTGGTGTCTGTAGTGCTCTGGGGAGGGAAAAACAGCTGTGAGCAGGGATATTCCAAAAGGAGGTGGGGTTTAGAGCCTTTAGCTGCCACTAAATTTGGGGGTTAAAGGCCAAATCCTAAAGAAAACCCTTTTTTTTTAATTGCGTTTATAGTGCTCTGGGGAGGGAAGAAGAGATGTGAGAAAGGATATCCCGAAAGGAGGTGGGGTTTAGGGCACTTGGAGACCGCTAAGTTTGGGGTTTGAAGGCCAAATCCTAAAGAAAACCCTTTTTTTTTCAGTGGTGTTTGTAGTGCTTTGGGGAGGAAAAACAGCTGTGAGCAGGGATATTCCAAAAGGAGGTGGGGTTTAGCTGCCACTAAATTTGGGGGTTAAAGGCCAAATCCTAAAGAAAACCCTTTTTACTCAATGATGTCTGTAGTGCTCTGGGGAGGGAAAAAGAGATGTGAGAAAGGACAACCCAAAAGTAGGTGGGGTTTAGGGCACTTGGATACCACTAAATTTGGGGTTTAAAGGCCAAATCCTAAAGGAGACCCTTTTTTTTAAATTGCGTTTGTAGTGCTCTACGGAGGGAAAAAGAGATGTGAGAAAGGGTGTCCCAAAAGGAGGTGGGGTTTAGGGCATTTGGATACCGCTAAATTTGGGATTTAAAGGTGAAATCCTAAACAAAACCTTTTCTTTTCAGGGGTGTTTGTAGTGCTCTGGGGAGGGAAAAACAGCTGTGAGCAGGGATATTCCAAAAGTAGATGGGGTTTAGAGCCTTTAGCTGCCACTAAATTTGGGGTTTAAAGGCCAAATCCTAAAGAAACCCCTTTTTTCTCAGTGGTGTTTTTAGTGCTCTGGGAGATGACCAGGGGTGTCCCACAGGCAGGTGGGGTTTAGGGCCTTTAGCCACCACTAAATTTGGGGTTTAGAGGCCAAATCCTAAAGAAAGCCCTTTGAAGGGTTTTGCAGTGGTGTCTGCAGTGCTCCTTCCCATCAGGCAGGTGGGGTTTAGAGCCCTTATTTCACCTTTAAACCCTTAAATTCAGGGTTTGAAGGTGAAATCCTAAAGAAGATCCTTTGAGGGGTTTCTCAGGGAACCAGCACTGTTTGTAGTGCTCCTTCCCAGCAGGCAGGTGGGGTTTAGAGCCCTCAGATACCCACAAATTCAGGGTTTGAAGGTGAAATCCTAAAGAAGATCCTTTGAAGGGTTTCTCAGGGAACCAGCGCTGTTTGTAGTGCTCCTTCCCAGCAGGCAGGTGGGGTTTAGAGCCTTTAGCTCTCGCTAAATTCAGGGTTTAGAAGCCAAATCCCAACAAACACCCGGGCAGAGCCTCCCTGAACGCTGGGAGCACAAAAGGAACCGGGCAGAGCAGGAATTAAACCGGGCCAAAAGCTCTGTACCCAAAGTTTGGTACCCAAATCCCTTTTCCAAGGGGGGGGGGCAGGGATAGAGAAGCACCCCCAGCCCTCTGCCCACCCCAAATGCTTCTCTTCCATCCCAAAAAGCCCCGCAGGACAATGCCAGGGGCTGGGGGGTGCTGGGGGCAGATAGGGCACCCCAAAGCTGCCCCATCCCACAGCTCAGCCCTGTGCTGCCCCTTATCACAGCCCGGCCACCCCTCCCGGGGCTGATAACAGCCCTGGCTGGAGGGAGGGACCCCCGCACCGCCCAGGGAGTGCCAGGGGCGGTGACAGCGGCACGGGCACGGCAGGGACCGGGAACCAGCGGGGGCATCACCGGGAGCAGCTGTGGGGTCTGCACCGCCCCGCAAGGGACAGCCGGACACAAAGGGACAAAGGGACACAAAGGGACAGACGGCAGCGAGAATGGCACGGGACAGCCCCGAGGGGACACCCGGTCCTGGAGAGGACAGAGGAGGGGACATCGGGTCCTGGAAGGAACACGGGGGGAGTCCCCGACGGGACACCCGGGCCCGGAGGGGACACGGAAAGGACTTGGGAGGGGACAGCAGGTCCCGGGAGCGACACGGAGGAGACACCGAGGGCGCCCCGGAGGGCATCCCCAAGGGGACAGCAGGTCCCGGGAGCGACACGGGAAGGGACATCAGGTGCTGGAAGGAACACGGGAGGCACCCCGGAGGGGACACCAGGTCCTGGAGAGGACATAGGAGGGGACACCAGGTCGCAGAAGGGACACGGGGAGCACTCGGGAGGGGACACCACGTCTCGGGAGCGACACGAGAGGGGACATCAGGTTTCAGAAGGAACACGGAGGGCACCCCGGAGGGAGTGGAGAGGACACGGGGGCCACTCGGGAGGGGACACCCAGTCCCGGGACCAAGACGGGAGGGACACCAGGTCCTCGGAGCAACAACGGGGGACAGTCAGTAGGGACAGCAGCTCCTGGAAAGAGCACAGAGGGCACGCGAAAGGGACACCAGGTCCTCGCAGCACCATGGGGGGCACTCGAAGGGCCGCCAGGTCCTGAAAGGAGCACAGAGGGGGCACTCCAGTGTGCCCCCGGCCCCGAGGGCCACCAGAAGAGCCCGGCCACCAGCGGGCTCTGTCACCGCCCTCGCCCCGAGCTCACCTGTGAGCGCCTCCCGCAGCGCCCCGCTGAAGACCTGTAGCTGCTGCTCGCTGACGCAGCCCCGCGTCCGCAGCAGGCCGGACACGAAGCCCACGGCGGCGGCGATCTCGGGCACCATGTCGGCCCGGGGGCCGCGGCGCTGGCTGTGGCGGTGGCTCATCCCGGCGGGGACGCGGCGACACCCGCGACCTTCTTCTCGACGGCTCCGCGGCGCTCGGACTGGCGGCCGCTGGCACAGCGCACGGTTTATATAGGGCGGCTCGCGCGTGACGTCACGGCGCGGCCGCGTCGTTCCATTGGCCGCGCCGCATGCAAATGAGGGAATGCAAATGAGCGGCATGGTAATAGCGGCTGAGCTCAGCGCCGTGACGTCACAGCGCGAGGGGGTGGAGGGGGGGGGGCGGTTACCGGGGGAGGATCGGGGGGACCTGGGGGGGGGACAGGGACAGGGACAGGACTGGGACAGAGGGACAGGAACACAGGGACAGGACAGGGACACAAGGACAGAGGGACAGGACCGGGACACAGAGACAGGACAGGGACAGAGGGACAGGAACACAGGGACAGGACAGGGACACAAGGACAGAGGGACAGGACAGGGACACAGAGACAGGACAGGGACAGAGGGACAGGACAGGGACAGAGGGACAGGGACAGGAACACAGGGACAGGACAGGGACACAAGGACAGAGGGACAGGACGGGGACAGAGGGGCACAGGGATAGGGACAGAGGGACAGGGATAGGGACACAGGGACAGAGGGACAGAGTGACAGAGGAATAGGCACAGGGACAGAGGGACAGGACAGGGACACAGGGACATAGGGATAGAGGGACAGGGACACAGGGATAAAGACACAGGGACACAGGAGGAGATGAGGGGTGACAGTGCCACCCCCTGAACCCCCCGAACCTTCTGAACCTCCTGAAGAATGTTCCAGGTGTCCCTTGGAGGACATGAGAGGTGACAGTGCCACCCCCTGAACCTCCTGAACCTTCTGAAGAAGGTTCCAGGTGTCCCTGCAGAACACAAGAGGTGACAGTGCCACCCCCACCCCACCTGAGGAGGTGGCAGGGGACACCTGGGACCTCCCAGCCCCACTGCAGGCTGGAGGAAGAACGGGATGCAGGAGGAGGTGGCACCAGGGCCGTGTCCCACTCCAGGAACCGGCCAGGACAAGCCAGGGCAGGCAGGGCTGGAGCAGCACACGGAGCCTCCAGGTGCTGCCAGCCAGCCCAGAGGGAGGGAGAGGAGAAACCCTGATGCTGTGGGAGATGCAGGAGCACCTGGAAGCCACCACAAGCCCAGAGAGCTCCTGCTGAAACTGGCCCCGAGCAAGAGAGTGGTGGGAGGGTGAGCTCTGGGCTTTGATCATCCATGGGAGAGCTCCTATGGAGGCAGGGCTGGGATCTCGGGTGGATATTCCCCACCAGAGCTCCAGGATGGTTCCAAACCAACCTCCCCCAGTTCCAAACCAACCTCCCCCAGTTCCAAACCAACCCTGAGGTCCTGGGGGAGGACCTGAAGCCACAGCTCTGCTCTGATGGGCAGGAAAACGCCCTCTGCTCCCCAGGTGCTCACCTGGCATCTCCAGATCAACGTGGGGTGGGAACTGGCACGGTGGGGTGGGAGGTTTGTAGTGGGGTTTGTTGTTTGAGGTGGAGTTGTGAGACTGGATCAGGTTGTTTAGGGTTTTGCCTGGTTGGGTTTTGTGGATTTTTAAGGTTGGAGGTTGTAGGGTTTTTTGGGGGAATGGTTGTTTTAGAGATAGAAAAGGTTTCCTTACATTCAGTCTCAATCTCTTATTTTTCATTTGTGTTTTTGGTTTTATTACTGTGTGTGACAGAAGGGTTTGGTTTTATTTTGTTAAACTCTTCATGGGTGTCCAGAAGTTTATTTTAGATATTTTCAACAGAAGTGCTGGGAGCAGCTGGGATGAGGAATCCCTCTGGAAAATTATCCTGGGATTGCTGACCCTTTTCTGTCCCACTAGAAAATTATCCTGGATTACTGATCCTTGGGGCCCTGTCCCTCTGGAAAATTATCCTGGACTTGCTGACCCTTTCCTGTCCCTCTGGAAAATTATCCTGGACTTTCTGTCCCTCTGGAAAATTATCCTGAGCAAGGGACAGCATCACCCACTTGTACCCCTAAAAGTGGGGATGGCCTGAAGTTTTCCAGCACCTCCATGTCTCAAAATTCCCAGTATTTCCCAGGATTCTGGGCTGTAATAGGATTTTTTTGAGGTCTTTTGCTTGCAGCCTGCAGCTGGTTTTATTCCTGCTCTGGTTTTATTCCTGCTCTGATTTTATTCCTGCTCTGGTTTTATTCCTGCTCTGCACGAGGGATTTCCCACCCAGGGCTGTGAACAGGAACTGGGAATGAGACAGGAATAAGGGGAAGGAAAATGGAAATTTGGAAATTATTGAAAAGGGAAATTCAGAGCTCCTGACCCCATTTCGTGCCCAGGGCAGGCTCAGGTTTGAGAGCAGACACAGCCAAGGGTCCCCAAATCCTCCCCTCCCCATCTGCCACCCCATTCATGCCCAGAGCAGAAAAAATCAGGCAAATCTCTCACCACAAACCAGATTTGCCTTTGTAAGCTTTGAAATAAACCCAAGGATTAAAGTCTGAGGACTGGGGGTTTTTTTCCTATTTTTTTTTCCTATTTATTTTTTCCTTTTTTTCCCTGAAGTCAGCACCACAAATGAGAGAGGCCTGGGAGAGCCCAGCACAGGCTGCAGGCGTTTGGATATTTTGGATATTCCAGAGGCCCCTGGAAGAGGCTGGATAAACATCCAGAGCTCTGAACACACCTGGGCACGTGGATCAGCGGGAAAAATTGGGAATCGAGCAAAAAAATGTGAATCCAGCAAAACCATCCTGGTGGGAATCATCCCCCATGTGCAAAAACGGCCAGAAAAACCAAATTTAATAATGTGAAAATAATTAATTAAAAATTAAATGAAATTAAGAAATAAAATTATTCTTAAAATTAAGAAATTAATTTTAATAAATTAAAAATTAAAACTAATTAATTTTTAAAATAAAATAAGAAATAAAATTGTTTTTAAATTAAAATTAATTTTAAGAAATAAAAAAGTTAAATTAATAAAGAAATGAAATGATTAATTTTTTAAAAATTAAAAATAAAAATTAAAATAATTAATTTAATTAATAAATAAATTTACTTTAAAATTTAAAAATTAATAAATTAAAAATAAACATTAAAATAAAATTTATTTCACTGAGCTGAGCTTGGCCATCCCAGCTGGGATCAGGGCTGGTTTCCCTCAGCCTAAGGAATTTTGGGATGGAATCCTCGTGCCCTGAGTCACTGGGTTGGAGCAGGAGCTCTGCTGCAGCCTAGCCCAGAACAGCTCTAATAACCGGGGCTATTAATTAACCATTAGGGGCTAACTGTGCTCATTAGGCACTGATGATGATGAGGATGATGAGGATGAGCCAGCCCCACCGGGCAGGTTCCCCTGGTCCCCCCAGGATGGGGGAAGTGTTGGCACCATTCCCCAAATTCCCATTTATTCCTGAGCACATCTGTGTTCATCAGGGCTCCTAAATCAGCTTGGCCCCGTTAAACCCTTCCAAGAGGAGATTTCCTGTGGGCTCAGGGCCCTCTAAGCCGGTTTTGTGTCCCTCATTTCTGCCCTTGGGGTTTTTAAGGCAGAGCTTGAGGCTTCGTGCAGCCTCTCAAAGAGCTCAGAGGAGTTCCAGAGCAAAGGAACCACCAGAAAAATCAAATTTGCTTTCTTTCTTTCTTTCTTTCTTTCTTTCTTTCTTCCTTTCTTTCTTCCTTCCTTCCTTCCTTCCTTCCTTCTTTTCTTCTTCCTTTCTTTTTCTCTTATTTTCTTTTTCATATTTTCTCTGAGTTTGAGGCTGTTCTGGCTGGGTTAGTTTTCCACCCTGCATTTAGCTGAGAGCATTTTTATTTCAATTAAAAAAAAAAAAAACAACAAAAAAAAAACAACAAAAAAGGCAAACTCAATAAATTTCTGCTCAAGGATTGGCCAGGCTGGGGCTGGAACTGGTCTGACAGGAACCAGGAGCTCAGAGAGGCTCCCAAACCCCCCTGGGTACCCAAATGAGGCTCCAAAACCAGTTGAGCTGGAAATTTTACAATAAAATAAAAATAAAAATAAATTTAAATACATTAAAAAAAAAAAAAAAGGGAGAACATTTGGCATCCAACCAAGGGTTAAACCCGAGCTGCTCACAGGGACTGAGGCTTTGCAAGTCAGCAGCTCAGGGTGTTTCATGTTCAGTTCCCACGCCACACTTGGACTCCTTGTGGCTTTGGTTTGTTTTTTTTTAGGGTGACGACACCCTCAGTCTGCAGTTTATAGGGCATGAGGCACAAACCCCAACCCCAAATGTCCTGGAATCCCAGCACAGGCAGCTGCCCACGCAGGGGACTCTGCACCCCCTGTCCCCAGCAGGAAAACAGCCCCAGAATTCAGAATTAACATAATTAACATTCAGAATTAACAAAATTAACATTCAAATCCTGCTCATCAGCTGGGTCCCACTTGCTGATTTTTTTTTTTTCCTATTTTTTTTTCTTTTTTTTTTTTTCAGCACCACAGATGAAAGAGGCCTGGGCAGGTTCCTTCAGCCACCCCAAGCTTTGGGAAGGATTTGAAGCTTATCTCGGTCCATTTGAGCTGCTTTTCTTTAAGTTTAGGTGGGAAAAAAAATCACTGGGAATGGGAATGGCTCAGAAATGTAAAAATAATGGATTTTTTGGGGGTTTTTTTTGAAGTCAGCACCACAGATGAAAGAGGCCTGGCCACCTCCCCTGGTGGGTCCCTGCAGCCACCCCAAGCTTTGGGAAGGATTTCAAGGTTATCTTGGTCCATTTGGGCTTCTTTTCTTTAAGTTTAGGGGGGAAAATCACTGGGAATGGTCCAAAACTATAAAAAGAGTGGATATATTTGTTTATTTTTTTTTTTAAGTCCTCACCACAGATGAAAGAGGCCTGGGCGGGTTCCTTCAGCCACCCCAAGCTTTGGGAAGGATTTGAAGCTTATCTTGGTCCATTTGAGCTGCTTTTCTTTAAGTTTAGGGGGGGGGAAAAATCACTGGGAATTGTCCAGAACTGTAAAAATAATGGATGTATTGGCCTGGTTTAAATCTCATTATGTGGCTGTGGCGGAGGAGGGACAGACAGACAGACAACTGTGGGACAGACAGCTGTGCTGGCAGTGGCAGCAGCCACCTGGTTGGGGACACCAGTTAAGCACAATCAGTGGGAATTTAAGGGGAAAAAAACCCCAGATTAAACATCTTAAACCGGGTTTAAAATGTTTAATCCCAGCTGTAATTGGTAACCCGGCTGTGACCCCTGGCAGGCAGGGTAAACAACAAGGCAGGGCTTAAAGCCCAGCCTAGACTTAAATTTAGGCCTTTCCAAATGGGTTTGAGCAATGAGGGGACCCTGTGAGAAATGGGACAGGGACACCAGAGTGTCCTGCAGCACTCTGGATCCCAAAACTCCAGAGAATTCCTGGGGTTTTTCCCCATTTTGGGGGCTCTGTCAGCCCCATCCTTTGTTTGTCAGGTTTAAATCCCCTTGGGGACTCTGGATCCCAAAACTCCAGAGAATTCCTGGGGTTTTTCCCCATTTTGGGGGCTCTGTCAGCCCCATCCTTTGTTTGTCAGGTTTAAATCCCCTTGGGGACTCTGGATCCCAACATTCCAGGGAATTCCCGGGGTTTATCCCCATTTTGGGGGTTCTGTCAGCCCCATCCTTTGTTTGTCACCTTTAAATATCCCTGGATTTAAAGTCCCTTGGGGACTCTGGATCCCAACACTCCAAGGAATTCCTGGAGTTTATCCCCATTTTGGGGGTTCTGTCAGCCCCATCCTTTGTCTGTCACCTTTAAATCCCCTTGGGGACTCTGGATCCCAACATTCCAAGGAATTCCTGGAGTTTATTCCCATTTTGGTGGCTCTGTCAGCCCCATCCTTTGTCTGTCACCTTTAAATCCCCCTTTATATCTCCAGAAGGCAAGAAAAAGCACTTTATTATTAGAAATCCAGAGTTTTTATAGAAACAATGGTGGATTTAAGACCAGATTGGCCTTTAGGAATTGTGAAGCATGCTTATTATATGATTGGCTTTTTGCAAATATTAGAATTATATCTTTTACAAGTAGAAAATCTATAATTTATATATATATATATGTAATATAAAAGATAAAATGTAAAATGTAAAATATAAAAGGTAAAATGTAAAATGTAAAATATATAATATAAAATGGAAAGTGTAAAATGTAAAATATATAATATAAAATGTAAAGTATAAAATCTAAAAGATAAAATGTAAAATATAAAATATAAAGTGTAAAGTATAAAATATAAAGTATAAAATATAAAATATAAAGTGTAAAATATAAAATGTAAAGTATAAAATATAAAGTGTAACATATAAAATGGAAGTATAAAATCTAAAATGTATAGTATAAAATCTAAAAGATAAAATGTAAAATATAAAATATAAAGTGTAAAATATAAAATGTAAAGTATAAAATCTAAAATGTATAGTATAAAATCTAAAAGATAAAATGTAAAATACAAAATATAAAGTGTAAAATATATAATGTAAAGTATAAAATCTAAAATGTAAAATATAAAATTTAAAATGTAAAATATAAAATGTAAAGTGTAAAATGTAAAATATAAAATCTAAAGTATAAAATATAAAATGTAAAATGTAAAATATAAAATGTAAAGTATAAAATGTAAAATGTAAAATATAAAATGTAAAGTGTAAAATGTAAAATGTAAAGTGTAAAATGTAAAGTGTAAAATGTAAAATATAAAATGTAAAGTATAAAATATAAAATGTAAAATATAAAATGTAAAATGTAAAATATAAAATGTAAAGTGTAAAATGTAAAATATAAAATATAAAATGTAAAGTATAAAATATAAATTTTAAAATATAAAAATAAAATATAAAATGTAAAGTATAAAATATAAATTTTAAAATATAAAATGTAAAGTTTAAAATGTAAAATTTAAAATATATATTTATTTTTCCAGGGAAAGCTGGCAGCTGGGAGCAGCAGCAGCAGCAGGGTTGGTTCAGGAGATAAAAGCACTGCAGAGCCCTGGGAACAGAGCAAGGCCCAAGGTGAGCCGTGCCCTGCTGTGCCCCACCCCAAACCTGGCGATAAAATCTCCCCCAGCCCAGGGTAAACAGCACGTGGGGGCACAGCTGGGCACAGGCAAATTGCCCCTCGGTAATTCCTCCTTATCAGGGCGGGGCTGCCCAGCCAGGCCTTGCTCTTTCCCCTCTGGAAACTCCCAGGATAAACACAGAGTGCAGTCAAAACAGCCACTCCCTCCCTCCTGCACACACCTGGGGACAGGTGGGGGTGACACCGAGTCCTTGGCACTGCCACACACACACACACACACACAGGGATCCAGGGAAAATTGGTGGAAAATTTCTTGACCAGGATGGAGAAAACAGAGCTTGGGAGATGGCACCTCCTGTTCCAAGCCAAAAAAACTCAATCAGGACACAGCCGGAATGTGCAGGACCAAAATTTTTTCCCATCTCTCTGAGGCCAAAAAACCAAGCAGGACCCTGCATTGATGGGATAAAGGACTAAAGTTCCTTCCCTCTACCTGAATTTTTTAAGCCAAAAAATCAGGACACAGCAGGAATGTGCAGGACCAAAATTTTTCCCATTTCTCTGAGTTTTACAGGCCAAAAAACCAAGCAGGACCCTGCATTGATGGGATAAAGGACTAAAGTTCCTCCCCTCTCCCTGAATTTTTTAAGCAAAAAAATCAGGACACAGCAGGATTGTGCAGGACCAAAACTTTTCCCATTTCTCTGAGTTTTACAGGCCAAAAAACCAAGCAGGACCCTGCATTGATGGGATAAAGGACTAAAGTTCCTTCCCTCTACCTGAATTTTTTAAGCCAAAAAATCAGGACACAGCAGGAATGTGCAGGACCAAAATTTTTCCCATCTCTCTGAGTTTTTCAGGCCAAAAAAGCACCAATCAAGACACAGCACTGGTGGGATAAAGGATCAAAATTTCTCCCCTATCCCTGAATTTTTCAGGCCAAAAAACAATCAGGGCCCTGTGCTGGTGGGATAAAGGACTGAAATTCCTCCCCTCTCCCTGAATTTTTTAGGCCAAACCTCCCTCCTTGGGTCTGTCTGACACCTTTCCTTCTAAGGCAGGCTGGACTGAAGGATTTCCCCCTTCCCTGCTGACACACAGCTACGAAAAAGAGATTTTTCTTTTCTTAGAAACGAGAAGTACAAAAATAAAACCAACAAAGAAAAAACCCCAGACCTCTTTGGCTGAAACCACAAGACAGGAATTTGATTTTTTTTAATATTTTTTTTAAGGTGCTGAAAATGTAACTGGGCTGCCAAAGTGCAGCTCAGCCAGGCTGGGAGGAGGGCCCACTGCCCAAAATCTGCATTTTTTTGCCCGTTTTGAAGAGAGGGAAACGTGTGGTGCAGCTCCATGGCAACCCCAATCCCTGCCACCAAAACAAGACCAAGAACACCAAAGCTGGAGCAGCTGGGAGGGGAATTTCCTGACCCTGCTGGGCTTGAATGTGGTTTTTAAAAGGTTGTGAAAAGCAGTTTATTCTCCCTGAGTCAGAGGGGAGAAGCAGGAGACGGTCACAGATTAAAGGATTTTTATCGAGCTGCTGCTCAGGCCTGGGGGGTTTTGTGGGATCCATGGGGTCCATATGGGATTTTTGGGATGTTCTGTGCTCTCCCACAAGGCTGAAGGGGTCAAGGAAGTCCCAGGTGCTGGTGAGAAGGCTCCAGACTCAGATTTGGGTCAGTTTATGGCAAATTCACCCATCCAAGGCTGATTCCAGACCTCATTCCCTCCACAGGCTCTGGATCTGTCCAGGTGGATCCACCAGCCCCTTTCTTCCTCTACTTTATTTTCTTAATTCAATATATTTAATGCTCCCTTTCTCTGTCCATCCCTCTTCACTGAAGTTTTTTATTCAATATTTTTATTTTATTTATTATTTTATTTATTTTTTATTTTATTTCTTTTATTTTATTTATTATTTTATTTATTTTTATTTATATTTTTAGTGATGGAGCAGCTCCTCAGGAAGGATTTATGTGGCTCAGCTCAGAGCTGTGCCTGGGTTTGCTATTTGGGATACCTGGAATGGCATTTTCATACTGTTTGGGACGCTCTTCACGATTTCTTCCTTTATTAGAAAATAATTTTGTAATATTTAATAATATTTTAGTAGTAAAACGGATAATAATCTAATAATTATTTAGTAATAATATAAATTTTAAAATATTTATCGATAAATTAATAATAATATATATTTAATATTAATTTAAGAATAATTTAATAATAATATATATTTAATATTAATTTAACAATAATTTAAGAATTAGTTGATAATAATTGAATAACAATTCTGTTACTTAAAAATACCATAAATCCAAATGTACTTTGCAAATTGGATCCATAATAAGAGAAGCCCCATTTCAGCCCAATCAACCCCAAAAACTTCTTTTTTTACTGGCTCTGTAACACTTCCCCACAATCAGATCAGCTTTTCCCTTTGCCTGAATATTCTGGGGCTGCACGTGGAAGGTGCTGCTTGGCAGAATGGCAGCAGGAACATGCAAAAAAATCAATTTATTTGGTTCCAAAACGAAGAGTTGAGGCCGTGGCGAGCAACCCACAGCTGTGCCCCTTCCAAATGCATGGTGGACGTTTGTCCTGGGTGTCCTGGGTGTCCATGGTGACACAGCCCAGGCTCTGGTGTGGCAGGTGACACTGGGAGAAGCTCCTGGGGCTCTTCTCAGGCTACACCCACGGAAGATGAAGGAGGCCAGGGCTTCCCAGGGCTGCCAGCAGCAATCAGGGCACAGAGGGAGCCCTGGTGAGGCAGGAAACGCGCAGGCCTGGCTCAGATCCTGCTCCAGGCTGATCCCAGCTCCAGGAGATCCTTCCTGGCTCCGCTCCGGGCCCTTCCCAAGGAGCCCTCGCCCTTCCCGGGCACAGCCACAGGGCTGGGCTGGGTGGGTCGGGCAGGAACCACATGGATTCATCTCCAGAGCTTTGGGGGAATCCACAGCTCCAGCACGTCCCCCCTGAGCTGCTCTGCTGGAATTGCCAGAGCTGGATCAGCCCTGGAGCAGGGGCAGGGTGAGCATCGCCCTCCAAACCTCCCTGGAGATTCCTCTGGCTGCCCTCAGACCCTGGCAGGGGCTCAGAGACCTTGGCACGGAGTCACAAACACCTGTGCCTCTGATTTTATCCCATGGAAACAATTCCCAGCTTCGTGTGAGGAGTTACAGGCCACAAGGGTTTGAGTAGAGTGATAGTGAATTTGTCACAGGGTGGAAAAGTAGAATTTTGGGGTTTTTAGAATGGGGGTTCAAGAGGCAAGATGGAGGAATCTGGGAGTGTCCTGTCCTTCTTCTCCTTCTTCTTGTCCTCCATCTTCTGCTGTGATGGAGGCACTTCTGGATTGGTTTAGAGCAGAGACAGACTGTCTAACATAGGTGATAGCTATTGGAAAATTATTGTAAATAAAGTATGGGTAGGTTTTAATATAAAAAGTGAGCACCAGCCCAAGGGTGGTCAGTGTGCCACAGCCCTTGTGTGGACAGATCTCAGCAGGTCGGAGAGACAATGTAATAGATAAGAGAAAATAAACAACCTTGAGAACAAGAGCCAAGGAATCCTGACTTCCTCTTCGGTCTCAGGACTGGGAAAAAGAGACTTTCCACCACATTGGGGCCATCTCAACACCAGAGCCCTCATCACCTGTCTCCCCTGAAGAGGGAGATAATGGCCCAGCAGAGCAGGGAAAAACAAAAATACCCCACAAATAAATGGCTCCAAGGCCCCTGATCCTGAGCTGAGCCACATAAATCCTTCCTGAGGAGCTGCTCCATCATGAAAAACATTGAATAAAGAAATTCAGTGAAGAGGGATGGACAGGGAAAGGGAGCATGAAATATATTGAATTAAGAAAATAAAGCGGAGGAAGAAAGGGGCTGGTGGAATGGCCCAGCAGAGCAGGGGAAAATAAAAATCCCCCATAAAGGGCTCTGAGGCCCCTGATCCTGAGCTGAGGATCACATAAATCACAAAAATCCCCCATGAATAAAGGGTTCTGAGGCCCCTGATCCGACTGAGGGGTTGTTCCCATTTGGGATCAGGGACATTAAAATGGGAATGGCCCAGCAGAGCAGGGAAAATCCTCTATAAAGGCCCCTATAAATGGCTCCAAGGCTCTGTCCTTCCCAAGATAACCCCATGGCCTTGCCCTTGGAGCCTGCAGAGGCTGGAAAGGCAAACAGAGCTTTAAAATGGTCTCAAATTCCAGCCTCCCACTCCCTCCTCCTCCTCCTCATCCTCAGGAGAGCTCCTGAGCTGCTCTCACAGGCCCCAAAGGCCTCTGGAGCAGAAAAAAAAACAGCTAAAAATATCTCCCACCCCCTCACTCTGCTGGATCCAGAGCCCTGGAGGGTTTTCCTTGGCCTCTGGCCACGTTTGTCAGCCATAAATGGGATTTTTTTTCTCTTTATTGCCCCAAGGCCTTGCTGTGCTCCAAGCGCTCTGCTCAGCAATTCCAGCTCTGAGCTCCTCAAATCTCCCAATTTTGAGGCTTTTTTGCCCCACTGTGAGGGGTGAGCAGAAAAAAAACCGCCTAAAAATACCTCCCACCCCCTCACTCTGCCAGATCCAAACCCCTGGAGGGTTTTCCTTGGCCTCTGGCCACGTTTGTCAGCCATAAATGAGATTTTTTATCCCATTTTTCTGGCTAGGCCCCGTTGTGCTCCAAGCGCTCTGCTCAGGAATTCCAGCTCTGAGCTCCTCAAATCTCCCAGTTTTGAGGCTTTTTTGCCCCACTGTGAGGGGTGAGCAGAAAAAAAACCACCTAAAAATACCTCCCACCCCCTCACTCTGCCAGATCCAAACCCCTGGAGGGTTTTCCTTGGCCTCTGGTCACGTTTGTCAGCCATAAATGAGATTTTTTTTCACTTTATTCCAGCAAGGCCTTGCTGTGCTCCCAGCGCTCTGCTCAGGAATTCCAGCTCTGAGCTCCTCAAATCTCCCCCTTTTTGAGGCCTTTTTTTTTTGGTTTTTTGAGGCTTTTTTCGCCCCCCTGAGAGGGTTAATTAATTAAGGGGAGGTTTTGGCTGAGGAAAAATCTGGAATTGCTCCTGCTGATCCACAGCAAGGCTTGAAATGCAGGAGTCAGCTGGGGGAAGAAGGGAATAAAGAAAAAAATAAAACAAATTTCCCTTTGGGCTGGTGGTGGTTTAGGGTAGGGGAGAGATAAATCACAGGGATTTGATGGATTTTAGAAGCCATGAAAGGATTTTAGAAGCCATGAAATTCCTTCATTTTCCCTGTGGATTTCCTGAAATTCCCTGATTTTCCCTGTGGAGCAGAGGGTGATGCTCAGAATTTCCTCACCCCTTTGCTCCCCCTGTTCCAAGCACAGCCAGGGTAAAAGCACAGGAATTTTAAGGATTTTAGAAGCCATGAATTTTTTTAAAATGGATTTTATAAGCCATTAAATTCCCTGATTTTCCCTGCGCACCTGGTGCCTCCCACCTGAACCTGAATTTTTCCCAACCACTCCTCAGGTTTAATTTGCTTCAGAGCTGAAACAAGAGACAAAAATTCCTTTTTTTTTTATTATTTTTTCAACAAGAATGAAGGGAAAAATTGGAAAATTGGAGTTGTTCTTCTCCAGCCCTGTCCCAACAGCAGCAGCACAACAAGGTTCACTTCAAAGGTGTCACCTGAGCCACACCTGACCTGAGAAAATCATCAGCAGGGCCACCTTGGGCTCTCAAAAAATGCCCCTGGGGATGCTAAAAATTGCCCCCAATTACTCTGTGGGCTGCTAAAATTCAGCATAATTGCCTTAATGACACCTAATGACACTTGGGCTATGCAAAGAAAGGCAGCACACGTGGGATTAAAAAGGCTCTGACCACATCTGGCCCAGGCTGAGAAGCTCCTGCTGGCCCCACTCTGCTCCTTGCCCTGCCCAGCAGGTTCCAGCTCCTCCAGAAGATGAAAGCCCTGGGTGTGAGCCTCATTTCTGCCTCTCTCCAGTTTGGGATAAAGGGATTTTCCAGTATCTCCCAGTGTCCTTCAGCTGAGGCCTGTGTAATCTGATTTTTTTTTCCCTGCTGATTTCTTTATTTTTTGCTGATTTGTTCATTTTTAAGAGCAGGGCTCGCCTTATCTCCCCACCGCCCACATCAGAGGAGGGATTTGCAGCCAGGTCATGGAAAAGGGGCCTTGCCTTGGATTTGGGGTTTTCCTTCTCCTCCAGAAGATGAAAGCCCCGGGTGTGATCCTCATTTTTGGCTCTCTCCATTTGGGATAAAGAGATTTTCCAGTATCTCCCAGTGTCCCTGTCCTTCAGCTGGGGCCAACTCCTCCTCTTGCCTCCGTAATCTGATTTTTTCCTGCTGATTTCTTTATTTTTTGCTGATTTGTTCATTTTTTAAGAGCAGGGCTCGCCTTATCTCCCCACCACCCACATCAGAGGAGGGATTTGCAGCCAGGTCAGGGAAAAGGGGCCTTGCCTTGGGTTTGGGGTTTTCCCAGGAGCTGAGGAGGAGTCAGGTGGGGATTTGGCTTTAGCCTGACTTAGAGGATTCTTGTCAAGTGTTCACAAATATTTGTATAAAATATTGCATTTGTATAAAATTTATCATTTTGGGGTAACACTCCACTGCCAGTGTGCTCTGATTTTATCCCCCATATTTTGTCCCCCTTTTCTTTCTATCCCCCTTTATTTTTTATCCCTTCTTAATCCCTCTTTATTTTTACCCCCCTTTAATTTCTAGACCCTTTTTTGTCCCACTCTTTTTTATTTTACTCCCCTTTATTTTTACCCCTCTTTTTTATCCCCTTTTAAGACCCATTTATTTTTATCCTCCTTTATTTTTTATCCCTTTTTATTTTTATCCCCTTTTTATTATTTATCCCTCTTTTTTCCCCCTTATTTTATCCCCCCTTATTTTATATCCCCCTTTATTTTGTATCCCCCTTTTATCCCCTTTCTTATCCTCCTTTATTTTTTACCTCCCTGTTTTATCCCCTTTTATTTTTACCTCCATTTTTATCCCCTTTTTATCCCCCTTTATTTTTTACCTCCCTTTTTTATCCCCTTTATTTTTTTACCCCCATTCTATCCCCTTTTTTATCCCCCCTTATTTTTTACCTCCCTTTTTTATCCCCCTTTATTTTTACCTCCATTTTTATCCCCTTTTTATCCCCCTTTATTTTTTACCTCCCTTTTTTATCCCCTTTTATTTTTAATTCCATTTTTATCCCCTTTGTATCCCCCTTTATTTTTACCTCCATTTTTATCCCCTTTGTATCCCCCTTTATTTTTTACCTCCCTTTTTTATCCCCCTTTATTTTTTACCCCCATTTTATCCCCTTTTTTATCCCCCCTTATTTTTTACCTCCCTTTTTTATCCCCCTTTTTTAACCCCCCTTTTTTCACCTTTCTATTTTTCTAATCCCTCTTTTCCAAAGCATCTGAAGTCCCCAATTCTCCTTTCCTCCCCCATAAACCTTCTGAATGCCCCCCCGAAAAAATGCCCCAGTTCTTCCTCAGCTCTCAAAACTCCCACATTTTTTGGGAGCCAAAGGATCTTTTCCCTTCCCAAAGGGGCCGCCGCTGCTTTGGAGAGGCTGAAACGAGGAGGAAAAAAAATCAAATTTAAAAAGAATTCTGGCGCAGAATTCCACCCCTCAGCAGCAAAACGCTTCCTAAAGAGAAAGGAAAATATTGTGCTGAGCACAGGGGAGGGGGGAAAAAAAAAAACCCTGGAGTGTTTATCCCTGGAGCTGACGGAGCCCAGCTGTTCCCTAATCCCAAATTCCCAAAAAAGGGCCGCGCTTCCCTCGCCTGACGCGGCCCCACAGACGTCAGCGGGAGCAGCAGGGAGCTCCAAAACAAATGACGTGGGAGCAAAAGCTCCCAGGGAGGGCTGGGGAGAACGGCCAGGCTGCCAAAGATGGAGATCCCGGCAGAATTCCAGCCCAGGGGAGCCCCGGGAATGTCGGGGGGCTGCTGGAGAGGGGCTGGGTTTGGAGGGGTCCTGGGGAGAGGAATGGCCAGGGAGGAGGGGGTGAATCCAGCCTGGGAGTGGAGGAGTGGGAGAGAGACAATCCCTGTTTTCCTGGCAGAAAATGGGGAATTGTCAGTGGGAAAACAGGTCCTGTTCCTAATGGACAGAGCCAAGGGGTGCTGCCCTTTATTTCTGGGGGAGAAATGAAGGATTGGGAAATAGAAGAGGAGAGAGGAACATCAGGGATGCCTGGAAGAGGGGATGAATCCAGCCTGGGAGTGGAGGAGTGGGAGAGAGACAATCCCTGTTTTCCTGGCAGAAAATAGGGAATTGTCAGCGGGAAAATGGGTTCTGTTCAATGTTCCAGTAATGCATGGGACCAGGGGATGTTCACTTCCCTGTGGGAGAAATAAAGGATTGGGAAATAGAAGAGGAGAGAGGAACATCTAGGGAGAGGGGGCTGAATCCAGCCTGGGAGTGGAGAAGGAGTGGGAGAGATTTAGTCCAGGGAATCTGGATTTTTCCTGGCAGAAAATGGGGAATTGTCAGCAGGAAAGCAGGTCCTGTTCCTAATGGACAGAGCCAAGGGGTGCTGTCCTTTATTTCTGTGGGAGAAATGAAGGATTGGGAAATAGGAGAGAAGAGAACATCCAGGAAGAGGGGGCTGAATCCAGTCTGGGAGTGGGGAAGGAGTTTCAGTTTCAATCTTTCAGTGAGAGATTCAGTTCAGGGAACCTGGGAAAAAACAGGGAATATCTGGCAGAAAATAGGGAATTGTCAGCAGGAAAACAGGTCCCGTTCTGTGTAACAGTTTTGTTTTCTTCCCTGTGGGAGAAATAAAGGATTGGGAAATAGAAGAGGGGAGAAGAATGTCAGGGATGTCTGGAAGAGGGGAAGGAGTGGGAGAGAGACAATCCCTGTTTTTCTGCCAGAAAATAGGGAATTGTCAGCAGGAAAATGGGTTCTGTTCCATGTTCCAGTAATGGATGGGACCACGAGGTGAGAGAAATAAAGGATTGGGAAATAGAAGAGGAGAGAGGAACGTCAGGGATGCCTGGAAGTGGGGAAGGAGTGGGAGAGATCCAGTCCAGGGAATCTGGATTTTTCCTGTCAGAAAATAGGGAATTGTCAGCAGGAAAATGGGTTCTGTTCCGTGTCCCAATAATGGACAGAACCAAGGGGTTCTGTCCTCTATTTCTGTGGGAGAAATAAAGGATTGGGAAATAGGAGAGAAGAGAGAAATGTCAGGGATGTCTGGAAGAGAGGATGAATCCAGCCTGGAAGTGAGGAAGGAGAGGGAGAGATCCAATCCCTATTTCCCTGTTTTCCTGGCAGAAAATAGGGATTTGTCAGCAGGAAAACAGATCCTGTTCCATGTCCCAGTTTTGTTTTCTTTCCTGTGGGAGAAATAAAGGATTGGGAAATAAAAGAGAAGAACATCCAGGAAGACGGGGATGAATCCAGCCTGGAAGTGAGGAAGGAGTGGGAGAGATCCAGTCCAGGGAAGGAAAAGTCCACATAACAAACTTCAAAAGATCCATTATTAGGTTAGTGGGGGAAATAATCTAAGTATCAGTTCTTAATTAAATAGTTTAGTCTTAAAAAGTCCTTGTGACAAAAAATAGTTCACCATTTTTACCTTACTAATAAAAAACCAAAAAACTCATAGTTATAGGGCTTTTTCACTAATAAAAAATAATAAGCACCTAAATCCAAACATCTCAAATACCTTCAATGCCAACCTCAAAAAATTAATACACCCTCAAAAGCCATAATCCTCCAAACCCTCCCCCTCTATATATTCCCAATTTCTGCATTCATTCCTTAATTTTAATTCAAGTTTTTAATTAATTTCCCTTAATTTTTCATGTCAGGTATTTCCCTTGCCCTGCTGACCTAAGCACCACTGAAGGAACAGGAAATTCTGTGCCAAAAAAAAACCCCAAAACCTTGAGGGGGATAAAAGGGTGGTGGGAGATAAACCCCATCCAGCAGGATTTGGAAAGAAAATTTCTGTTATTTCCAAACAAGGCCAGACAATGTCCCTGCCCCAGTGAAGGTCACTTTAAACCCCGCTCAGGAAAGCTGAACTGGGGGCTCAGCCTGGCTCCAGAGCTATTTTAAGCCCAGGGAAGTTGAAGGGCACCTGCTCCAGCAGGGAATGTTTTATTTAAAGGCTATTTGGTTGCTCAAGCTGGGCTCAAAATGTCATTAAATTATTAAAAATCCTTTTTTTTTTTTTTAAGCATCCATGCCACGTCCCTCATATCTTCCCCTCCAAGTTGTGTCTCTCTCCTTGATTCCTTGATTTTTTTCCCCTGCTTTTGCAGCATCTGTGAGCTTGGTTTTGGCCTGTTTTGGTCCTTTGCACTGCACCTCATTTCCTCCCAGACCATTTTGTTGGAGTCACTAAATAATCCTTAATTTTAACGAGCAGGAATCTGTGGATGTGAATGAGAGGAGCTCACACCCCCTGTGCTGGGGGGGATGTGATGATCCACAGCCATTTTTAAACCCTTTAATTTTATTTTTTGGGTGGTTTTGTTTGGTTTTTTTTGCTGGAAACGTGGGATCAGCTGGGCTGTCAGGGGTAAATATTTCATGGGAAGCTGATCCAGCCTCCCTGCCCAGATGGAGCAGGGATTAGGGGGCACAGGCAGATGTTGCCTCAGCACGAGGGTTTAAACTGGGATTAGATGGGCTGGGATGGGGCTGGGGGCCAGAGCATCCTGGGAGGGGTTCAGGGGGATTTCTCGTCCTAAATGAACCAAAAAAAGACTATTCTGGAAGTATAAAATGTATATAATTTTATACATTTTATATATATTTTATACTTCCAGAATAGTCTGGAATATTTACATATAGTATTTATATATATAGAATAGTATAGTATTTATATATATAGAATATATAAATACTTCTAGAATATATATATATATATATATTCTAGAAGTATTTCTATATTCTATATATGTATTCTAAAAGTATAAAAGTATAAAAGAAGTATAAAATTATATAAAAATTTTAGGTTTTGTCAGTAAGAAAGAAAAAGGTTGTAGGGGGAAGAGAAGTGTTTGTTCTAATTCTTATTCCTCTTTCCTTTAGTTAGTGTTCATAAATTTTTGTTCTAATTCTGATTTTGTTCTAATTCTTGTTACTCTTTGTTCTAATTTTTATTACTTTTTCTTTTAGTTCTAATTCTTATTACTCTTCCTTTTAGTTCTTATTACTCTTTCTTTTAGTTCTAATTCTCATTTCTCTTTCATTTTGTTAGTGTTAGTACATTTTTGTTCTAAATCTTGTTTTGTTCTAGTTCTTATTGCTCTTTTTAAAAAATTCTTATTACTCTTTCTTTTAGTTCTTATTCCTCTTTCTTTTTGTTCTTATTACTCTTTGTTCTAATTCTTATTCCTCTTTCTTTTAGTTCTAACTCTTATTCCTCTTTCTTTTAGTTACTGTTAATAAATTTTTCTTCATGTCCTTTCTAAAGTTTTAAGCCTAATTTACCTTTCTAATCTAATTAGAAATTCCATCTAATTCCATCTCACAACAAGAAACATATTCCATCTCCCAACAATAAATAAATTCTATCTCACAACAAGAAATAAACGAGTACATTCTGGTGAACACACTCATAATTATTAAATAGAGGGACACAGGAGGTGCTCCCAAGGTCCTGGTGAGGTCCAAACCTCAAAAAAACCAGGAGGAAATTCAGGATATCGTCCCCACACCCTGTGCTGGGGGATGGATTCACCCCCAGCTCTCCCAGTTTGTCCCAGGGCAGATGCTGGGAATTGGCAGGGTGGGAGCAGCTCCTGTTCCATGGGGAATCCTGTCTGGAGGCCCTAATTATTATTATTATTATTATTATTATTATTATTATTATTATTATTATTATTATTATTATTATATGTTATTCCCCTAAATAACAGCTGATATTAGTTCAGGCTGGGAGATGCTTTACCAATCCTAAATGGATTTTGGGAGATTACACGCTTTAATAAATCCAATTTTTAAGAGATCAGGGCTATATATATATATTAAAAAAAAATTTCATGCAACATAAGGTCCATAAAAAAAAAAAGATAAATAAAGGAAAATCCAGTGAAACAAATCTCCAATGATCCATGAGAAATTTCCTGAGCCAAAACAACACCCATGTGTCTGCTCATTCACATCAATCCAGCATTTCTGGAGCTCTTTTTGCCATCCTGCCCGGAGAGGCAGGAAGAAACTTTGGGATTGATTTGGGGATGGGTGGAGGGACCTGCAGCCCCTTCCCAGGAGCTCAGCACCTCTGGGAAGGCTCCAGGGAATGCCAGGGAGGTGCCAACCTCTGGGTTTTCTGTGATTGAAATGACCCCCAAGGTATTAAAAAGGTATTAAAAGGTATTAAAAGGTATTAAAAAGTCAACCCTACGACTGAAGAAGCTGAGATTCCTCAGCTCTGCTTTTCAAGGTTGTTTATTTTCTGTTATCTGTCACATTCTTTCTCTGACCTGCTGACATCTGTCCACACAAGGGTTGTGGCACAGTCCCTGCCCTTGGGGTGGTGTTGGCTTTTGATACTAAAAACTCCTGCACTTCATTTACAATAATTTCCCAACACCTATCACCTATGTTAGACAGTCTGTCTCTGCTCTAAAGCAATCCAAAAGTGCCACCAACACAGCAGAGGATGGAGGAGAAGAGAAGGAGAAGGAAGAGGAGAAGGAGAAGGAGAAGGAGAAGGAGAAGGAGAAGGAGAAGGAGAAGGAGAAGGAGAAGGAGAAGGAGAAGGAGAAAGAGGACAGGACACACCCAGATTCCTCCATCTTGCCTCTTGAACCCCCATCCTAAAAACCCCGAAATTCTACTTTTTCACCCTGTGACAAATTCACTCTACTCAACCCTTGTGGCCTGTACCTCCTCACACAAAGCTGGGAATTGTTTCCATGGTCTAAAATGGAAGGCACAGGTGGTTTTGACCCCGTGCCAAGGCCTCTGAGCTCCCTGCCAGGCTCTTGAGTCATCCAGGAATGTGCTGGGTTCCCACAGCCCAGCGGAGCCAGGGTTATCTGGGGAACAGGACAGGCAGAAATTGAGCTGGAGCTGTTTCACAACACCACAGAGAGCTCGGGGTTTGTTCACAGAGCAGGAGAACGAGGAGTGAGGGAAGATGTGAAAGATGGGAGGGACGTACAATGGGACAGGGCAGCAGGGCATGGAATCACCAGGGGAAAACTTGTCTGGGTCCCCCTCAAACATCCCCGGGGACAAGAGGGGGACAAAGGAGCCCGGAGGAGCCAGGGGAGGCGGCTGCAGCGTTTCGCAATGGGGTGAGTCAGAGCTGGTGCTCCGGGAAGGAGGGAGGCAGGAACCTCCCCCGGCAGGGCAGGGCTGGGAGCTGGAAATCAGAGCTGCAGCCACGGGCTGAGGAGAGGAGGGAAGTGGAATTCCAGGGGAAGGCGGAGCTGGGACTGGGGGAAACAGCTTGAAAATAGAGCCATTTATATTTATATTTATATTTATATTTATATTTATACTAATATTTTTATGTGTGTTTCTATTTCGATGTATATTTATATTTATATTTATATTTATATTTATATTTATATTTATATTTATATTTATATTTATATTTATATTTATATTTATATTTATATTTATATTTATATTTATATTTATATTTATATTTATATGTGTGCTTCTATTTCTATGTGTATTTAATTTATATTTATATTTATATTTATATTTATTTATACTAATATTTTTATGTATGTTTAGATTTATATTTCTCTGTATATTTCTATTTCTATGTATATTTCTATTTCTATTTATTTATCTATATTTATGGGTATAGGTATACATGTATTTGTTTATACTATTTATATTTATATTATATTTATGTTATGTTTATATTTATATAAATTTATATTTAGATTTCTATTTCTATTTAGATTTCTATTTAGATTTAGATTTATCTATATTTATGGGTATAGGTATACATGTATTCGTTTATACTTATTATACTTATTATACTTTATACTTATACATATAGATTTAGATTTAGATTTAGATTTAGATTTAGATTTCTATGTATATTTCTATGTTGATTGAGATTTAGATTTAGATTTAGATTTATTTATGGGTATAGGTATAGATGTATTCATTTATACTATTTATATTTATATTTATATTTATATTTCTCCACTGAGCTGGTGGGACTCAGAGAGAGAGGAGCTTTCCTGGCTGTCCCAAACAGGAAGAATGGCCTGTGGTGGAATGGAATGAACTTTTAAGGTCTCTTCTAACCCAGCCCACTCTGGGATTCCATGATTCCATGCCTCCCACAGGCTTTAAAACCCTGGAGAAACAAACTTTATCCTTTGTCTTTATCCTGGTTGTTTTGGGCTTTTTTTTTAACCTATCAAAGTGCTCCATTTCTATAAAATACTGCTAAAAAAATTCCTCTCCGCCTCAGATGTTGATTTGTGACCGAACAAAGAGGAGGAACAACAACTCAGTTTTCTGGCCTGCGACCACTTTTCTTCTCCAAATGTTGCCGGAAAATCTCTGAAAAACTGGAAGAAGAGCAGGCAACATTGACACCTGCTGTCGGGAATTTTAACAGCCACGCACTCCAGGACTCCCTGAGAGCCGAGAGCATGAAAACACCCAATAAATAAAGCTACAACAGAGAGGATTGCTTTGAGAAAGCTTTATTTAATCACGATTATTGCACACAATTAAATCCGAGGGATGGACTGGCTGGAAAAGGCTTTGGGAATCACTGGGGCCAGTTGCAGCAGGAGCAGGCGGGGTCGAAGACCAGCCCCTCCTCGCAGCTCTGCACGAAGGTCTGGCCGTTCAGGCAGCTGTAGAAGTTCCTCTTGTTGTTGGGGTCTGCGTAGATCCCGTTGGGTTTCCCGGCACAGAATCCAGAGCCGCCGGAGCCGCCGGAGCCGCCGGAGCCGCCGCTGGTGGTGGTGGGAGCCTCAGTGATGGGAGGAAGGGGCTCAGAGGGGGGAACGCAGTCTGGAATGCAAGAATCCAAGCAGGAAAAGGTTTATTCTCATGTTCCTGGTGTTTCATCCCTCCCACACCTCCATAGGAAGGTTGGGAGTCTCCATCAAGGAGCTGCTCCATGAAGGAACTGTTGCTGGTGGTGGTGGTGGAAGCCTCAAATGGGAGGAGGGGGGGACACGGTCTGGATTTAGGCAGGAAAGGGTTGGAAGTGTTTGATTCCACCCCATCCTTCATAGGAAGGTTGGGAGTCTCCATCAAGGAGCTGCTCCACAAGGAGCTGCTCCTGCTCCTGGTGGTGGTGGTGGTGGGAGCCTCAGTGATGGGAGGAAGGGGCTCAGCAGGGGGAATGCAGTCTGGAATTCAAGAATCCAAGCAGGAAAAGGTTTATTTTCATGTTCCTGGTGTTTCATCCCTCCCACACCTCCATAGGAAGGTTGGGGCTCTCCATGAAGGTTGGGGGTCTCCATCAAGGAGCTGCTCCTGCTGCTGGTGGTGGTGGGAGCCTCAGTGATGGGAGCGGGGGGAGACAGTCTGGAATTTAGGCAGGAAGGGGTTGGAAGTGTTTGATTCCTCCCCATCCTTCATAGGAATTTTGGGAGTCTCCATGAAGGAGCTGCTCCTGCTGGTGGTGGTGGTGGTGGTGGGAGCCTCAAATGGGAGAAGGGGGGACACAATCTGGAATTTAGGTAGGAAGGGGTTGAAGTGTTTGATTTCTCCCTGTCCTTCATGGGGAGCTTGAGAGTCTCCATGAAGGAGCTGATCCTGTTGCTGCTGGTGGTGGTGGTGGGAGCCTCAGTGATGGGAGGCAGGGGCTCAGATGGGGAACACAAATCTGGAATTTGGGTGGAAAAAGGTTCATAATGTTTCATCCCTCCCACACCCCCATAAGAATTTTGGGAGTCTCCATCAAGGAGCTGCTCCTGCTCTCCTGGAGCCACTCACCGCCACTCTCCAGCCCCAGGCCCTTCTTCAGGGTGGAGATCAGGGGGTATTTGCCTTCCTTGCAGAAATCCCCAGTGAAGTCATCCATGTCCAGGGCCCACACCATGGCTCCTCCAAAGTTGTTCTTCTTCAGCCAGTCCACCTGTGGGGAGGAAAGTCCCGGTGAGCCCCAGGAATTGATCCCACAGGAGAATCCAGCCCCATCCCAGCACTGCCCCCAGACCTTGAGGCCAAAGCTCTTGATGTTGTCGTAGCCGACCCATTCACTGCCCTTGTAGGCGTAGGGGACATCCTGGGGTTCATCCCAAGCCTGGGTGGCTCCAGAGCTCAGGAGAGAGCAGATCTAAGGAGAAGGAAGCAGGAATGTTATCCATGAAAAAGGAAAAAGCCCAGGCTCTGCCCTTTCCTTGGCTTCATCCTCGGTTTTTGTGCTGCTTCCCCATTGCCTGAGTACACAGCTCCTTCCTGGTGATTCCATGGAGAGCTCTGTGCCTGAGCCATGCAGAGAACTCCATGGGAGCTTCCTGATCAATTCCTTCAAATGAAAACTCCATGGGAGCTTCCTGATCAATTCCTTCAAATGAAAACTCCATGGGAGCTTCCTGATCAATTCCTTCAAATCAAAACTCCATGGGAGCTTCCTGATCAATTCCTTCAAATGAAAACTCCATGGGAGCTTCCTGATCAATTCCTTCAAATCAAAACTCCATGGGAGCTTCCTGATCAATTCCTTCAAACGGTTTGAGCGAGGAATGTGATGGAACATCCCTACCTCGTAGTAAGCCAGAGTTCCAGCCTCCCTGGTGTAGGGCCCAGCGGGGCCAGGGCCGGATGCTGGAGCCCCAACAGAGGTGTCAGATGGGTTCTGCAGGGTGAAGCTCTTTCCATAGGTTGGGAATCCCACAAGGAGCTTCTCAGCTGGGGCACCATTGCTCTTCCAATAATTCATGGCGTATTCCTGCAAGAAACCAGTCCCACTCAAGCCTTTGCTAGGATTTGTAGGATGAATTCCTCGAAATCTCACCCAGGATCTGGGAGCTGTGAGTGTCCCAGAGAAGCACTTACAACGTTGAAGTATTTGTAGTCGCCGCTGTCAGCAGGGCCAGCAAACAGGGGGCTGTTCTCGCCCGTGTTCCTCTCCCAGGAGCCGTGGAAGTCGTAGGTCATGACGTGGATGTAATCCAGGTACCTGCAGGGAGAGGGGCTCGGTCCTCACCTGAGGGCCTGGAGCTGCCCATCACCCCCCCTTCCTCAGGGGCTCTTTCACTTCAGCACTCCCAGGGAACCCCCCCAAATCCCACCAGGGACCCCAGGTTGGTCACTCACTTGCCAATCTCAGCGATCTCGTAGCCAGACTGGATGGTGGAGAGTCCTGCAGCAACAGCAGCAGTGACCATGAGCCGGGGCCTGTTGGTCTGCTTGGCTTCCTGCTCGAAGGCTGCCACCATTTCCTGAGGGATCCAAGGCACAGGAATCACCTGGGGGCTCTCAGATGGGGCTTTGCAGCCACTCAGGGCTCACAGGCCAGAGCTGTGGCCAGCAGAGCCTGGAGCCAAGCCCACCTTAACCAGGACGGTGAAGAGAGACTTGTCCTGGGCAGGGCTGCCCCTGGAGCCGGGGTATTCCCAGTCCAGGTCCAGCCCATCAAACTGATACTGGCGCAGGAATTTGATGACGGAGTTGATGAAGGTCTGGCGGTTCTGGGGCGTGGAGACCATGGTGGAGAACCTGGGCAAGCAGAGCAGGAGAGAGGTGGGGTTTCCATGGAGCCCCTTCCTCTTCTCATTTTGTTCCTACGTTGCTGTTTAGGGCTGGACATGGTTTGAACTCACTTGGCTGTGCCGAAATTCCATCCTCCAATGGCCAGAAGGGTCTTCAGATCTTTGTTCCTGCAGGGGAAGAGGCAGGACCCTGAGTTACTGCATGTCATAGAATCACAGAAGAGATATCCACAGCACCTCTGAGCTGCTAGCCCCATGCTCAGAGGATGGAGCTGTCCCCATGTCCTGCCTTGGCTGTGTCTCTGTCCCTCTTTGCTCAGCATCCTTGTCACTGAGCTGAGAGTGAAGCAGAGGGAAGGACTGGGAGAGAGCAGAGAAGGGCACAGGAAGGAGCAGAGAAGGGCACAGGAGGGAGCAGAGAAGGGCACAGGAGGGAGCAGAGAAGGGCACAGGAGGGAGCAGAGCCCTGCTGGGGCTCCCAGCACTCACTGGTTCTTGAGGCCATTGAAGGACTTGTAGAGGGTCTCGTCGTTCCACTCGTAGGTGGTGATCTCGTTGTTGTTCATGCCGGCAAAGGCGTAGATCAGGTGGTTGCACAGGCAAGGGTCGACATTTTCGGGGGTGAACTTGCCCAGGCCAGGCCTGTACTGGGCCCAGTTGGTGAAGTAACAGGTCAGCACATAGGCAGTGCCTGCGGGGAGACAGCGGCCATGGAGGGGCTGCAGTGCCCAGCACGGCCCGGCCCTGGGCACGGCATCGTCCACGATGGGCACAGCTCCTGTGCCAGGCTGCAGGGCAAGATCTGTTCCATTGCCATCTGGATGGCAGCTGACTTTTGTCAAGTGGGCAGTTTGCCTTATCTCCTCCCTTGGGAGGGGACACCTGCTGATAACAGCCATTGACTATGGCTGATAAGAGCTACAGCATCCCCCTGGGAGATGTGAGCCCACAGGGAGGAGCCAAGCATTCCTATCTAGATAGAATCTGGAGATTCTGGAACACCAGCACAGCTTCTGCACTGGATTGCCCAGAGGAACAGCAGCTGCCTCTTGCCCTGGATCTTCAGAGGCAGAGACTGCACCTTTCTCCAGGATCCCTGCTCCAGCAGAACCAGCCCTGGCACTGCAGGAGGGCTGAGCCACAATTCCAATGGTTCTGCTGCCCACACCCTGACCCACAGGGTGTCAGGCTGGGTTCTGACTCTGGCAGTGTTGTTCTAGTGTACTGCACTATTTATTTCATCTTTTTCTTTTCTTCCCTCTTAAAGAACTGTCATTTCCTGCTCCCACATTTTTTGCCCGACAGCCCCTTAATTGAAAATTTACAGCAATTCACAGGGGTGGGGAGGGATGACATTGCCCATTTCAGGCGAGGCTCCTGCCTTCCTCAGCAGACTCCCGGCTTTCCAAACCCAGACACCTCCGTGTGCGGGGCACAGCTCCGCCAAAGGCAGCGGGGCCGGGCGCCCTGGGCCACCCTGGGGCACCCCGGGCTCCCCCCAGCCCCGCAGCCCCAGCCCTTCCTCCCCGGGCTGGGCAGGGCCGGCTCAGCAGCCCCGGGCCCGCAGCTCCCGCCCCGCTCCGGCCCCGCTCGGGCCCGGCCGGGCCGGGGGCAGCGCGGGGGCAGCGGCGGCTCCGGCGGGGGCTGCGCCCCAAGAGCGGCACCTACCGAGCTGGGCGTTCAGCAGCAGGGCCAGACCTGGCAGGGCACAAGGAAACAGCACACGGTCACTGCTGGGCCTCGCCAATGCAAACCCTGCAGCAAGGCTCTGCTCCCAAGCTCAGGCACAAGAGCTTCGCTGACATTTCTCCATGCACTTCATTTCTCCAATGAAATAATGTAAAAGCACAGAGAAGAACCCAAACAGATGCCAAAGGAATCATTTGGTTTTTAGGTTTAAGTCTGAAAGCACATTTCCATTGCAGCCTGCAATGAACCCCGTCCATGCTCAAGCACAAGAGTTTCACTAACATTTCTCCATGCACTTCATTTCTCCAATGAAATAATGTAAAAGCACAGAGAAGAACCCAAACAGATGCCAAAGGAATCATTTGGTTTTCAGGTTTAAGTCTAAAAGCACATTTCCATTGCAGCCTGCAATGAACTCTGTCCATGCTCAAAGCAGAACAGATCCCCAACCACAGCCGCGCTAAAGAAGAGAAATTTCCCTCCCCAAAGGCAATTGAGAAATCTTGGAGAGAACAGAGAGAGCAGCGTTTTTATCCCTCCAGCCCCTGAGCAGGCAGCAGAGCAGCAGTGCCAGAGCCCCCAGCCCTGCTCAGGAGGGCTCAGAGCTGCAGCCCAGCAGCACTCACCGGTGAGCAGAGTGAGCTTGGCCATCTTGGACCAGACTGATGTGCTCGGGCTCTCTCCCTCTTTTATACCCTGCTCCTCTCTGCTGCCAACGTGGGACCGACAGGGATGGACAAACATTACGAAACTTGGCAGGGAGCAGTGTCACCAAACCTGACACCAGCACAATGGGCCTGGGCTCTCCAGCTGCAGGGGTCACTGCCGTGGGGCTGTGCCACGTCCTGCTGCTGCAAGGGCAGATAAAGAACGGGATTAGATTGCTGGGATTGTTCAAATGTTGTTCTAACCACAGCTCTGCGTCCCCGCAGGGACCGATGGCTGCAGGGCCTGACCTTGTGCTGTCCTTGAGCCCTTCCCAGGGGCTGGCACTGCCAAAGCCCAGCTTGGGTGCCCTTGGTGGCAGCGGCCCCAGGCAGGGCTGAGCGGGGCTCTGGCTCCAGCTCTGGCCCTGCTGGGGGCTCTGGGCTCACTCGCTGTGGGCAGAGGGACCCTGGTGCTCTGAGCTCTGCCGGGCTCTCCTCAGGGAGCAGACACGAGGAGTCCCATCACTAAAGGAAAATCACATCACTTTTTACTCTTCTCTGGAAGCAGACGAAGTTTCTTTATTTCTTAGAGGTAAAACTCCACAAGGCAGACCTTGGAATGTGAGGCCAGTTAATTTTCCTCTCACATTTGTCCCCTCCTCTTCCTTCTCAGCTCTTTCCCAAACTGCAACATCCCCATGTTGCTGAGCATTCCCATTTTTCCCCAAGTGAAGCTCCATCAGCTGAATGCCTCAAAATATCCTTTCCACATTTTATTTCCATTTTCTGTCCAGATGGAGACTCCAAGCTCTCCCCCTGTGTGAGGAGACTGGGGATTTCTTCCCTTTTCCCCACTCAGGAGTGGGGACACATCTGTGTCCCTGCACTGGGAGGTTTAATTCCCTGTGGGGTGACATGAAGGTGACTTTCCAGGAGGTCACCCAGCCTTGGATGACTGGAATCCTGGAAAACAGCCTGGTATCAGATGCTGGCTGACCTGCAGATTAAAATGTGCCACCCTGAGCCTTTGGGATTTGATGCAGGCACGGGGTGGGATATGGCTGATAACAGGACAACATCCTCAAGGAGTATTTTTCCAATGTTTTTCTTGGTTGATAAAGTCACAGGGTACAAATTCAACAGGGATAGAGCTGGAAAATCCTGCCCTCAGTGACCTCTGGAGCATTTTCAGCTCTGTTATCCAGGGAAGGTGTTTGGGTATAGAAATGAGAGCATTTGGGACAGGCTCAAGGACAGTGATTTGTTTTCATGTGGGGGTAACAAATCCTGGAGTTTTCCTTCAGGACTTTTCGTCCCCTTCTCCTGTTCTAACAAAGGTGGTTTGCTGTGGGTTCCCTGGGAGTGCTGGGAGGTAACAAAGGGAACAAGAATTGGTCCTTGCTGAAAGAATTCCAGTTAAAAAGAGCAGACAGGGACCTTCCAACTATTCCAGTGTTGGGTTGCAGAGAGATTTCACCACTCTGGGTTTTTCCTGCTGCATCTTTCCAGTAAAACTCTCATCCTCCCCATTCCATTGGCTGCTGGGAACACCAACACTGGAATTACCAAAACAGAGGTGTGGCACAAGGCTTGATGCAAACAAAGTGAATCAGAATCAGCTTCTGCTGTGTTGTCCTCCCACTTGCTCTTGTGACCAGGGGTGTCAGGAGATTAGGGAAAGAAGATGACAAAAACAACGCTTCTTACAGAGGAACTGTTCTTTTATCAGGTGGAGAATGACTCAGTAAAAAGTGATGTGGTTTTCCTTTAGTGATGGGAATCCTCGTGTCTGCTCCCTGAGGAGAGCCCGGCAGAGCTCAGAGCACCAGGGTCCCTCTGCCCACAGCAAGTGAGCCCAGAGCCCCCAGCAGGGCCAGAGCTGGAGCCAGAGCCCCGCTCAGCCCTGCCTGGGGCCGCTGCCACCAAGGGCACCCAAGCTGGGCTTTGGCAGTGCCAGCCCCTGGGAAGGGCTCAAGGACAGCACAAGGTCAGGCCCTGCAGCCACCGGTCCCCGCGGGGACGCAGAGCTGTGGTTAGAACAACATTTGAACAATCCCAGCAATCTAATCCCGTTCTTTATCTGCCCTTGCAGCAGCAGGACGTGGCACAGCCCCACGGCAGTGACCCCTGCAGCTGGAGAGCCCAGGCCCATTGTGCTGGTGTCAGGTTTGGTGACACTGCTCCCTGCCAGGTTTCGTAATGTTTGTCCATCCCTGTCGGTCCCACGTTGGCAGCAGAGAGGAGCAGGGTATAAAAGAGGGAGAGAGCCCGAGCACATCAGTCTGGTCCAAGATGGCCAAGCTCACTCTGCTCACCGGTGAGTGCTGCTGGGCTGCAGCTCTGAGCCCTCCTGAGCAGGGCTGGGGGCTCTGGCTCTGCTGCTCTGCTGCCTGCTCAGGGGCTGGAGGGATAAAAACGCTGCTCTCTCTGTTCTGTCCAAGATTTCTCAATTGCCTTTGGGGAGGGAAATTTCTCTTCTTTAGCACGGCTGTGGTTGGGGATCTGTTCTGCTTTGAGCATGGACAGAGTTCATTGCAGGCCGCAATTGAAATGTGCTTTTAGACTTAAACCTGCAAACCAAATGATTCCTTTGGCATCTGTTTGGGTTCTTCTCTGTGCTTTTACATGGAATCGTTGGAGAAATGAAGTGCATGGAGAAATGTTAGCGAAACTCTTGTGCCTGAGCATGGATGGGGTCCATTGCAGGCTGCAATGGAAATGTGCTTTCAGACTTAAACCTAAAACTCAAATGATTCCTATGCCATCTGTTTGGGTTCTTTTTGGTGCTTTTACATTATTTCATTGGAGAAATGAAGTGCTTGGAGAAATGTCAGCGAAGCTCTTGTGCCTGAGCTTGGGAGCAGAGCCTTGCTGCAGGGTTTGCATTGGCGAGGCCCAGCAGTGACCGTGTGCTGTTTCCTTGTGCCCTGCCAGGTCTGGCCCTGCTGCTGAACGCCCAGCTCGGTAGGTGCCGCTCTTGGGGCGCAGCCCCCGCCGGAGCCGCCGCTGCCCCCGCGCTGCCCCCGGCCCGGCCGGGCCCGAGCGGGGCCGGAGCGGGGCGGGAGCTGCGGGCCCGGGGCTGCTGATCCGGCCCTGCCCAGCCCGGGGAGGAAGGGCTGGGGCTGCGGGGCTGGGGGGAGCCCGGGGTGCCCCAGGGTGGCCCAGGGCGCCCGGCCCCGCTGCCTTTGGCGGAGCTGTGCCCCGCACACGGAGGTGTCTGGGTTTGGAAAGCCGGGAGTCTGCTGAGGAAGGCAGGAGCCTCGCCTGAAATGGGCAATGTCATCCCTCCCCACCCCTGTGAATTGCTGTAAATTTTCAATTAAGGGGCTGTCGGGCAAAAAATATGGGAGCAGGAAATGACAGTTCTTTAAGAGGGAAGAAAAGAAAAAGATGAAATAAATAGTGCAGTACACTAGAACAACACTGGCAGAGTCAGAACCCAGCCTGACACCCTGTGGGTCAGGGTGTGAGCAGCAGAACCATTGGAATTGTGGCTCAGCCCTCCTGCAGTGCCAGGGCTGGTTCTGCTGGAGCAGGGATCCTGGAGAAAGGTGCAGTCTCTGCCTCTGAAGATCCAGGGCAAGAGGCAGCTGCTGTTCCTCTGGGCAATCCAGTGCAGAAGCTGTGCTGCTGTTCCAGAATCTCCAGATTCTATCTAGATAGGAATGCTTGGCTCCTCCCTGTGGGCTCACATCTCCCAGGGGGATGCTGTAGCTCTTATCAGCCATAGTCAATGGCTGTTATCAGCAGGTGTCCCCTCCCAAGGGAGGAGATAAGGCAAACTGCCCACTTGAGAAAAGCCAGCTGCCATCCAGATGGCAATGGAACAGATCTTGCCCTGCAGCCTGGCACAGGAGTTGTGCCCATCGTGGGCGATGCCGTGCCCAGGGCCGGGCCGTGCTGGGCACTGCAGCCCCTCCATGGCCGCTGTCTCCCCGCAGGCACTGCCTATGTGCTGACCTGTTACTTCACCAACTGGGCCCAGTACAGGCCTGGCGAGGGGAGGTACACCCCCGAGAACATCGACCCCAACCTTTGCAACCACCTGATCTACGCCTTCGCCGGCATGAACAACAACGAGATCACAACCTACGAGTGGAACGATGAGACCCTCTACAAGTCCTTCAATGGCCTCAAGAACCAGTGAGTGCTGGGAGCCCCAGCAGGGCTCTGCTCCCTCCTGTGCCCTTCTCTGCTCCCTCCTGTGCCCTTCTCTGCCCTTCTCTGCTCCTTCCCAGTCCTTCCCTCTGGTTCACTCTCAGCTCAGTGACAAGGATGCTGAGTGAAGAGGGACAGAGACACAGCCAAGGCAGGACATGGGGACAGCTCCATCCTCTGAGCATGGGGACAGTGGCTCTTGGCCTTTCCCACCAAAGTGACCCAGGCTGAAAGGCCACAGTGACACCAAACCCTTGGGGTCATTCCGGTTCCTCTCCCTTCCTTGCAGGAACAGGAACCTGAAGACCCTTCTGGCCATTGGAGGATGGAATTTCGGCACACAGAAGTGAGTGCAAACCAGCTCTTTCCAATAATGACCCCTGGTAGAGGGAGGGAAAGCAGGAAAAGGCAGGATTCCAACCCCACCTCTCTCCTGCTCTGCTTGCCCAGGTTCTCCACCATGGTCTCCACGCCCCAGAACCGCCAGACCTTCATCAACTCCGTGGTCAGGTTCCTGCGCCAGTACGGATTCGATGGGCTGGACCTGGACTGGGAATACCCCGGCTCCAGGGGCAGCCCTGCCCAGGACAAGTCTCTCTTCACCGTCCTGGTTAAGGTGGGCTTGGCTCCGGGCTCTGCTGGCCACAGCTCTGGCCTGTGAGCCCTGGGTGGCTGCAAAGCCCCATCTGAGAGCCGCCAGGTGATTCCTGTGCCTTGGATCCCTCAGGAAATGGTGGCAGCCTTTGAGCAGGAAGCCAAGCAGACCAACAGGCCCCGGCTCATGGTCACTGCTGCTGTTGCTGGAGGACTCTCCACCATCCAGTCTGGCTATGAGATCGCTGAGCTGGGCAAGTGAGTGACCAACCTGGGTTCCCTGGTGGCTCTGGAATGGGTCCCTGGCATTGAAAGCCCCTGAGGGACCCCCAAGTTCAGGGGCTGTGGGGTGATGCAGCCCCAGGTGAGGACAGAGCCCTGCTCCCTGCAGGTACCTGGATTACATCCACGTCATGACCTACGACTTCCACGGGCCCTGGGACGGCTCCACGGGCGAGAACAGCCCCCTGTTCAGCAGCGGCAGCACCCTCAGTGTTGTGAGTGCCTTTGGGGCCTCTGGCCCGGGGCTCCCCTTGCCACAGCCCAGCCTGAACCCTGCTGCCTTTTGCAGGAATACGCCATGAACTACTGGAAGAACAACGGCGCCCCAGCCCAGAAGCTGCTGGTGGGATTCCCAACCTACGGAAAGAGCTTCACCCTGCAGAACCCATCCAACACGGCCATCGGAGCCCCCAGCTCCGGGCCTGGCCCTGCAGGGCCCTACACCAAGGAGGCCGGGCTCCTGGCTTACTACGAGGTGTGTGAGGGACTCATCCTGGACTGCAAGGACAGCCCAGACACTGCTGGCACTTCCAGCACGGAATTCCTTACCTGGCCCACATTCCTATTGGAATATCACCAATATGGCCAGACAGGACGTGCCTGGGCTTGTCTGGCCCTGCTGCTGAACCAAACAGCGGCCACTGTGGTGTTTCACCCCACAGACACTTTTGGCTGGCTGGGTTCTGCAGCTGGGCGTGTGGAGACAAGTCCAGGCCTGCAGGAACTCTGGTGGTGGGATGGAGCTTCCTCCCTTAAGAGGGTTTGCTCCAGAGACACTTTTGGCTGGCTGGGTGTGTGGTGTTTCACCCCACAGACACTTTTGGCTCCCTGGGTGTGTGGTGTTTCACCCCACAGACACTTTGGGCTGGCTGGGTGTGTGGTGTTTCACCCCACAGACACTTTTGGCTGCTGAGTGTGTGGTGTTTCACCCCACAGACACTTTTGGCTGCCTGGGTGCTGCAGCTGGGCCCTGCAGACAAGTCCAGGCCTGCAGGAGCTCTGGTGGTGCTGGGATGGAGCTTCCCCCCATACCAGGGGCTGCCCCTCAGGTTTCCCTCTGTGGAGAAGCTTTCAGGCCATGGTGAAGGAAAGGAGTCGGTTCTGATGGAGGGTTTGGATCCAGAGCTTTATTCTGGCCCTCAGGCCTCTGAATGCAGCACCAGCTCCCACAGAACTCCCTGAGCCCGTGGCTGCTGCTCCTTTAAACCCGGGGAGAGGGGCAGGGAAGGGGCAGGGAGGCACCAAGCAGGGACAGGAGGGGAGGGACAAAGGGACAAAGGACACCTGGATGGCCCAATGACCCCCAGGGGTAGAGGGCATCCTTTGGATCTGCCAATCCCTTCTGGAATTCCAGGATTTCAGTGCTGGGAGGGGTCAGGGAAGGGAAAGGAGAGGTGTCTGACACACCTGGGGAGGGAATCTTCAGGGAGAAACCTGAAGGGGTATCTGAGGCAAACCATGGCATCACACCACAACACATCTCCACTGCTCTTCCTCCCAGATCTGCACCTTCCTGAGCTCTGGAGCCACCCAGGCTTGGGATGCCCCTGAGGATGTCCCCTATGCCTACAAGGGCAGCGAATGGGTCGGCTACGACAACGAGAGGAGCTTTGGCCTCAAGGTCTGGGGGCAGTGCTGGGATGGGGCTGGATTCTCCTGTGGGATCAATTCCTGGGGCTCACCGGGATTTTCCTCCCCACAGGTGGACTGGCTGAAGAAGAACAACTTTGGAGGGGCCATGGTGTGGACCATCGACCTGGATGACTTCACTGGCACCTTCTGCCACCAGGGCAAATACCCCCTGATCTCCACCCTGAAGAAGGGCCTGGGGCTGTGAGCGTGCAGTGAGTGACGGGGAGGGACATGGGCTGTGCCCCCCAAAGGACACAGAGGGGTGGGCAAGGGGGCATTGCAAACGTCATCCCTTCCCCCGTGTGAAAAACAATACTCACTTCCAAAAAATTTTAAAGATTTATTAAAACCTTATCAAAAATAGAACAGAAGACTGAATAGAGAAAATTTAAAGGGTTTTTTCCACAGCGTGTGCTCGTGTACACAATGGAGGTTTTGCCTTTTAATCCTTAGCCCTTCCCAAAGTTTTGTCTGTTGACTTCTCCTTCCCTATCCAGTGGAGATCTCTTCCTTAAATCTTGATTGGAGATCAGCTGTTGCCATAGTAACAATCCCACCCTCCCAAATGTCCCAACAGGCCACCCCATAATAACAACACAAGGGGAGGATAAAACAAAACTATAAATCTATAAAACTTCTCCTAACAGATGTACATGATGTTTACTTTAATTTAATTGATATTCAATTTAATTGTGAGAGTCAGCCATGGCATTACTCATCTGTGACAGCAAGGAAAATTCTGCTTTCTTTTCACAGCACAGCCCTCACATCCCTGCAGCTGCTGGAGGTGCAGGAGGAGCTGCAGTGACAGATCCTGATCCCAATCCTGATCCCGATCCAGACCAAAGATCCCTCTGATCCCATTGCACACAATGACAATGATTCAATAAACCTTTACCCAAAACCAACAACTTCCTGTTTTGACTCGTTTCTTCCTTTGTATTTTGTCACTTCCTGATTCTCTCAGGATGTTCGTGTGAAAAACAGGTTCACTCTTCCGTGGAAATGTAAACAGTTTAATGAAGGACAATAGGAGACAAGGACCATAGAGCAAAGGTGTGAAAAACAGGTTAAAAAGTTTTATAAAGGACAATAGGAGACAAGGACCATAGAGCAAAGGTGTGAAAAACAGGTTAAACAGTTTAATGAAGGACAGTAGGAAACAACGACAAAGGTTATTGGGTCAGCCAAGAGCACCCTGTTATCCTCGGGATTCCCCTTAAATACCTTTTAATTACATCATCCTGTTGAATATTCATAGATCCTTATGCGTATCCGTAAACTAATTTACATATTCAGGGGCTATTTTACATGGCCCCTCCTTGCTCTGCCTTTTTGGAGCCTGTGTGCTTTTTGGCTGTGCTTTTGGGATGTTATCCCATCCAAGCAGGCATTTTAAGACAAAATTCATTATTCGCTATTTCACTACTATGTCCAAGCTGAATTAACAACAGAAATAAAAATTATATCTCTATAACAAAGTTACTTTAACACCAGACTTATAAAATCCATTTTAATACTTGCAAAAAGCCAATATTATAATATGTATCTCTGACACATATCACTTATTTCATCTATTTCACTTCTATGTCTAAGCTTGATTAACAACAGAAATAAAAACTATATCTTTATAACAAAGTTACTTTGACTCCACACATATAGAATCCATTTTAATATTTGTAAAAAGCCAGTATTATGCATCTATAACACACACTTATCTATTTCACTACTATGTCTAAGTAACAACAGAAATGAAACCTGTATTTTTATAACAAAGTTACTTTAACACCACACATAAAAAATCCATTTTAATACTCGCAAAAAGCCACTATTACAACATGTATCAATAACACACACCAGCCATTTCACTACTATGTCCAAGCTTAATTAACAACACAAACGAAAACTATCCTTTCATAACAAAGTTACTTTAACACCGCACGTACAAAACCCATTTTTATACTTGCAAAAAGCCAGCACACAATACGCGTCTCTGGCACTCACCCTGGTGCTCGGGGAAGGTTTTGGATCTCATCCCGGCCGGGGATTTTTCCCAGCCCCACCCTGGCAGTGCCGTGGAAACCGAGGCAGGAGCTGCTGTCCCATCGCCAGGGCTGTGACCTCACAAGCAGGGGCTGCTGCCCGGAGCCAGCCCAGCCCATTGCAGGGGGAAATGCCCAATCCTGGCTTTTCCCCGGCTCCCCGGTGCCCGTAGCACCCGCAGCGGTGCCAGGCCGGGATGGCGGCGAGGCACGACCCCAAAGGTGAGAGCTGGAGAGGTGGGGGCGCCTGGAGGGGCTGGGATTCCTGCTCTTCACCCCCTCCTGCTGCCATCGGCTGCTCCAGGATCTTCTCAGATCCCAGAGCCCCGCTCAGAATGGGAAAAACCTGCCCTGTCGGGAAAATTAATCAACAAATATCAGAGGTTTGTGTCCAAAACAGAGACGGAGTCTTTTGACTTTATTCCAGTAAAGGGAGAGGCCATGGGGTGTTCCCCTGGGGTCTCTCCAACCTTTGGAGGATCAGGCTCCTTTTTATCCCAATTTCCCTCTCTCTTTCCTCATTTCTGAGGTACCTGAGAGGTTCAGACTTCCCAAAACGCCTGATGCCAAAGATTCCCCTCTAATGTACAACCCTCCCTTTTGATTTTTAATTCTTATGGAATTTAGGAGTTTTTCCCCATTGGCTGAGGTACCTGAGAGGTTCAGACTTCCCAAAACGCCTGATCCAAAAGAGTCCCCTCTAATGTACAACCCTCCCTTTTGATTTTTAATTCTTACGGAATTTAGGGTTTTCCCCATTGTTTCTTTCACCTTTCAATGTCCAGTTTCATTTATCAGCAAACCTACAGCTCACTTGTAAAGGCAAATATCTTTTTTTCCCATTCGTCAGCCATGGGAATGCATTGAATCCAATCCACGGTTCCAATACCATGAATCCAATGGATTGAATCCAATCCATGGTTGGATTTCCATTCATGGGAATCCTTCCCATCGTTTCTTCTCTCTCTCAGTGCTGGATTTATCTACCAGCAGACCCACAGCATGTTTGGAGAGACAAATCTGTCACTGCTTGTGGAAAACAAACCTCTTTGGAAAGACAAATCCCTCATCCCTCTCAGCCCCTCGTGGCTTTGAAGAAGGGTCTGAGAGGAATGAGGCAAAGGGCAGACCCCTCCCAAATATCCAGGACAAAGACAAATCTGTCATTCCTTGTGAAAAACAAACCTCTTTGGAAAGACAAATCCCTCATTCCTCTCAGCCCCTCGTGGCTTTGAGGCAAAAGAGCAAATCCCTCCCAAACACCCAGGACCAGGGCGATGAAGGCAGAGAGCAGCTCGTGGTCACCCTTTTTTCTCTTTTTCTCTTATTTTTTTTCTCGTTTATCCCACTGCTGGCGTTTCCCTGTGCCTGTCCCCCAGCCGTGGCCAAGCTCATCTCCTTTGGGACCACTCAGGAGCGGAAAATGTTCCCCTACAGCTACGCCCCAGACAGGCTGGGCATCGAGGCGCTGGGGCTGAGGGGCAGCCCCTCCCTGGGGCCAGGCTCCTACCTGGGGCCGGAGGTGAGCTCCTCCTTCAATCTGGGGTTTTCTATAGGAGGCACAGGGGTTACAGGGTCACTCCTGCCCTGAAAACCTGCTAGAAGATGTCCCAAATCCTCCTGGAAAAAGGGAATTATCTCCCTTGCTTCAGGCTCTGCAGTAGTGAGAAATTAAGGGAATTATTAGGATAAGTTTAATAGGAAACGTATCTGCTTTTCATGCTGCACTAATGCCCTGAAAACCCACTGCAAGATGTCCCATATCCACCTGGAAAAAGGAATTATTTCTTTTCCCAACTGATCCTTGAGGTTCTGGAATAGTCAGAATTTAAAGGAGGTATTAGGAATAAGTTTAAGAAGAATAGTATCATGCAAACCTGCTGGAAGATGTCCCAAATCCTCTTGGAAAAAAGGGAATTATCTCCCTTGCTTCAGGCTCTGCAGTAGTGAGGAATTAAGGGAATTATTAGGATAAGTTTAATAGGAATAGTATCTGCTTTTCATGCTGCACTAATGCCCTGCAAACCCACTGCAAGATGTCCCATATCCACCTGGAAAAAGGAATTATCTCTTTTCCCAACCAATCCTGGAGGTTCTGGAATAGTCAGAAATTAAAGGAGGTGTTAGGAATAAGTTTAACAGGGATAGTACCATGCACTCCTGCCCTGAAAACCTGCTAGAAGATGTCCCAAATCCTCCTGGAAAAAGGGAATTATCTCCCTTGCTTCAGGCTCTGCAGTAGTGAGAAATTAAGGGAATTATTAGGAATAAGTTTAATAGGAATAGTATCTGCTTTTCATGCTGCATTCCTGCCCTGTAAATCCACTGCAAGATGTCCCACGTCCTCCTGGAAAAAGGAATTATCTCTTTTCCCAACTGATCCTTGAGGTTCTGGAACACTGGGAAATTAAGGGAATAATTAAGGGAATAAAAATAAGGAAATAATTAGGAATTGTCAGAAATTAAGGGAATAATTCGGAATAAGTTTAACAGGAATAGTACCATGCACTCCTGCCCTGCAAACCCACTGCAAGGTGTCCCGCATCCTCCTGGAAAAAGGAATTTTCTCCTTTTCCACCTGATCCTCGAGGTTCTGGAATAGTGAGAAATTAAGGGAATAATTAAGAATAAGTTTAATAGGAAAAGTACCTGCTGCTCATGCAAACCCACTGCAGGATGGAAAAAGGAAATTTTCCCGGAAAAAGGAATTATCTCCTTTCCCACCTGACCCTCGAGGCTCTGCAGCAGTAAGAAATTAAGGGAATAATTAGGAATAACTCTATTAGGAATGACATCTGCTGCTCAGATGGCTCTGCCCGGCCAGAGGTGCCTTTAATAATGTCAAATAAATGATTTTGGCTCTCCAGAACAGCGCCCTGCAGTCCTCCCTGAGCACCCGGCCCATGAGCACCCTGGGCTACGTGATGGGAGCCAGGACAGCCCCGCGCTTCCAGCAGAAGGCTCAGGTGAGGGGGGAGTGACAAAAAGAGGGGAAAAGCAGGAAAAAAACCAGGGGAAAACAGCCAAAAAAAGAGGGGAAAAGCAGAAAAAAAAAACCCAAACAAAACCAGGTAAAAGCAGCAAAAAAAAAGAGAGAAAAAGAGGAAAAGAGCAGCCAAAAACCAGGGGGAAAGCAGCCAAAAAGAATGAGAAAGTGGCAAAACAACAGGGGAAAAGCAGTAAAAAGGTGGCAAAAGGAAAAAAAAAAAAAGGAGGGAAAAAGCAGCCAAAAAGAGGGGGGAAAAGCAGGAAAAAACAGGGGAAAATGAGCAAAAAAAGATGGGAAAAGCAGCCAAAATATTCCCCAGCCCGGATGTGCCATGCCCTGGCTGCTGCCGTGGGAATGTGGGATTTTGGGTGGGAATGTGGAATTTTAGTGGCAACGTGGAATTTTGGGTGGGAACGTGGAATTTTGGGCGGGAATTCGGAGTTTTAGGTGGCAATGGGGTGGAATTTGGGAGGGAATGTGCAATTTTGGGTGGCAATGTGCAATTGTGGGTGGCAACATGGTGGAATTTTGGGCGGGAATGTGGTGGAATTTTGGGCGGGAATGTGGAATTTTAGTGGCAATGTGGAATTTTGGGTGGGAATTTGGAGTTTTAGGTGGCAATGTGGAATTTGGGAGGGAATGTGCAATTTTGGGTGGGAATGTGCAATTTTGGGTGGCAACGTGGTGGAATTTGGGAGGGAATGTGCAATTTTGGGTGGGAATGTGCAATTTTAGTGGCAATGTGCAATTTTGGGTGGCAATGTGGTGGAATTTGGGAGGGAATGTGCAATTTTGGGTGGCAACGTGCAATTTTGGGTGGGAATGTGGTGGAATTTTGGGCGGGAATGTGGAATTTTGGTCAGGAATGTGGTGGAATTTTGGGCGGGAATGTGGAATTTTAGTGGCAATGTGCAATTTTGGATGGGAACGTGCAATTTTGGGTGGCAACGTGGAATTTTGGGCGGGAATGTGGTGGAATTCTGGGCGGGAACGTGGTGGAATTTAGGGCGGGAATGTGGTGCAATTTAGGGCGGGAACGTGGCGGAATTCTGGGCGGGAACGCGGCGCAATTTTGGGCGTGAATTCTCCATGAACTCCCTGCTTTTTGCTGCCTTTTCCCCCTTTTCCGCTGCTTTCCGCAGACCGTGAGCCCCGGCCCCGCCGCCTACGGGCCCTTCCCGGCTGAGCCCCGCCCGGCCCGGCCCGGCCCGGCCCCGGCCCCGGCCCCGTTCTGCTCCAGCAGCCCCCGGTTCCCGGAGCGCCTCCTGGACAGGGAGCGCTACCCCGGGTAAGGGAACCCTGCGCCCGTTCAGTTACAAATAAAAAATGGTTTTAGCTCCAAAAAGGATGATTTTTAGCTCCAAAATTAATTTTTTTTTTTTTTTATGTCTCAAAAAATAAGTGGGTTTTTTTTAATCTCTGAAAAAAAAAATTTACATCCTAAAAAAAGAAGTTTTTTTAATCTCCAAATATAAGGGTTCTTTATCTGCAAAAAACAAGCTTTGTATCTCAAAAAAAATGGGTTAATATTGGGACGTTTTGTTTAATATGAGGGTATTTTGGTGCATATTGGAATATTTTGGTTAACATTGGGATGTTTTGGTTAATATTGGGATATTTTGGTTAATATTGGGACATTCTGGTTAGCACTGGGATGTTTTGGATAATACTGGAATATTTAGGTTAGCATTGGGATATTTTGGATAATACTGGGATATTTTGGTCAATATTGGGATATTTTGGTTAATATTGGAATATATTGGTTAACATTGGAATATTTTGATTAACATTGCAATATTTTGGTTAACATTGGGACATTTGGGATATTTAGGTTAACATTGGGGTATTTTAATTATATTGGATTATATTAGATTATAATTTTAATTATATTGGATAATATTAGAATATTTAGGTTAATATTGGAATTTTTTTGTTAACATTAGAGTATTTTGGATAATACTGGGATATTTATATAATATTTGAATATTTTGGTTAATATTGGGACGTTTTGAACAATATTAGAGTATTTTGGTTAACATTGGGATATTTTGTTTAATATTAGGACATTTTGGATAATACTGGCATATTTTGGTTAACACTGGGATATTTTGGGTAATACTGGGGATATTTTGGTTAGCATTAGGATATTTTGATTAACATTGGAATATTTAGGTTAACACTGGAATATTGTAATTAACATTGGATAATATTAGAATATTTTGGTTAATATTAGAATACTTTGGTTAATATTGGGACGTTTTGATCAATATTAGAGCATTTTGGTTAACATCGGGATATTTTGGATAATATTGGAGTATTTAGGTTAACATTGGAATATTTAGGTTAACATTACGGTATTTTGGACAATACTGGGATATTTATATAATATTTGCATATTTTGGTTAATGCTGGGACATTTTGGATAATACTGGGATATTTTGAATAATACCAGGGATATTTTGGTTAGCATTAGGATATTTTGATTAAAATTGGAATATTTAGGTTAACACTGGAATATTTAAGTTAACACTGGAATATTTTGCCCAACACTGCGACGCTTTGCCCAACACCGCGACATTTTAGTAAAACCAAACCCCAAAATGCAGATAAAATGCATTTAAATCAACAAACGATGCAAATAAATCAACAAAGGGCTCCTCTTGCCCCCAGGCCGGGCACCTACGACATCCAGGAGCCTTTCACCAAGAAAATCTCGTGGCCCTCCAGGTTTGGGGCTCCCGACCGGGCAGCACTGCCCCAGCCGGCCCCGAGGATGGTGAAGATGCAGGTGCAGAAGGTGAGGAAGGCTCAGGGACAGGGAAACTCCCCCTTTTTTTCCTTCCTATTTTAATTTTTTTTTTGGTTGTCCTCTCCTGCTTTTGGGAGAGGAAATTTCCTTTTTCCGCTTCCCGTTTTCACCTTTTTTCCCCTGTCTCCTCCTGCTTTTGAGAGAGGAAATTTCCTTTTTGCTTCATATTTTTATTAGGGTTTGCTGTTCTTTCCTGCTTCTGAGACAGGAAATGTCCTCTTTTCTTCACATTTTCACTGTTTTGTCCGTCTTTAATCTTTCTGAAAGAGGAAATTTAAGTTCCCATTTTCGCTATGTTTTGTCGTCCTTTTTTTGCCTCAAAGCTTCTGAGAGAGGAAATTTCCTTTTCGCTTCATATTTCCGCCATTTTATTGTTCTCTCCTCCTTCTGAGACAAGAAATTTCCTTTTTGCTTCATATTTTCTCTATTTTATAATCCTTTCCTACCCCAGTGCTTCCGAGACAGGAAATTCCCTTTTAAGTTCCCATTTTCACTGTTTTGTTGTCCTTTCCTGCTTTGGAGAGAGGAAATTTCCTTTTCACTCCATATTTTCACTGTTTTATTTTCCTTTCCTGCTTTTGAGACAAGAAATTTCCTTTTCTCTTCATATTTTCACTTTTTTCTTGTCCTCTCCTGCTTTTGAGGGAGGAAATTTCCTTTTCCCTTCATATTTTCACTGTTTTGTTACCCTTTTTTTTTGGTCCCAATTTTCTGAGAGAGGAAATTTCCTAATTTCCTTTTTACTCCATATTTTCACCTTTTTATTGTCCTCTCCTTCTTTTGAGACAAGAAATTTCCCTTTTTCTTCGTATTTTCCCTATTTTTGTTGTTCTTTCCTGAGACAGAAAATTCCCTTTTAATTTCCCATTTCCTCCACCTTTTTTAATCCTTCCCTGCCTCAAATCTTCTGACGGATAAAAATTCCCTTTTCAACTCCCATTTTCCCCGTTTTGTTATTTTTTTCCTGCTTCTGAGAGAGGAAATTTCCTTTTTTTCCCTCACATTTCCACAATTCTTTTGGATTTTTCCCCGCCCAGAGCACCAAACACAAAATGATTTTCTCTCAAACAATCCCTGTTGGCAAAACCCTTCCAAAAATCTTCTTTTACTCAGAATTTCTCTCCGATTTCCACCCCAAAATGAGCAACGTGGGGCCTCCACTGCCTCGTGGGGCTCCGCTGGTACAAAAATCTGATTTAAATCCCAATTTTAGCTCTCACCCCCTTCATTTTCTGGCACATTTTCATTGTTTTTAATGCAAATTTGGGTTTGTTTTTTTTTTTTAGATGACTGTGGATAAAAAATTCCAGAAGAACCAGGGCAGAGAGGCCTACCTGAAGCTGTACCACGGCTGAGGAAAAATATCTTTATTTCAGGAAAAATATCTTTATTTTATAGCACCTGCAGCTCCAGGCCGAATAAATCAAATATTTTAAATGGTTTTTAATGTTTTTAATGGGTTTTTAATGTTTTTAATGTTTGTTTTTAATGTTTTTAATTCACTCTGCTCAGCTCAACCTTCTCAGCCCCATTCCCACCCCCTTGGGAAGAAATTGAAATCCAGAATTTGTTTTAAAATAATTTGGAGGTGTTTTAAAATATTTGAAGGTGTTTTAAAATATTTTCATGTGTTTTAAATATGTTGGAGATATTTAAAAAAAAATTATGGTAATGAACTGAACTAAAATAATAATATAAAAAAAATAAAAGTATAAAATCAAAATGAAAGTAAAAATTCAAGTTCTAAACTTTCTTTTGCTTAGTTTAACATGTCTCTAAACTATAAATTTATATTCTCACTTTTAGTACTTAGAAGTTTTTTTAAAGCCTCAAATTAAATCTTACATTAAATTCTAAACTTTAGATTATAAACCGATGTAATTTTATATAATACATAATTTTATATACCAAATAATTTCATATATCAAATATTTTCATATACCAAATAATCTTATATACAAAATAATGTTATATACCAAATTATTTTATATACCAAATTATTTCATATTTCAAATATTTTCATATACAAAATAATTTTATATGCTAAATAATTTTATAAACCAAATAATTTTCCAAGAATTCCCTACATTTCAAATTCTAACACTCAGAGAGTTTTTATGTTTTTCGCCCAAAAAATCACCCTGAAAACATCTGAGGGAAAGAGGCCAGGTTGGGACAGGAGGAATTTTTCTGCATTTTGGCTCCTTCCTTGCTGAAATGAAAATATTCTTAATTTAAAACAAAAAAATAAAAAATTGCTTGAAACTGAGAATCACAAAAATAAATGTGGCCTGAAACAGAAAGTTCCTGGTGTTGGGGCAGCTGTTTCCCCTCAAACCTTTAATTTCTGTGTTTCCAAACCCAACTGCTAATTTAAATTAAATTAAATAAAGAATTGAATTGAAAATAATTTAAATAACAATTAAAATTTATCTCATAAGAGATAAAATTTCTTTAATTATGAACATCATGAATTATTTTTATATTCCATTATTAAATTTATATAAATTTAATTTAAATTTATTAATTTGTATTAAATTGATACAGGAACATACTAATATTAAATACCTTTACTAAATACCTCTATTAAATAATTCTAAATACCTTTACTAAATAATAATTATTGTTCCTTTCTGATGAACACAAAAATCACAATTTGCTCATAAGGACATAAAATTTCTTTTATTATGAACATAAAAACTACAATTTTCATTCCACCTTTTTTTCTTTTTCCCCTACCCAGCAAGGGATTTTTCTCCTTGCAGAAAACAAAAAAAAAAGTTAAAAAAAGATAAAATTTTTGGATATATACAAACATTTACAGGTGTTCTGTACATTTTTCATTCTGTACAAGCAAGGCACCAGCAGAAGGGACAGTGGAACACACAGGGTGGGGGCTTTGAGATTTAATTTCAGATTTTTTTTGGCAGGAAATCATTGAAAAAAAATTTTTTTTTAAATTTTTGTCCTGGGGAAAGAGGGGGGATCCTTTTAACTTCATGGAGGTGAAGCTGGAATTTTTTGGAAGATTTTGGACCAAACCTCAGGAGCTTTTTCTGATGGAAACTGAACCCAGATTTTGGGTCAAAGAAAACCCAAATGGGTTTTCCAAAGAAATCAAAGAAAACCTTTTTTTTTGGTTTTCTTTAACCCAAAAAAAAAAGAGAAGATTTTCCTTCTTTATTTTACCCAAGAAAATGCTGAAGGAAAATGAAAGCAAAGCCCTCCAGAAGCAGAGCCAATAATGACAACAGGGACATGGAAATAAAGGGAATGAAGGAGGAAATAAAGGGAATGAAGGAGGAAATAAAGGGAATGAAGGAGGAAATAAAGGGAATGAAGGAGGGAATAAAGGGAATGAAGGAGGAAATAAAGGGAATAAAGGAGGAAATAAAGGGAATAAAGGAGGGAATAAAGGGAATAAAGGAGGAAATAAAGGGAATGAAGGAGGAAATAAAGGGAATGAAGGAGGGAATAAAGGGAATAAAGGAGGAAATAAAGGGAATGAAGGAGGAAATAAAGGGAATAAAGGAGGAAATAAAGGGAATAAAGGCTGGGTCCTCCAAACCCAATCTCAATCCCTGGGTCCCACAGCTCCAGACTTTGTGTCCTCCAAATCCAACCCTTGGGTCCTCCAAATCCAACCTCTGTGTCCTCTAAATCCAAATCCAACCCCTTGGTCCTTCAAATCCAAATCCAAATCCAACCCTGGGTCCCTCCAAACCCAACCCTATGTCCTCCAAATCCAACCCCAACCCCTGTGTCCTCCAAATCCAAATCCAAATCCAACCCCTGGTTTCTCCAAATCCAGCTCCTGTGTCCTCCAAATCCAACCCTTGGGTTCTCCAAACCCAATCTCTGTGTCCTCTAAATCCAAATCCAGCCCCTGTGTCCCTCCAAATCCAATCCCTTGTTCCTCCAAATCCAAATCCAACCCCTGGATCCCTCAGCTCCAGCTCCTGTGTCCCTCCAAATCCAACCCCGCATCCTCGAAATCCAACCCCAACCCCTGCGTCCCTCCAAATCCAACCCTTGGGTGCTCCAAATCCAACCCCTGTGTCCTCTAAATCCAACTCTGGTCCTCTAAATCCAACCTTGTGTCCTCTAAATCCAAATCCAACTCTGTTTCCCTCCAAATCCAACCCCAACCCCTGTGTCCCTCCAAATCCAATCCCTTGTTCCTCCAAATCCAGTCCTTGGGTCCCCACATCCAACACCTGGGTCCTCCAAATCCAACCCCTGTGTCCTTCAAATCCAAATCCAGTCCCCGTGCCCTCCAAATCCAACCCCTGTGTCCTTCAAATCCAAATCCAAATCCAACCTCTGGGTTCTCCAAATCCAACCTCTGGGTTCTCTAAATCCAACCCCTGGGTTCTCCAAATCCAAATCCAACGTCTGGGTTCTACAAATCCAAATCCAACCTCTGGGTTCTCCAAATCCAAATCCAAATCCAAATCCAACCTCTGGGTTCTCCAAATCCAAATCCAACCTCTGGGTTCTCCAAATCCAAATCCAACCCCTGGGTTCTCCAAATCCAAATCCACCTCTTGGTCCTCCAAATCCAAATCCAAATCCAACCCCTGGGTTCTCCAAATCCAAATCCAACCCCTGGGTTCTCTAAATCCAACCCCTGGGTTCTCCAAGCCCAGCCCCTCCAAGGCCCGGCTCTCTCAGCTCCTCAGAAATTCAATCCCCCCCAGAGCAGAAGCCAAAGCCCCCCAGACAATTCCCGGGTGTTCTCCTGGAGCGCTGCAGGGTGGGCGTGGGGCTCACCAGGCTCAGAGACCCCTCCTCAGCTGGGCGGCCTCTCCTGAGCCCTGGGTGAGGTTCCCAGGGGAATTTTGGGAATTTCCCCCCCTCCCTCCCCCTCACTTCTTCCTGCGGATTTTGGGTTTCTTGACGGGCCTCAGGTAGGGGTTGTCGATGACGTTCTCCTCCCCGTTCCTGCTGCCTGCCAGGGAGCTGCTCTGCTGCAGCACTGAGGTGTTCTCCTTCTCGGGTCCTGCATCATCCTGCCATGGAGAAAAAACAGTAAAAAATCAAAAGTCAGGCTTGGAAATCTTTCTGCTCACAGAATCCACGGCTGCTCCAACTCTGGAAGTGTCCAAAGCCAGGCTGGAGCAATCCTGGGGTTGGGGAAGGTGTCCCTGCCCATGGGATAAGATTTTTATGGTCCCTCTCAACCCAAACTATTCCAGGATTCCAAATTCTAAGCCCAGAACGTGTGGGCAGGAGGGACAATCAACAACCAAGCACACAAGGAGCTGCATCAGGGGCCAGGCCTCCTGGGCTGTGAGACAGGAAAATTCCTTGGGAAAATGAAAATTTGGGGATGTCCTGAAAGCTCCTGCTCAGCCTCCTTCTGCACTGGACTCTGCAGGGAGCTGGAGAACCAGGACAGTGTTCAGTTCCATTCCCCATTTCCCAGGAGACAGAGCCAGAATTCCAAACTGGGGAACCCTGGCAATGTTCAGTTCCATTTCCCAGGAAACAGAGCCGGGTTTTCCAAGCTTAAGAACCCTGACAAAGTTCAATTCCATTCCCCATTTCCCAGGAGACAGAACCAGGTTTTCCTAAACTGAAGAACCACAGCAATATTAAGTTGCCTTTTCCCACCCACTCCGCTCATTCTCCATGAGACAAAGCCAGAATTCCAAGCTGAAGAACCCTGACAAAAGTTCAGTTCAATTTCCCAGGAAACAGAGCCAGGATTTCCAAACTCAAGAACCAGGACAATGCTCAATTCCATTTCCCATTTCCCAGGAAACAAAGCCAGAATTCCAAGCTGGAGAACTCTGACACTGCTCAGTTCCATTATTCCCCATTTCCCAAGGGACTGAGCCAGAATTCCAAGCTGAAGAACCCTGACAATGTTCAGTTCCATTTCCCATTTTCCAGGAGAAAACCAGAATTCCAAACTGGGGAACCTGACACTGTTCAGTTCCATTCCCCATTTCCCAGGAGACAGAGCCAGAATTCCAAGCTGAAGAACACTGACACTGTTCAGCTCCATTTCCCATTTTCCCAGGAAACAAAGCCAGGTTTTCCAAACTGGGGAACCCTGACACTGTTCAGTTCCATTTCCCATTTCCCATTTCCCAAGAGACAAAGCCAGAATTCCAAGTTCCAAGAATCCTGACACTGCTCAGTTCCATTATTTCCCATTTCCCAGGAAACAGAGCCAGGTTTTCCAAACTGGGGAACCCTGACACTGTTCAGTTCCATTTCCCATTTCCCATTTCCCAAGAGACAAAGCCAGAATTCCAAGTTCCAAGAATCCTGACACTGCTCAGTTCCATTATTTCCCATTTCCCAGGAAACAGAGCCAGGTTTTCCAAACTGGGGAACCCTGACACTGTTCAGTTCCATTTCCCATTTCCCATTTCCCAAGAGACAAAGCCAGAATTCCAAGTTCCAAGAATCCTGACACTGCTCAGTTCCATTATTTCCCGTTTCCCAGGAAACAGAGCCAGGTTTTCCAAACTGGGGAACCCTGGCACTGCTCAGTTCCATTCCCCATTTCCCAGGAAACAAAGTCAGAATTCCAAACTGGAGAACCCTGGCACTGCTCAGTCCCATTTCCCATTTCCCAGGAGGCAGAGCCAGGTTTTCCAAGGTGCAGGAATGGCCCCAGGGTGGCCCCACCGTGCTCATGTGCAGCGGGAGGTTCTCGGTGTCCGTCTGCTCGTCCTGCTCCGAGGAATCCGTCTCCTCCATCTGCTGCATCTCCAGCTCAGAGGGCAGCAGAGCTGTCAGGTAGGGCACAGTGAAAGGCCTGGCAGCAATCACTGGCAGCAGGGAAAAGGGGAGACACAGTCAGGAAGCTGGGAGAAATTCCTGCCCTCAGAAATTAGGGACAAAGTTATGGAGATCAAACATTTCGCTGGTTCTGGGTTTGGATGCATTTCCTTTTCCTTACATTTCCTAAGGATAAGGAAGGAAATCTTGATCCCTGAAAGATGGCACTCTCTACTTCCCAATTTTCTGATCCCTAAAAGATGGCATTCTCTAGTTCCCAATTTTCTGATCCCTAAAAGATGGCAGCCTCTATTTCCCAATTTTCTGATCCCTAAAAGATGGCACTCACTACTTCCCAATTTTCTGACCCCTAAAAGATGGCACTCTCTACTTCCCAATTTTCTGCTCCCTAAAAGATGGCACTCTCTACTTCCCAATTTTCTGAATCTCTTCATGTTTCCAGCAGTGTTCCAACACAGAAAATCCTCCCTGAGCTCCACCATAAATTCCCAATGAGCTGGGAAATTTGGGCTCCTCTTAAATGAAGCTGTGGGGCCAGCAAGCCTTGGGAAAGTGGGAATTCTCATCTCTGCTCTGCAGGCAGAGACAGGAAAATTTCCAGCAGCAGGAAAATGTCAGGGAGAAGAAGTTCATGGGGGAGGTTACAGGGATGGAGCCAGGATTGGGATGAGAGTTGGATTTGGGATGAGATTTGGATTTGGGATGAGATTTGGATTTGGGATGAGATTTGGATTTAACTTCTCCACCAGGAGAAAAAAGGAAACCTTGAGGAGCTGCTTTCTGCTTTTCCTCCCCATTTTAACCCCAAAATCCCTCCTTTCCCAACCTTCCATTGTGGCAATCCTTAAATCCTTCCCCCAAACCCTCTGATTTCGAGGATTCCCACACCCAGCACCTCAGCAGTGCAGACAGCACCGCGGGATGACTCCCAAACCCTGCAGGGAGGTGAAACCATGGAGTGACTGACGTGGGAAGGTGCTGACATCGTCCTTGAAGAGGCTCTGGGTCTCGCCAGTCTTGGCCATGAAGCGGGTGAGGGCCCTCTCCACGTCCCTGCGCTGCGACGCCGCCTTCTCCCGCAGCACCTGGTAATCGGACACGGGCTCGCGGTACGTCTGCAGGGAGGGACAGCACGCAGGAGCTGGGGAGAGCTCCACCTCCAAACGTCACAGGGATGGAGGAGTTCCACCTCCAAACAAACATCCCAGGGATGGAGCAGCTTCACTTCCAAGCCAACATCCCAGGGTTGGGGCAGCTCCACCTCCAAATATCACAGGGATGGAGCAGCTCCACCTCCAAACTTCACAGGGATGGAGGAGTTCCACCTCCAAATATCACAGGGATGGAGCAGCTCCACCTCCAAACGTCACAGGGATGGAGGAGTTCCACCTCCAAACGTCCCAGAGACGGAGCAGCTCCACCTCCAAACATCACAGGGATGGAGCAGCTCCACCTCCAAACGTCACAGGGATGGAGCAGCTTCACTTCCAAACAAACATCCCAGGGTTGGGACAGCTCCACCTCCAAACGTCACAGGGATGGAGCTGCTCCACCTCCAAACTTCACAGGAATTGAGCAGCTCCACCTCCAAACTTCACATGGATGGAGCAGCTCCACCTCCAAACTTCACAGGAATTGAGCAGCTCCACCTCCAAACAAACATCCCAGGGATGGAGCAGCTTCACTTCCAAACCAACATCCCAGGGATGGAGCAGCTCCTCCACCTCCAAACTTCACATGGATGGAGGAGTTCCACCTCCAAACAAACATCCCAGGGATAGAGCAGCTCCACCTCCAAACTTCACAGGAATTGAGCAGCTCCACCTCCAAATATCACAGGAATTGAGCAGCTCCACCTCCAAACTTCACATGGATGGAGGAGTTCCACCTCCAAACAAACATCCCAGGGATGGAGCAGCTCCACCTCCAAACTTCACAGGAATTGAGCAGCTCCACCTCCAAATATCACAGGGATGGAGCAGCTTCACTTCCAAACCAACATCCCAGGGATGGAGCAGCCCCTCCACTTTCAAACTTCACAGGGATGGAGGAGTTGTGGAGCAGTTCCACCTCCACACTTCTCAGGGATGGAGGAGTTATAGAGCAGCTCCACTTCCAAACATCACAGGGATGGAGCAGCTCCACTCCCAAATTTCACAGGGATGGAGGAGTTATGGAGCAGCTTCACTCCCAAACATCCCAGGGATGGAGCAGCTCCACCTCCAAACCAACATCCCAGGGATGGAGGAGTTATGGAGCAGCTCAAGTTCCAAACTTCACGGGGATGGAGCAGCTGCAGGTTCTGCTCTTCAGCATCCATGAGGTTTTGGACAGTTAGAGGGGTCCAGCAGGCAGAAATCCAGGGATTCTGCATTGGGAATGGTCTGGGAGCAGGCAAGGGGAAGGATCCCATCCCAAGGAATGTCCAAAACCCACAAACAAGGAATATTCAAAGCCAGGAAAAACAATACTTTGGATAAATAACACCAGTGCTGCAGTAAAAAAAAAAACAACACTTCTGGGGTTCTGGACATCAAAGAGATCCCAGCCAGCACAAAAATGAGAAATCCAGGGATTCTGGCTGATTTCTGGATGGCAAGGGATGCCCAAAACCCAAAAAGAAGGAGTGTATCAGGTCAGCAGGAATATTTTGGATAAATGGCAGCAGCACTGCAGTAAAACCACCCCAACTCCTGGAATTCGGAGACCCCAAACAGCACAAAAATGTTGTTTTCACTCACTGGTGTCTTGATGTAGGTGTGAGGATCTGGGAACTCTGGGAAATGGCCAGGAATGTGGGGTGGGTGAGGTTTGTTCTGCCCAGCTGTCAGGGCTTTGGGGGTCACAGGCTGGTTTGTCACTGGAGCTGCAGGGGGAAAACAGCACAGGAATCAGGGAAAACAAACACAGGAATCAGGGAAAACACCACAGGAATCAGAGAAAACAAGCACAGGAATCAGGGAAAACACCACAGGAATCAGAGAAAACACCACAGGAATCAGGGAAAACAAACACAGGAATGAGGGAAAACAAATACAGGAATGAGGGAAAACACAGGAATGAGGGAAACAAACACGGGGGTCAGGGAAAAAACCCCCAGGGATCAGGGAAAACACAGAAATTAGGGAAAACAAACACAGGAATGAGGGAAAACACCACAGGAATAGGGGAAACACCACAGGAATCAGGGAAACAACACAGGAATTAAGGAAAAGAACACAGCAATCAGGGAAAACACAGGAACCTGGAAAAACCCCACAGGAATCAGGGAAAACCCCACAGGAATCAGGGAAAACACCACAGGAATCAGAAAACAGCACAGGATTCAGAGAAAACAAACACAGGAATCAGGGAAAACAGCACAGGAATGAGGGAAAACAAACACAGGAATGAGGGAAACAAACACGGGGGTCAGGGAAAAAACCCACAGGGATCAGGAAAAACCCCACAGGCATCAGGGAAAAAACCCCACAGGCATCAGGGAAAAAACCCCACAGGCATTAGGGAAAACAAACACAGGAATGAGGGAAAACACCACAGGAATAGGGGAAACACCACAGGAATCAGGGAAAACACCACAGGAATCAGGGAAAACACAGGAATCCTCCTTCCCAGGGTCCTCCCAAAGCTCTGACCCCATCCCTGACCCTGGGATTGGATCCCAGAGGGGAAAAGGATCCCTTGACCCTTCAGATAAATCCCCTCCCAAGCGACCCAGGTCCCTTCACCCCAACACAGGAGCCCCAAATCCTGGATTATCCCAGAGGAAGCTCCTCAGGAGCTCCCTGGAAGGCAGCAGAGGGGAGCTCCAGGAGCTGCAGGCTGTCCCCAGCCCAGGAGAGGTGCCCCACGTACGGGCAGTGATCACCATCCTCTGGGAGCGCTTGGCGTAGGCAGGAAGGGTTTCCACGTTGAAACCTGGAACACCAAAGAGGAAAAGGGGAATTTACCCGGTCAAAATCCAGAATTAAATTTTTCCAAATTAAACAAGAAAGGAATGGGCGAGGGGAGCAGATCATGGGGTCAGGGAAAAGCATCAGCTGTGTGTGGACACCTGTCAGGGACACATTTTATGAAAAATCTTTTTGCTGGGATTTTTTTTTCTCCTGAGAGGCTGAGAGGCCTCAGGAACAAAATGGAAACAATGGTTATTTGCTGCTGTGGAATGCAACAGGTGCATCTGGGATTGGGCTCATGTGGTTGTTTCTAATTAATGGCCAATCACAGTCCAGCTGTCTCGGACTCTGGTCAGTCACAAGATTTTATTATCATTCATTCCTTTCTATTCCTTTCAAGCCTTCTGATGAAATCCCTTCTCCTATTCTTTTAGTACAGTTTGAATACAATTTATATCATCTGTGGTGGTGTTCACAGGGGTCCCAGGCTGAGGGAAGAGACGAGGATCTGACTCCGTGTTTCAGAAGGCTGATTTATTATTTTATTATATATATATATATTATATTAAAAATGTACTCAAAGAATAGAAGAAAGGATTTCATCAGAAGGGAAGAAGGAAAGGAAAGGAAAGGAAAGGAAAGGAAAGGAAAGGAAAGGAAAGGAAAGGAAAGGAAAGGAAAGGAAAGGAAAGGAAAGGAAAGGAAAGGAAAGGAAAGGAAAGATAATAAAATCTCATGACTCTCAGAGAGTCTGAGACAGCTGGGCTGTGATTGGCCATAAATTAAAATCAACCACATGAAACCAATCAAAGATGCACCTGTTGCATTCCACAGCAGCAGATAATTATTGTTTATATTTTGTTCCTGAGGCTTCTCAGGATAAAAAATCCTAAGGAAAGGATTTTTCATAAAATGTGTCTGTGACAATCACAAAATAATAAATCAGTCTTCTGAAACATGGAGTCAGATCCTCATCTCTTCCCTCGTCCTGGGACCCCTTTGAACACCACCACAGGCACCCCCCAAATCCCAGATTCTGGGGGGAAATTTCCCAATCCAGAGGTGGAAGGGGTGGGAAGAGGGAGCTGCTCACCCATCTCCACGAGGGTCACCACGATGTCTGAGAGCGTGGGCTGGGTCCTGGCTGTGTGCTCGCAGTAGGATTTGGCACTCCTCCCGATTTCTGAAATATCTGCAGGATAAAACCACCAGGGGTTCAATTCTCCCAGCTGGGGCAGCTCCAGGACTGCAGGAATTGGGGGCTGAATCCAGGGATTGGTGCCTTGGACTGGGGCTGATTCCAGGAATTTGTGCCTTTGGAATTGGGGCTGATTTTTGGGATTCGTGCCTTGGATTGGGGCTGAATCCAGGAATTTGTGCCTTGGATTAAGGGCTGATTTTGGGATTTGTGCCATGGATTGGGGCTGATTCCAGGAATTTGTGCCTTTGGAATTGCGGCTGATTTTTGGGATTTGTGCCTTGGATTAGGGGCTGATTCCAGGAATTTGTGCCTTGGATTGGGGCTGATTTTTGGTATTTGTGCCACAGACCGGGGCTGACTGCAGGAACTGGGGGCTGATTTTTGGGATTGGTGCCATGAACTGGGGCTGATTTTTGGGATCGGTGCCTCTCACTGAGGGCTGATTTTTGGGATTTGTGCCATGAACTGGGGCTGATTTTTGGGATTGGTGCCTCTCACTGAGGGCTGATTTTTGGGATCGGTGCCTCGCGCTGAGGGCTGATTTTTGGGATTTGTGCCATGAACTGGGGCTGATTTTTGGGATCGATGCCTCGCGCTGAGGGCCGATTTTTGGGATTTATCTGCAGCATCAGAGCTGGGCTGCTCTCTCCCCACCCTGTCATTGTGTATAAAGCAGGGTGCCAGCCCTGTGTGAGCAGAGGGCGCTGCTGTGTGGCTGTGAGGGGGCACTCACAGCTCTGGATCATCTCGGTGAGCGTCTCCACCGCCGCCTTCTCGGCGCTCTCGAAGCCGGCCTCGGTCAGCAGCGAGCTCACCACCACCTGCAGCGTGCGGCGCCGCGCCAGCTGGTAATTGTCAGCTGGGGTGCCAGCCTGCTTGCTGCCCCTCTGCCAGGGAAAAAACAGAGTTATCCATGCAATGGGATCCGTTGGATCCATGGTAATTGTCAGCTGGGGTGCCAGCCTGCTTGCTGCCCACCCTCTGCCAGGGGGAATGGAGTTAGGGAATGGGAAGGGATCCATGGGATGGGATCCATGAGATGGGATGGGATCCATGGTAATTGTCTGCAGGGGCACCCACTGGGATGGAGGAATGGAGTTAGGGATGGGGAGTTAGGGTGGGATGGGATCCGTGGGATGGGAGGGGATCCATTGGATGGGATGGGATCCATGGCATGGGATGGGATCCATGGCATGGGATGGGATCCATGGCATGGGATAGGATGGGATTGAATGGGATCCGTGGCATGGGATTCATGGTAAGGGACGGGGCAGGGAGCAGGGAATGCAAGGGCTCGGGAGCAGGAACTTGGGAGCAGAGAAGGGTCACAGATCAGGTGGAAGGACCATGAAGCAGGGACTGGGAAGGAACATGGAACAAGGATTGGAAAAAGTTCGGGAGCAGGTAATGGGAAGGGTGACAGCAGGACACAGGTATACACACACACATGTGTTGTATACACTCACAGGGGCACATGGGTATATATATGTGCATATATATATATATATATATATATATATAAATATTTATATAAGTACATATATTTACACACGTGTCCTTACAGAACCTCCCAGACACTTTTTGACTTTTTGGGACGCGGCCCCTTTAAGGACACCCTCCCCACACAAGCCCCGCCCCGCTCCCCGCCAGCCAATTGGAGCGCGCCATCCTCAGCCAATCAAACCCTGCCTCCCCTCGGGCCTTCCAGCCAATCAGCGCCTCCCTCCCTCCACCAGCCGCCTCCACGCTCCGCGGCCTGGCCGCGGCCGCCTCCGCGCCCCGGAGGGATCGAGCGCTGCCGCCCTGCCCGGCCCCGCCGGGGACCCGCCGGGAACCCGCCCCCATGGCCCCGCGCCCCGGGGATCAGGCGCCGTTACCGTGCCGGAGCCCCCGGACGCTGTGTCAGCCATCTTGGAGCCATATGGAGCTGTGCGCATGCGCCAGGTGCGGGCGTGGCGGTGGGCGGGCGCGCGGGGCATTGTGGGAGTTGTAGTGCAGGCGGGGGCGACGCGCGGAGCATCGTGGGAGTTGTAGTGCGGAGGAGGGGGCAACATCTGGATGCGCCCACCCTCCCTCCCCCCGCACATCTGGAGATCCCGAGGGGGTGGAACGAGATGGGATTGATGGTCCCGCCCATCCCAAACCGGACAGGACAAAAGGACCGCGAGGATTTTGTTGAGTCAGCAAAGTCTCCATTAAAATCTGATTTATCACATCCCAATTTATGATATCCTGATTTATGACATCCCTGGAGCTCCTTAATTCCAGGCTGTCCTTGAGCCAGGATGAAACTTTGCCTGCTCCACTCATTAACTCTCCTTTCTTGCTAAATAGGCTGGAAAGTGCACAAAGACCATCCTGATTTGAGATAATGATGATTTATCCCACATTTTGATCGTGATTTATTGTGATTTATCCCACATTTTCATCGTGATTTATCCCCCGTTTTGCAAGGAGCCCCGCTGCCAGCAGAGGGCACGTTGGCACCGAGAAATTCTGATTATTTCTTCATTCACAAACCAAATCAGCCGCACTGAATGAATTCATGGCGATTTTCCCACCTCTCTGCTGTGAAAATCCCCCCCCCCCAAAAAAAATCCACCCAAAAAATCCGCCCTGCTCCAGGCTGGTCCCGGGCACTCAGAAATTTCTGCTCCCTCCCATCCCTGCCTGGAGTTCTGGGATCCCAAGGGAGGAGGAGATGGATCCAAGCTGGGAATTTTTGCCTTTTTTTCCCCCTTTTTGTGCAGCCCAGATGATACAAACTCACTTATTTTCTGTAGAAAATCAGATTTTGGGTTGCTGAGGGAACAGAGGAGCTCTGCAGGTTTTGCTCTCTGTACTCCCCAATCCTTGCATCCCAATCCTGTCCTCAGGGACAAACTCTGCTCTTGGGATTCCCAGAACTTTGGGATTTTTTGGACCTAAAATGAGCTTAATTGTTTAAAAAATGAGCTTTAAATGGTTTAAAAAAAACAAAAACAAAAACATTTTAAATGGTTTTAGGGCAAGGAGCTGAAGAACCAGCAAGGTTTGGCTGCCAGAACTGAGCAGCTCCTTGGTGTGACAGGATGGGTGACAGCAACTCTTGTCACCTTCTCCTGCTCATTAAATCTCTCATTTTCAGCTGTCACTTGGAGAAAATCCCTAAATCTGAGCCTGGAGGTTGATGAAAAATCCCTTTTTTTTTTCCCTTCCAGTGGGATCCTGGCATTCCAGCAGGAATAAGGGTGGGTGAAATGCAGGAAGTTGTGTGAACTCACTGGAGCCTCTCAGCAGCTCAAGCTGAGTTTAGAGCTCAAGCTGAGTTTAGAGCTGGGCTTTGGGCCGGTTCTTGTTTGATCTGATCAGTTCCCCTGTCCCCATTTGCAGATGAAATGAAAATTGAGGCTGTCAGGGCAAGGAGCTGATAAAAGATCCTTGATAAGAACAAAGCCTGGCAGCCCCAGAGGAGAGGACAGTCCCCAATAAAGTCCCCATGGATGGCAGCACCAAAAGGAGGTGACACAGTCCCAATAAACTCCCCAGGGATGGCAGCCCCAAAAGGGGGGACACAATCCCTGATAAAGTCCCCATGGATGGCAGCCCCAAAAGGAGGGGACAGTCCCCAATAAAGTCCCCAGGGATGGCAACCCCAGAGGAGGGGACAATCCCTGATAAAGTCCCCAAGAACTGCAGCTCCAAAAAGGGACACAGCCCCAATAAAGTCCCCATGGATGGCAGCACCAAAAGGAGAGGACACGAAGGGACAATCCCTGATAAAGTCCCCAGGGATGGCAGCCCCAAAAGGAGGTGACGCAGCCTCAGTAAAGTCCCTAAGAATGGCAGCCCTAAATGGGGACAATCCTTGATAAAGTCTCCATGGATGGCAACCCCAAAAATGGGGGGCAGAATCCCTGATAAAGTCCCCATGGATGGCAGCCCAAAAGGAGGGGACACAAAGGGACAATCCCTGATAAAGTCCCCATGGATGGCAGCCCAAAAGGAGGGGACACAAAGGGACAATCCCTGATAAAGTCCCCATGGATAGCAGCCCAAAAGGAGGGGACACAAAGGGACAATCCCTGATAAAGTCCCCAGGGATGGCAGCCCCAGAGGCTCAGCTGGAGCTGCAGCAGCAGCTGGGAGGCCTCGATAGTTCCTGTGCTGTCCCCTCCCTGTGCCATGGGGACAGTGGCCATGTCCCCTCCCTGTGCCATGGGGACAGTGGCCATGTCCCTCCCTGTGCCATGGGGACAGTGGCCCTGTCCCTCCCAGCCCCAGCTGCTCCTCTCTCAGCTGGAGCTGTCCCCATGATTCCTTCTGGAAGGTTCTGCCCTGGCTCCGCTCCTTGTCCCTCCTGTGGGGCTCTTTGGGGGATCCTTGTCTGGCAGGAAATGCAATTTTGAAGAGGGAAAAGGAAACATTTGGGGCTAAAATCTTCATCCTGCATCACATCCCTGGGCAAAATCCCCCTCAGGACGTGTCCCTGGGGTTGGGTGTGAGGAATTCCAGCATTTTTTGCACCCCAAAAAATTATCTGAGCAGGTTTTCCACGTTCCAGCTGGGCAGGAAGGGAAAGAGGGTTTATATCCCCATTTTTTTGGTTTTTTGGGGTTTTTTTTTTGGGGGGGTGTTGGGGGTTTTTTGGGGGGTTTTTGGGGTTTTTTTTGCCTTGTTTTTTGGTTTTTTTTTTTTTGGTTTTTTTTTTTTTGTTGTTGTTGTTGTTGTTGGTTTTTAGGGGATTTTTAAATTCAGGGGGTTTTTTTGTTGTAGTTGTTGTTTTGGTTTTTGTTGGGTTTTTTGGGTTTTGGGGTGGGTTTTTTTGTTTGTTTTTTCCATTTTTCGAGGATTTTAGATTTGAGGAAGAGCAGAGGGGTTTTAACATGAAAAGCCTCAAGAATTCAGAACTTTTCCCTGATTTCAGCAGGAATGATGGAGAAGGGGACCTTCCTCATCCTCACCGGCACAGCCAGGGCTGTTTTGGGGGGAAATATCAAAACGTTGAATGAAATTCAAATACTCAAACGTGGATGAAATTCAAATATTCAAACGTTGAAGAACTCCAAATATTCAGATGTTGATGAAATGATTTCCCAGGGGCCCTGCAAGGCTCGGGGGCGCCCTGGGGAGGGTGGCAGGCCACGCTTCACGTGCACACAACTGTCACCTGCTGTCACTTGGGGGCTGCTGCCTCTCTTGTGTGACAGAGGAGCTGCCACAGCTGGGGCGGCCGTTGGAGCCTGGGGGGGGATTTAAGGAGGGGGGACAGGGACAGACAGACAGGGGGAGACAGACAGGGTGACAAGCAGGAAATGGGGAAAAAAAAAAACCCAAAATCGCCCCATTTAGTGGCATTGGGATGCTTCAAACCCTTTATTGAGACAGGGAAAGAAATCTCAATATTTGGGAAAATGCAATCCCAATATTTGGGTTGCTCCAGATGCAACCCCAATCTTTGGGATGCTCCAAACCCTTTGTAGAGGAAGGGGAAAATGCAATCCCAATATTTGGGATGCTCCAGAAGCAACCCCAATCTTTGGGATGCTCCAAACCCTTTGTAGAGGAAGGGAAAAACACAATCCCGATATTTGGGATGCTCCAGAAGCAATCCCAAGATTTGGGATGCTCCAGAAGCAATCCCAATATCTGGGATGCTCCAAACCCTTTGTAGAGGAAGGGAAAAACACAATACCGATATTTGGGATGCTCCAGAAGCAATCCCAAGATTTGGGATGCTCCAAACCTTTTATCAAAGCAGGGAAAGGAATCCCAAGATTTGGGATGCTCCAAATCTTTTATAGAGGCAGGGAAAGACACAATCCCAATCTTTGGGATTTTATCCCAAACCCTTTATCAAGGCAGGGAAAATGCAACCCCAGTATTTGGGATACTCCAAACCCTTCACTGAGGCTGGGAAAGAAATCCCAATATTTGGGATGCTCCAAACCTTTTATAGAGGCAGGGAAAATGCAACCCCAATATTTGAGAAAATGCAATCCCAGCATTTGGGATGCTCCAGATACAACCCCAATACTTGGGATGCTTCAAACCCTTTATGGAGGCAGGGAAAGAAATCCCAATGTTTGGGATGCTCCAAATCTTTTATAAAGGCAGGGAAAGATACAACCCCAATATTTGGGATGCTCTAAAGCCTTTATCAAGGCAGGGAAAAACGCAACCCCAATCTTTGGGGTGCCCCAAACCCTTTATTGAGGCAGGGAAAGAAATCCCAATGTTTGGGATGCTCCAAACCCTTTATCAAGCCCTGTCCAACCCATTTAAACCATTTTAAGCCGAGCTTTGCAAAGCTCAGCCCTGAGCTCAGGAGCCCCCAGCAGAATCCCTGAGCTGTGCTGGCTTTGCAGGCTGAGCTCAAATCTCCCCCAAAACACATCAGAACCAGCCTGGGCTGCAGCTGTGGGGTTCAGAGGAGATTTAGGGGTGCAAAAACTGCTCTGGAGCTCTCAGCTGTGCACCCAGCCCTGCAGGTGAGCAGAAATCGTTGCTCAGCAGCTTTTATTTTATTTTTTTTGTTGCTTTCCCGCTCGATTTTTCACCCTGCAGGAAGTACAGAAGCACTTTTGAGTGCTCACACTTGTGTCTGGCAGGTAAAAATAAATTTGTGGGGCACAACGGGTTTGTGGGGACCCCCTGAAATCTGTGGGGGCAAAGGCAGCCTTGTGGTTTTGAAGATTTTTTGGTTTCTTTTTGTCTCCCTGACACCATCAGGGGAACCATCCTGAGGGAGAAGTTCCTGAGGCCTCCATCAGGGCAGGAATCAAACAGGATTTTGGTGCTTAGAGGTGCAAAAATTGGGATTTTTCAGCCCTGCAGGTGAGCAGAAATCGTTGCTCAGCAGCTTTTATTTTATTTTTTTTCTGTTTTCCCGCTCGATTTTTCACCCTGCAGGAAGTACAGAAACACTTTTGAGTGCTCACACTTGTGTCTGGCAGGTAAAAATCAATTTGTGGGGCACAATGGGTTTGTGGGGACCCCTGAAATCTGTGGGGGCAAAAGCAGCTTTGTGGTTTTGAAGATTTTTTGGTTTCTTTTTGTCTCCATGACACCATCAGGGGAACCATCCTGAGGGAGAAAGGCCCTGAGGGCTCTCCTGGTTCCATCAGGGCAGGAATCAAACAGGATTTTGGTGCTTAGAGCTGCAAAAATTGGGATTTTTCAGCTCTGCAGGCGAGCAGAAATCGTTGCTCAGCAGCTTTTATTTTTCTTTTTGTTTTCCCGCTCGATTTTTCACCCTGCAGGAAGTACAGAAACACTTTTGAGTGCTCACACTTGTGTCTGGCAGGTAAAAATAAATTTGTGGGGCACAACGGGTTTGTGGGGACCCCCTGAAATCTGTGGGGGCAAAGGCAGCCTCGTGGTTTTGAAGATTTTTTGGTTTTTGTTGTGTCCCTGACACCATCAGGGGAAAGGCCCTGAGGGAGAAAGGCCCTGAGGGCTCTCCTGGTTCCATCAGGGCAGGAATCAAACAGGATTTTGGTGCTCAGAGGTGCAAAAATTGGGATTTTTCAGCCCTGCAGGTGAGCAGAAATCGTTGCTCAGAGCTTTTATTTATTTTTTTTTTGTTGTTTTCCCGCTCGATTTTTCACCCTGCAGGAAGTACAGAAACACTTTTGAGTGCTCACACTTGTGTCTAGAAGGTAAAAATCAATTTGTGGGGCACAATGGGTTTGTGGGCACCCCTGAAATCTGTGGGGGCAAAGGCAGTCTTGTGGTTTTGAAGATTTTTTGGTTTCTTTTTGTCTCCCTGACACCATCAGGGGAACCATCCTGAGGGAGAAGTTCCTGAGGCCTCCATCAGGGCAGGAATCAAACAGGATTTTGGTGCTTAGAGCTGCAAAAATTGGGATTTTTCAGCCCTGCAGGTGAGCAGGAATCGTTGCTCAGCAGCTTTTATTTTATTTTTTTTCTGTTTTCCCGCTCGATTTTTCACCCTGCAGGAAGTACAGAAACACTTTTGAGTGCTCACACTTGTGTCTGGCAGGTAAAAATCAATTTGTGGGGCACAACGGGTTTGTGGGGACCCCCTGAAATCTGTGGGGCAAAGGCAGCCTTGTGGTTTTGAAGATTTTTTGTTTCTTTTTGTCTCCCTGACACCATCAGGGGAAAGGCCCTGAGGGAGAAAGGCCCTGAGGGCTCCATCAGGGCAGGAATCAAACAGGATTTTGGTGCTCAGAGGTGCAAAAATTGGGATTTTGGGGTGTTTTGCAGCATTTCCCAACCCTATTTCACAGGAAATTTCACAGGAATTTGAGGTTTCTTGCATCATTTCCCAACCCTATTTCACAGGAGGGCCCTGTGAGGTTCAGGCCAAATGTGCAGTCCCTGGTTTTGGTTTATTCCTTGGGATATAATTCATCATTTAGGATAGAATTTATCGTTTAGGATATAATTTATTACTTAGGATAGAATTTATCCCTTATTTCCAGTTTCTTAATTAGGAAAAATATTCATCTCAAGCAGAGGATCCCTGAAAAAAAAATGGATTTTTCTGTTTCCCTGGATGGAAAATTGAGCTCCTGAGCCAAGCAGGATTTCCCAGGGCTCGTTTTTGGTCCCTGCTTGGGCCACTTGGATGTGTTCCCTCCTTCAGACAGATCCCAATCCCAATCCCATCCCAATCCCAATCCCATCCCAATCCCAATCCCAAACGTGGCATCACTTCCCAGCAGCCCAGGAGCTGCCCTGGCTGGGGGCTGAGCAGAAAAAAAATGCAAATTTCAATATTTGAGGTGATTTCAAGTCTCTCACACACAGAGAATGAGGCAGGATGGATTTCCTGGAGGGGGCTGAGGAAAAAATTGGGATTTCTATTCCAAACCTTGCAGGGCTGAGGAAAAATTTGGGATTTCCATTCAAAAATTTGGGATTTCCATTCCAAACCTTGCAGGGCCGAGGAGAAATTTGGGATTTCCATTGAAACCCTGCAGAGCTGAGGAAAAATTTGGGATTTCCATTCCAAACCTTGCAGGGCCGAGGAGAAATTTGGGATTTCCATTGAAACCCTGCGGAGCTGAGGAAAAATTTGGGATTTCCATTCCAAACCCTGCAGGGCTGAGGAAAAATTTGGGATTTCCATTCCAAACATTGCAGGGCTGAGGGAAAAATTTGGGATTTCCATTCCAAACCTTGCAGGGCTGAGGAAAAATTTGGGATTTCCATTCCAAAAATTGGGATTTCCATTCCAAACCTTGCAGGGCTGAGGAAAAATTTGGGATTTCCATTCCAAAGCCTTTCAGGGCTGAGGAAAATTGTGGGATTTCCATTGAAACCCTGCAGTTTGATGGCACAGCTGCCTCTGGAAGTGCAGGCAGCTCTTCCCCCTTCCTCTGTAGGGTGCTGATAGCCCAGGGCAGCCTCTCCCTGTGCCTGGGGACAGGGACAGGGCCAGGGCCAGCACTACTATCACTCCCTGTCCCCGTCCCCACACATTTGTTTGTCTCATTTCTCCTTTGAGGGCAGCTGCATTCTGAGAAACCCAAGCCTGGAGCTGCAGGAGCACCCAAAACAAAAAGGACTTTTTGCTTTATCTCTGCCTGGAGCTGCAGGAACACCAAAAAAAAATGGAGTTTTTGTTTTATCTCTGCCTGGAGCTGCAGGAACACCACAAAAAAAAAGGAGTTTTTGCTTTATCTCTGCCCTTTCTGCCCCCACAGGGCCTTGATAAGCCCAGGCTGGGCTGGCAGGATTAGACACCAAGGTGGCACCTGCGAGGCTCTGGGGACATCCAGATGTGGCACAGCTTCCCAAACACCCTCCCAGCTGCTCTCCCACAAAACTGAGGGGATTATTCATCATTATTCAAGCTGCAGCCACTCCTCAGTGGGGTCTGAGCCCCTCCTGAGTGCCCTTTTTTATTTTGGGGACATTTGGTGGGATTGTCCCACCCGTGGTCAGGCCAGGCAGAAATCAACCAAAGGAGGAAGAATTTATGTAAAAGGGAGGCCAGGGTGGTGGGTTTAGCTGGGTTTTTCTGTAGGAAACGAGGCCAGGAGTTCTGAAAAGCTTTGGGTCCATCCTGATGGCCAGCAGGGAGAGTTTTGTGGGGTGGGAGGGATTTTCCTTGTTCACCCAGAGTGAGGAAGCCACAGGGAGGGTCTGAGTCCTGCAGCCCAAAATTGCCCTTTAAGGCATCACAGCCAAACCCTGCTCCTCCACAGAGCACAGGGAAAACAGGGACAGAGGGAATCACCAGCACAAAATCAGGGATTTATTTCAGGTAGAAAACCCAGCTCCTCACAGGATTTTGGGGGACAAGCACCCAGGGAAGTTTGGGGGTTTGGGAGGCAAAATATCTGGAGAAGTTTGGGGCTTTGGGAGATGAACATCCAGTGAAGTTTGGGGAGTTGAGGGAGTGAAATATCCAGTAAAGTTTGGGGTTTTGGGAGACAAATATCCAGTGAAATTTGGGGTTTTGGGAGATGAACTCTCTGTGAAGTTTGGGGTTCTGGAGATCAACACCCAGTGAAATTTAGGGTTTGGGAGATGAACAGCCTGCGAAATTTGGGTTTTTTGGGAGGCAAACATCTGGAGAAGTTTGGGATTCTGGGAGACAAATATCCAGTGAAGTTTGGGATTTTGAGAGAAGAACTCTCTGTGAAATTTGGGGTTTTGAGAGATGAACACCCAGTGAAGTTTGGGGTTCTGGGAGATGAACATCTGGTAAAGTTTGGGGTTTTGGCTGGGAAATCTTTGGGAAACGCTGGAGCAGCCCCAGGGCAGGAGGATGAGGAGCATTTTGCTGCCCCCACTCGGGTTTGGGGTCCTGGGGATCTCCCCCAGCCCTGGGCAGGATGTGGAAGGGCTGAAATCGCCAACAAAAGCTGCAGCTCCAGCAGAGCTGGGAGCAAATCCTGCTGCAAACACCCCGAACCCCCCAAACCCCCAAACCCCCAAAGCCTCCAAACCCCCCAAAGCCCCCAAAGCCCTCAGAGCCCCCAAACCCCCCAAGGCCTCCAAAGCCTCCAAACCCCCCAAAGCCTCCAAACCCCCCAAAGCCTCCAAACCCCCCAAAGCCCCTAAAGCCCCCAAAGCCTCCAAGGCCTCCAAAGCCCCCAAAGCTTCCAAACCCCCCAAACCCCCCAAGGCCTCCAAAGCTTCCAAACCCCCCAAAGCCCCCAAAGCCTCCAAAGCCCCCAAAGCCTCCAAAGCCTCCAAACCCCCCAAAGCCCCCCAAGCCCCCCCTGGTGCTGGCAGGAAGGAGATCTGGGGCTGCTGAGCCGGGCTGGGAGCCTGGAGAGGTTTCCTGGAGACACCAGCACAGCCCTGGCAATGCCTGACCCTGCCTGGGCACTGTCCCCAGGGCTGGCAGCAGAGCCGGCCCTGCCACTTCCTCCTGCTGCTGTGTGCCCTGCCAGCTGCTGGCACGGGGACAGGGACACAGCCTGGGGGGAATCAGGGGACAGGGACACAGAGCCTGGGGGGGACTCGGGGGACAGGGACACCAGCCTGGGGGGGACTTAGGGGACAGGGACACGGAATCTGGGGGGCTCTGAGGGACAGGGACACAGCCTGGGGGGGACTCAGGGGACAGGGACACAGAGCCTGGGGGGAATCAGGGGACAGGGACACGGAATCTGGAGGGGACTCGGGGCACAGGGACACGGAATCTGGGGGGGACTCGGGGCACAGGGACACAGAATCTGCGGGGGATTCAGGGGACAGGGACACGGAATCTGGGGGGATTCAAGGGACAGGGACACAGAATCTGAGGGGCTCCCAGGGGACAGGGACACAGCCTGGGGGGGACTCAGGGGACAGGGACATGGAATCTGGGGGGGACTCAGGGAACAGGGACACAGAATGTGGGGGGGGATTCAAGGGACAGGGACACGGAATCTGGGGGGGATTCAGGGGACAGGGACACAGAATCTGAGGGGTTCTGAGGGACAGGGACATCAGCCTGGGGGGGATTCAAAGGACAGGGACACAGAATCTGGGGGGCTCCCAAGGGACAGGGACACCAGCCTGGGGGTGACTCAGGGGACAGGGACACACAGAGTCTGAGGGGTGTCCCCTGGGAGGGGAATCAGGGACAGGGACACAGAGCCTGGGGGGCTCTGAGGGACAGGGACATCAGCCTGGGGGGGATTCAAAGGACAGGGACACAGAATCTGGGGGGCTCCCAAGGGACAGGGACACCAGCCTGGGGGGGACTCAGGGGACAGGGACATCAGCCTGGATGCTGTCCCCTGTCTGGAGAGCTTGTGGAGCTCTCAGGGACAGGGACACAGAGCCTGGGGGGCTCTCAAAGGACAGGGACATCAGCCTGGGGGTTCCCAGGGGACAGGGACACTCATCCTGGTGCTGTCCCCTGTCCCTGGGCCTGGGGGTTCTCAGAGCTGAAACCACAACGGTTCTTGCAAATCATCCCCGGGCAGGTCCCTGGCTCAGCTCTCACACTTTCAGCAAAAAGAAAAAAAAAAAAAGCGATTTCCTATTTATTTTAGTTTCCTAAACGAGTTTTGTCGAGAGAAAAATGAGAGGTTTTCCGCTAATGGGGTGTGTAATAAAAATATGGGGTCAATATTTAGGGTGAAAATTCATAGTGGGAGGAGCCAGGGATTGGGGATTGTGAAATTCGATATTCAGGGTGGAAATTCATCCTGAGAAGAGCCAGGGATTGGGAAGAACCAGGGATTGGGGATTGTGAAATTCGATATTCAGGGTGGAAATTCACCCTGGGAAGAGCCAGGGACTGAGGACTGATTTCCTTTTTTGCTCTGCTCAGAGCATTCAGCTGCTCCTGGCCTCAGTTTCCCCCCAGCCAGGTGAGATCACAGCATTCAGACGCTCCAGGTACTCTGAAATACCCTCATGGAACTCTAAAATTCACCATATTTGTTCTGCACTTCCAGGCCATGGAGCCCATTTGTATTTAGGTGATTAATTATTAATAGTTTTCTGTTATTAAAGGTAATAAAGGCCTTCAGGATGGGAGAAAATTCCCAGGTGGGAGATGATGCCTTTCAAAACAACTCCACAAACACAGAAACAAAGGCTTTAATTCCCCTTGAAAATGACATTGTGCACTGAAATGGCTGGAGCAGCCCCTTGGAAAGGCACCTGGTAATTAACAGGGTGTAAATTAATCAGCTTCACACAGGATTTAGGGACTCTCAGAGCTCAGAGCTGCCTTTTGTAGTGACAAAACCCAGGGGGACTTTGAAGTCCTGCCTGCTCCAGGGGGTGGCAATCCAAGATTTGGGAATATTATCATTCTAAAAGCACCCCCAAGCCAAAATCTGGATTTTTTTTGGGCACTGTCACACGCAGGAGGTGCCAACCTCGAGATAAGGAGGACAAAGGAGCTGCCTGAGAGCGCAGGGCAGAGGGGGAAATGTGGGATTTGGTTTCCTGGGAGAAGCTGCCAAGGGGTTTGAGCTGCCCGGTGACAAGGGCAGGACCTGGCTGGCTCCGCAGCGTGGCACAGCTGATGGGAAAAGGGATTTAGGGGAGAATTCGCCTCCAAATCAGGTGGGATCCGGGCAGATCAGAGCTTTGCTCCTTCCAGCAGCCAGCAAAGGATGTTGTGGTGGTGAAACCGGCTCGGTGTGACTGTATTTAAATCAGCAGAAATGTAAAATAAACGGGCTTTGATGTAAAGTGAGGCTAAATTTGTGTAAAAACATCTCAGGGGTGAATAAAGCTCCTCCAGCTCAGCAAGCAGTGATTCCTGAGGTTCCTACACATGGAATAAAAATAAAAATAAAAATAAAAATAAAAATAAAAATAAAAATAAAAATAAAAATAAAAATAAAAATAAAAATAAAAATTAAAATTAAAAATAAGTATAAACATAAACAAAATATTCCTATAAATATAAATATACCTATACATATAAATGTAAATATAGCTATACATATAAATATAAGTATAACATACCTAAAAATTAAAATTAAAATTTAAAAAAATATAAGTTTAAGCATAAACAAAATATTCCTATAAGTATAAATGTAAATATAGCTATACATATAAATATAAGTATAACGTACCTAAAAATAAAAATAAAAATAAAAATTAAAAAATATAAGTATAAACATAAGCAAAATATTCCTATAAATATACCTATAAATATAAATGTAAATATAGCTATAAATATAAGTATAATGTACCTAAAAGTAAAAATAAAAATTAAAATTATAATTAAATAAATTATAAGTATAAACATAAGCAAAATATTCCTATAAATATAAATATACCTATAAATATAAAAGTAAATATACCTATACATATAAATATAACGTACCTAAAAATAAAAATAAAAATAAAAAATATAAGTATAAACATAAACAAAATATTCCTATAAATATACCTATAAATATAAATGTAAATATACCTACACATATAAATATAAGTATAATGTAGCTAAAAATAAAAATAAAAATAAAAACAGGAATAAGGAAGTGCTCATTTGTAGAAGAAACACTCAAAGTGAGATTCCTGCAATTAATTAAAAAGGAGATCAGAGCTGCCTAAATATTGGGTGAGCGAAAATGAAACTGGTGGGAAAAAAATAAAAATTAACCTCCAAAGATAACAGAGACTCCACCCCTGCTGTCCCCGAGCTCCCCAGGATGTGGCACTGGGCAGGGTGGGGCTGTCAGCGTCTGAGCTGGGGACCTGTCCTGGAGAAACCCCAAAATTCACCGGGTTCATCTCCAGAACCCCAAAATTCACCGGGTGTTCATCTCCAGAACCCCAAAATTCCACAGGGTGTTCATCTCCAGAACCCCAAAATTCACCAAATGTTCATCTCCAGAACCCCAAATTCCACAGGGCGTTCATCTCCAGAACCCCAAATTCCACCAAATGTTCATCTCCAGAACCTCAAATTCCACAGGGTATCATCTCCAGATCCCCAAATTTCACCAAATGTTCATCTCCCAGCATCCCAAAACTTCACGGGATGTTTTCCTCCCAAAACCCCAAATTTCACCAGGTGTTCATCTCCCAAAACCCCAAACTTCACAGGATATTCATATCCCAGAACCCCAAACTTCACGGGATATTCGTCTCCCAGAACCCCAAATTTCACTGGATATTCGTCTCCCAAAACTTCACAGGGTGTTCATATCCCAGAACCCCAAAACTTCACTGGATATTTGTCTCCCAAAACCCCAAACTTCTCCAGATGTTTGCCTCCCAAAACCCCAAATTTCACTGGGTGTTCATCTCCAAACCCTAAATTTCACTGGGTGTTGATCTCCAGAACCCCAAACTTCAGAGAGAGTTCATCTCCCAAAGTCCTGAATTTCACAGGGTGTTTGTCTCCCAAAACCCCAAATTTCACCAAATGTTCATCTCCCAGAACCCCCAACTTTGCCAAACGTTCATCTCCAAAACCCCAAAACTTCACTGGATTATTATCCCAGGATAAAAAAAAATTATTCTTCCAGAATAAAAAAATCATTATGAAATCCCAGGAAATTCCATTTGTGCTGCTCCTCTGAAGAGCCCTGAGCTCCCAACATCAAATAAAAAATATTAAATATATATATATATATATATATATATACATATATATATGTCCTAAAAAACAACATAAAAAATAACCTGCAACTCCAAATTCTTCTTTTTATATTTTAAAATTATTTAAATATATAAAATAGTTAAAATATTCAAAAAACCCCAAACCCATGGAATCTCCCTCAGCAGTGAGATCAGGGCAGGAAGGATGGACAAGGCAGGGGCGTGGAAAAAATATTAAAAAAAAAGCTGAATTTTAGATATAAAACATCAGAGCAATGGTGTTTTTTTTTTCAATGTTTGCATAATTGGTGACCACAGATAATCCCCTGAAATGACCTAAATTTAACCCATCCGGGGGCTTTCCAAGCCCAGGTTGTTTTCTGAAATTCTGGTTTCACCTTTGCTTTTTTCTTCTTTTTTTTTTTATTTTTTATTTTATTATTCTTTCTTTCTTTTCTTTCTTTCTTTCTTTCTCTCTCTCTCTCTGCTGGTGAATTCTGGTTCTAAAATGCTGATTTTGGGAGCAAAAATGAGATTTCACCTTGGGGCTGCCTCGCTCTGGTTCCAAGCCTGAGTCATGGAAAATGAGATTTCATTGGAGATTTCCTGGGGAAAAGGGAACTGAGGCACCAAACAGCTGGGAAAAATACAAAGGAAGGCAAAAAATGCTCTGAAGAATCAGGGAAAATGAAACGTGGGATCAGCAGGAATTTCTTCATGGAATCAGGAGGGATTTTCCTATGGGAAATTTCCTCATGGAAGGAATTTCCGCGGGGAATTTCCTCATGGAATCAAGAGAAAATTCCCTGTGGGATCAGGAATTTCCTTTGGAATCAGGAGGAATTTCCTCATGGAATCAGGAACTTGCTACAGGACCAGGAGGAATTTCCTATGGGATCAGCAGGAATTTCTCCATAGAATCAGGAGAAATTTCCCCACTGAATCAGGAGGAATTTTCCTATGGGGTCAGGAGGAGTTTTCTATAGGATCAGAAGGAATTTCCCCTTGGAATCAGCAGGATTTTCCTCATGGAATCAGGAATTTCTTCATGGAATCAGGAGGAATTGCCTACAGGATCAGGAGGAATTTCCTCATGGAATCAGCAGGAATTTCTTCAAAGAATCAGGAGGAATTTCCTTATAGGATCAGAAGGATTTTCCCCATGGAATCAGGAGGAATTTTCCTACAGGATCAGGACACATTTCCCTATGGAATCAGGAGAATTTTCCTATAGGATCAGGAGGATTTCCCCATGGAATCAGGAGGAATTTCCTCATGGAATCAGCAGGAATTTCTTCACAGAATCAGCAGGAATTTCCCTGTGGAATCAGGAGAAATTTCCTTATAGAATCAGGAGGAATTTCCCCATGGGATCAGCGGGAATTTCCTCATGGAATCAGGAGAAATTTCCTTATAGAATCAGGAGGAATTTCCCCATGGGATCAGCAGGAATTTCCTCATGGAATCAGGAATTTGCTATGGGATAAGGAGGAATTTTCCTCTGAAATCATCAGGAAATTCTTCATAGAATCAGGAGGAATTTCCCCATGGGATCAGGAGGAATTTTCCTACAGGATCAGGAGGAATTTCCCCATGAAATCAGGAGGAATTTTCCTACAAGATCAGGAGGAATTTCCTCATGAAATCAGGAGGAATTTGCCTACAGGATCAGGAGGAATTTCCAGTCCTCATTCCCAGAGATATCCGAGGAATTCCTGGATGTGACAGAGCTGGTGACAAACTGGGGATCATTCCCAGGCTGGCCTGGGAGATCCTGGAGGGATTTTCCAGCCCCAGCAATTCCAGGAACGGAGAAATGACCCCAGGCTCCTCCAGCCCCACATCCCTTGGAAAACTCCCACTTTTCATCACCAACATCCCAAAAAATCCCAATTTTATCACTCAGCCAAGACCAACCTCACCCTGGAAGCCTCTGAGGGGTTTTTTTTGTCATTTTCACTCCCAAGGAATTTCCTTTTTTAACCTTACCCAAGCCAGGAAGCCGCCTATCTACAGCCAGCAGTGACCAAAATTTGGTTTTCCTGGAATTTTCCCCCCATTTCCCTCCCCACACCCACACATTTTCGGCTTTTTAGGATCCTGCACTTGAATTTTTTTTTGCATTTCCAGCCTGCCCCTGTGGCTTGCAGAGGCTCCACTTCTGCCCAGTCATCATCTGGAGGGAACAGCAGCTTGTGCAATGTTCCCTTCCCCCTTTTTTTGGGGCCACCACCACCCCACAAACACCAGAACGGGAGCAAACCCTGCAAGTTTGGGACAAAAAAAATTAAAAAAAAACACCCTGAAACTTTCAATTTCCAAAGAGCCCCAAAACCAGAAGGCCCAAAAGGAACCACTGTGGTTTCCCCTTTGCTGGAGTCAAAAGTTTTGTTATTTTTATTATTTAAGTTTTGTTATTTCTGTTATTTTTTGTTATTTCTGTTACTTTTTGTTGTTTTTTTTAAGTTTTGGGTTTTTTGTTATTTTGCTTTTTTTATTTTTCTTCAAAATGTGGGATCTGGGGCCCTGGATTAAAACCCTGGAGTGATCCACAGGATTCCTCCCATGGATTCCTCAAATATTCCCTCAAATTCCAGCCCACTCCACTGGAATATTTCTTTGTGAGGTGAGAGAAAATTGGGGGGAAAAGGGAGATTTTTGGGAGTTTTGATGTGACCCCAAAAAAATTCCTTTTTTGTCACTGATGGAATTCTCTGCCCTTTTCTTTCCCTTCACTTCTGGGGCTTCTCAGCACAGCAAATCCACGCTGATGACATCAGTAAAAATTTACCATCTATGCCATAAATTGCAATAATTAAATGCCATAAATTGCAATAATTAAATGGAATAAATGCCAATAATTGAATGGCATAAATGAAGCCAGGGTGTTGCGGATGTGACCTCAGTGTTTGCATTTTGAGCCCCTAAACTTCTGCTCACAAAGATGATTTTTATTTCTAACAACTCCCCAAAAAAATTTCCTGAGCTGACAGAACAAAGCCTTTGGCCTTGTCTTAATTGCATTTATTAATTTGGGGTGTTTGTTTGTCACTGAAAGATTCTTTAGATGACAAAGCACCAAATTTGCTTTTTTTGGTGCATTTTTTAGCACCAAATGTGTCCAAAAGGCACAGGTGGAAGTGGCTGAAGTGTCACTTGTGTGACATTTTTGTTCCTTAGCCTAAAAATGAGTTTATTTCCAGAGGAATATCCCAGCAGGATCAGCCAGGGGTGTCCACTTTGGGATCCTGGCTTTGCTCTGGGATTTCTGCAGCTCCCAGAAATTTTTGCTCCATTCCTGAGTTTTGTGTGGACAATATTTTATTTTCTTTTGTTTTAAATATTTTTATTTTATTAAATATTTTTGTTTTATTAAATGGTTTCTTTTATATATTTTTATCATCTATATTTTTATTTAATAATAATTTTATTATCATTTATATTTTAATAGTTATAGATTCTAATATATATTTTATTTATAATTTTTATTTTTATATCTTTTATTTTATATATTTTTATATATTTTATATATAAGAAATATTTATATTAAAATTTTAATTTTATATAATTATATATATAAAATATAAAAAACTTATATAGCTATAAATATATGAATTTAAAATATAAGATATTAAATTTATATGTAAAATACACATTTTATATGCCGATTTCTGACGCTTTCCCGCTTTCTGACGCTTATCTGGGCAGCTCCCCCCGCGGTTATCTCCCGTGGAGCCGCACCAGGGTGAATTTTGGAAGCCAACAGGCTGCAAACGTGCACGGCTGATTATTTCCACAGCCTTGAAAAAAATGTGCTAAAAAAAGGAGAAAAAAAGAGGAAAAAAATGGGGGGAAAAGATAAAAAAAAGGAAAAAAAAAAAGAAAAAAAAGGAAAAAAAAGAGAAAAAAGTTATAGGAGAAAAAATTCAAGTGTCAGGGGTTGCCAGACGCCTCGCAGCGGCGGAGATGAAGGGGACGTGGCGGAAGCGCGCGGGGGGTGGCGCAGTGTCCCCCTGTCTGTCCCCGTGTCTGTCCCCGTGTGCCCCCCCCAAGATGGCAGCAGCGCCCCACGTGCGCCCGTCCCGCCAGAGCATCCCTGGCCCCGCCCCCTCCGCGGCGCTCAGCGCTGTGATTGGTGAATACCGCTTATAGCCACGCCCCAACACGGCGGGCGCGGGATGCCTCTCGGTGATTGGCTGCAGCGCGGCGGTGCCGCTCGGTGATTGGCTACAGCGCGGCGCGGGCACGCCCCCCCCCGGCGCGCGGCGGCGCTGAGGCCCGGGGCCGGGGCGGGAGCTGCGCCAGTTCCCGGCGTCCCGCGGCGGAGCCGGCGGTGCCCGCGGTGCCTCCTCCTTGTGTCCCCTCCGTGTCCCCGCAGCGTCCCCACGGCCCCTGCCCGCCCCCCATGGAGCTGCTGTGCGTGGAATCCGCGGCCCGCGCCCCCCGCGCCGGGCGGGACCCGCATCTGCTGGGGGACCGGCGGGTGCTGCAGAACCTGCTGAGCCTGGAGGAGCGCTACAGCCCCCGCGTGTCCTACTTCCAGTGCGTGCAGAGAGACATCCAGCCCTACATGCGGAAGATGTTGGCCTTCTGGATGCTGGAGGTACCGGAATGCTGCGGGGTTTGCACCGAAAACCCGGGGGACAAGCGGGGGACGAGTCAGCGCTGATGGGTGTCGGGCACAGCGGTGATGCCGGTGGGGATGGAGGGTGAAATTCGCTCTCCTGTGCTAAAATTGGGATTTTCCCCAAAATCAGGCCCCCCAAAAGCTCCGGGCAGGGCTCAGCTCAGCCCCCGGGGGGAAATAATAACGCTGCAATCGAGTTCCCTAAATTAAAAATGAATCAGCGGGTGGAGTTCGGGGCAGGGGGATCTCCTGGTGCTGTCCCAATAAATGACAATTCCGCACGGATCGGTCCTGCCTGTCCCAGCCGGTGCTGCGGGGAGCGCTTCCAAAGAAATGAAGAATATTTCCATTTTAAACGGGTTTTTTTCCCCCCTGCTGTCATTGTTCCCGCAATCCCCTTTTGGAGAAGGGTCTGTAGCTAAACCCCGCTTTGGGAGCGGCTCCTGTGCAGCCCGAAAAGCAGCGAGGTGGCACCGGAGGATGTCACGACCTGCGTGTCATTGTCCCCAGCGCTGCTGGCAGCAGGGGCAGGGTGGCGTCCGCTGCAGAAGGAGCAGGAACCGCAGTAGATTTTGATGGTTGTGTCGAAAGAAGGAAGTTCAGTGTGACAAGTGCTGCGGTGCTGGGGGCAGATAAGAGCGGAGGAGCTGAAATTTGGAGCTGCTGGACTCCGCTGGTGGCTGAGGGAGGGGACTTTGGGGACTGGTTTGGGTGCTGCCATTGATTCTCCTCGTGTCCCTGGAGAGCTCCAAGGTGCCAGCCCTGGATCCTTTTCTCCACCACCCAGCTGGAGCTGCTGCTTTGCTCCTGAGCTTCCCAGGGCAGGGACGGCAGCTGGCAGGGGCATCCCCAGCAGGGCACAGCAGAAATGGGGCAAATTCTGATTTATCCACGTGCTCCAGGTGGAATTGGCAGCCCTGGATCCTTCTCTCCTCCACCCACCTGGATCAGCTGCTGTCCCATCCAGAGCTGTCCAGGGCAGGGGTGGCAGCTGGCAGGGGCATCCCCAGCAGGGCACAGCAAAAATTGGGCAAATTCTGATTTATCCACGTGCTCCAGGTGGAATTGGCAGCCCTGGATCCTTCTCTCCACCCTCCAGAGCTGCCCAGGGCAGGGGTGGCAGGTGGCAGGAGCCATTCCCAGCAGGGCACAGCAGAAACGGGGCCAAATGGCACAAATTCAGGTTTCTCCACGTGCTCTTTGGAGCTGCAGCTGCTCCCCACAGGAAGGTGAAGCCTCAGGGTGACACCACGGGGGCGATGCCTGCAGCTCCTTGTGGCAAGTGTGAAACAGCAGCTCCGGAGCTGTGCTGAGCTCTCTCCTCTCACCAAAACTTCATTTTTTTTTCTCTCTGTGCTGTGTCTCTGGCAGGTGTGTGAGGAGCAGAAGTGTGAGGAGGAGGTGTTCCCCCTGGCCATGAACTACGTGGATCGGTTCCTGGCCTCGGTGGCCGTGCAGAAGAACCACCTGCAGCTGCTGGGGGCTGTGTGCATGCTGCTGGCCTCCAAGCTGAGGGAAACCATGCCCCTGACCGTGGAGAAGCTCTGCATCTACACAGACAACTCCATCACCCCCCAGGAGCTGCTGGTAACCCCTGGGCCCCCTCCCAGTGCCCAGCTCCTACCTGGCATCCTCTGATCCCATCCCTCTGCATTCCCCTCCTCCTTGGTGAAGGATTTTCCATCCTCCCCATGCTGGGCAGCAGAATTGTCCCCTCCTGGTTGTGGAGGAAGTTTCCTGTGCCACCACTGAGCTGTCACTCTGGGCTGTCCACTCCAGTGGCATCTCCTGTTCCTGCTCTCCTGATCCCTCTGCATTTCCTCCCTCCCTGGTGGAGGTTTTTCCATCCTCCCCATGCTGGGCAGCAGAATTGTCCCCTCCTGGTTGTGGATGGAAATTTCCTGTGCCACCACTGAGCTGTCACTCTGGGCTGTCACTCTGGGCTGTCCACTCCAGTGACATCTCCAAGACTCACAGCTCTGGTTGGCATCTCCTGTTCCTGCTCTCCTGATCCCTCTGCATTTCCTTCCTCTCTGGTGGAGGTTTTTCCATCTTCCCCATGATGGGCAGCAGAATTGTCCCCTCCTGGCTGTGCAGGAAGTTTCCTGTCCCAGCTCTGGGCTGTCACTCTGGGCTGTCACTCTGAGTTGTCACTCCAAGACTCACAGCTCTAGGAACATCCCAGTGCCCCCTCCCAGTGCCCAGCTCCTGCCTGGCATCCCCTGATTCCATCCCTCTGCATTCCCCTCCTCCCTGGTGAAGGATTTTCCATCCTCCCCATGGTGGGCAGCAGAATTGTCCCCTCCTGGTTGTGGAGGAAGTTTCCTGTGCCACCACTGAGCTGTCACTCTGGGTTGTCACTCTGAGCTGTCACTCTGGGTTGTCACTCCAAGACTCACAGCTCTGGGAACATCCCAGTGCCCCCTTCCAGTGCCCAGCTCCTGCCTGGCATCCCCTGATTCCATCCCTCTGCATTCCCCTCCTCCTTGGTGAAGGATTTTCCATCCTTCCTGTGCTGGGGAGCAGAATTGTCCCCTCCTGGCTGTGGAGGAAGTTTCCTGTCCCAGCTCTGGGCTCTCACTTCTGTGACATCTCCAAGTTCAGGGTCAGGCAGCTCTGCCTTCCCCCAGCTGCAGAAACTGGGGGAATGTGGGATTTGGGGGAATGTGGGAACCTGGGGGAATGTGGGTGATTTCACTTCCACAGCAGCAGGAAAACTCAGATTTTAGGTGCAGAGTGAAGCAGCGAAATGGCTGTGAGGGCTCTGTGAGCTCAGTGGGTGCTCGGGGCTGGTGGGGATGGGTGGAATTCCTGCTCTGCCCCCTGCATTTCTCATCCTGCATCCACAAAGTTCCATTCTGAGGCTCTGAAAGGCCAAAAGTTTCTGGTGGTGTCTGATGAAAACTCCTGAGATCCAAACCTTTGAGCTCAGCCTCAGCCACGAGGGAGGAAATGGGAGGAAAACCCTTTGTTTGGGGGCTCAGGAGGGAGCAGCGACCTCCCCTTGGGGACACAGCATCCCCGGGCACCCCGAGGGCTTTTTGGGGTTCCTCATCACCCCCATGAGCAGCTCTGGTGGTTTTGGGGTGGGATCTGAGCCCCAGAACTCTCAGGTGTGACCCCAGGGCCCTGCTGGGAACTGCAGAGCTCTGAGCTCAACCTGGTTTTTCCCAAGGCTGGGGAAAATCCATTAGTGGGTGGTGATTGCCTTAATTAACCCTCATAATTAGCTGGTGAGGGATGGGGATGGCCACAGGGTGTCCCATCCCCGAGGGACACCGCAGCCACTCCTGGTCACCCCTGCAGGTTTAAATCTGATTTTTGGTGAGGATTTTGCTGCTCCCAGCTCAGCCTGGAGCAGGTGAGGAGCAGGCAGAGCATCCCTGGAGGTTCCCCCTCATTCCCAGGCTCCAGGGCCTCATTCCTGCTGGGAATTCTCCTTCCACACAGGAAGGAGATGTAAAATAAATGAGTTTATTTCCTTAACCTTTTCTGGAGTTCATCCTGCTCCAGTAAAGAGAGAATATCCAGAAATCTGAAGGATTCACCCTGGCTGAGGGAGTTAAATCTGAATTGTCCATGGAGAGTCCCCTTCCCTGAATTTCCATGGATTTCAACCCTTTTTGGAGCTCATCCTGCTCCAATAAAGAGAGAATATCCAGAAATCTGAAGGATTCACCCTGGCTGAGGGAGTTAAATCTGAATTGTCCATGGAGAGTCCCCTTCCCTGAATTTCCATGGATTTCAACCCTTTTTGGGGCTCATCCTGCTCCAGTGTAGAGAAAAACCCCAGGGATCTTTGAAGGATTCACCCTGGCTGTGGGATTTAAACCCAGGTTATTGGATTTCCATGGATTTTAACCTTTTTTGGAGCTCATCCTGTTCCAATAAAGAGAGAATATCCAGAAATCTGAAGAATTCACCCTGACTGAGGGAGTAAAATCTGAATTTCCACACTGCAGAGCTGCTCCTCCCCCAATAAAGAGGGAATGGAGGGAATACCCAGGGGTCTGTGAAGGATTCACCCTGGCTGTGGGATTTAAACCTGATTTAAACCCAGGTTACTGGATTTCCATGGATTTTAACCTTTTTTGGAGCTCCTCCTGCTCCAGTGTAGAGAAAAACCCCAGGGATCTGTGAAGGATTCACCCTGGCTGAGGGACCTGAGGGAGTTAAATCCAATTTACTGGATTTCCATGGATTTAAACCCTTTTTGGAGCTCATCCTGCTCCAATAAAGAGGGAATGGAGGGAGATCCAGGGATCTGAAGGATTCACCCTGGCTGAGGGAGTTAAATCTGAATTGTCCATGGAGAGTCCCCTTCCCTGGATTTCCATGGATTTTAACCCTTTTTGCAGCCATCCTGCCCAGGGAAGAGGAGAATGGAGGGAACACCCAGGGATCTGTGAAGGATTCGCCCTGGCCGAGGGACCTGAGGGAGTTAAATCTGAATTTCCACACCCCAGAGCTGCTCCTTCCCCCTCTGTGCTCATCCCCTGCTCTTTCCCAACGCCCTGGAAGAAGAGGAGGGGAGAGCAGGGCCAGGGGAGCTTCTTCAGCAGCCTGGGGACAATGGGACATCCTGGTGGCCCGGGGCCATCCCAGCAGGAAGCTGGCTCACATTCCCGGGGCTCTGCTTCCTCCTCCTCCTCCTCCTCCTCCTCCTCCTCCTCCTCCTCCTCGGGCAGGGGTGCTTGGCAGCAGCTCAGCCCTTCAGAAAGGACACAGAACCTCTCTGGAGTTATTCTGGGGGAGAAGGAAATGATGCAAGGAGGGATTTGTCCATTTGGAGGAAGTTGGGTTTCCGGCCAGGCCCTTCTCTAACCCACCTTGGGGTTGGTTTTTTTTTTAAATTTAATTATTTAAATTAATTTTTTTTCAATTTTAATTTTAAATTTTAATATATTTTTAAATTTAATTATTTAAATTAAATTTTTAAATTTAATTCTTTATTTTCTTTATTTTATTTTATGTTATTTTATATTATTTTATTTTGTTATTTTATTTCATTTTATTTCATTCCATTTTATTTTGTTATTTTATGTTATTTTATTTCATTTTATTTTATTTCATTCCATTTTATTTTATGCTATTTTATTTTATTTTATTTTATTTTGTTATTTTATTTCATTTTATTTCATTTTGTTTCATTTTATTTTATGTTATTTTATTATTTTATTTTATTTCATTTTGTTCCATTTTATTTTATGTTATTTTATTATTTTATTTTATTTTATTTTATTATTTTATTTTATTTTATTTTATTTTATATTTCATTTAATTTCATTTTTTAAAGACTTTTCTGGCCTGGCTGAGAGGGGGTTCAGCTGCTCAGAGCTTGGGGACAACAGCTGGAAATCACCTGGGAAATCCTCAGCCTCACTTTGCCCAGGACCAGGAATTCCCTGAAAGAAAACCCAGGAACCACCAGCCTGGAGAGTGACAAAGTGGGCCCAGGGTGGCCTTTGGGGCAGGAATGGGTCCTGAGGGTGACAAATGGTGCCCAGGGTGGGTTTTGGGACAGGTTGAGCAATTCTGCCCCTTTGAGCAACTCAGGGTGGGTTTGTTGTGCAAGGGGAAGGAGGGAAGGGAGGCAACAACCAGAACAAAAAAAAGGGGAAAGTGAAGATCTGAGCTTGGGAAAGAATTGTCACTTCCTCCAAGCTGGAGCTCTTGGGCAGCGCTGAATCCTGAATTTTGGGGGGAAAAGGGAGATTTGTGCTGGGCTGAGGGAGCAGAAATGAACCTGAGGCAGCTCTGGAGCCTCAGCTCCAGCTCCTGGGGGGGATCCCCTGTCCCAGCAGGGACACAGCCCAGGGCTGGAATTGTGGGACAGCCTGGGGACAGTCCCTGTGCCCTTCCCTGGTCTCAGAGCCTCCAGGGCTGGAACTGTGCCCTGGGGACAGCTGGGGACAGCTGGGGACAGCTCCTGTGCCCTTCCCTGTCCTGCCCTGACCCTGGGGCCTCCAGGGCTGGAATTGTGGGACAGCTGGGGACAGCCTGGGGACAGCTCCTGTGCCCCAGTGACAGCCCCTGTGCCCTTCCCTGTCCTGCCCTGGCTCTGGAGCCCCCTGGGCTGGAATTGTGCCCCAGTGACAGCCCCTGTGCCCTTCCATGTCCTGACCTGGCCCTGGGGCTTCCAGGGCTGGAATTGTGCCCTGGGGACAGCCTGGGGACAGCCTGGGGACAGCTCCTGTGCCTTTCCCTGTCCTGCCCTGACCCTGGGGCCTCCAGGGCTGGAATTGTGCCCCAGTGACAGCCCCTGTGCCCTTCCCTGTGCCCTTCCCTGGTCTTGGAGCCTCCAGGGCTGGAATTGTGCCCTGGGGACAGCCTGGGGACAGCCCCTGTGCCCCAGTGACAGCCCCTGTGCCCTTCCCTGTGCCCTTCCCTGGTCTTGGAGCCTCCAGGGCTGGAATTGTGCCCTGGGGACAGCTGGGGACAGCCCCTGTGCCCCAGTGACAGCCCCTGTGCCCTTCCCTGTCCTGCCCTGGCCCTGGGGCCTCCTGGGCTGGAATTGTGCCCCAGTGACAGCCCCTGTGCTCTTCCCTGTCCTGCCCTGGCCCTGGAGCCTCCCGAGCCCCCCCTAACGTGCTCTCCTTGCTCTCCCCACAGCACTGGGAGCTGCTGGTGCTGGAGAAGCTCAAGTGGGACCTGGTGTCGGTGATTGCCAACGATTTCCTGCCCCACATCCTGCAGCGGCTGCCGCTGCCTGCGGACAAGGTGGAGCTGGTGAAGAAACACGCGCAGACCTTCATCGCCCTCTGTGCCACAGGTGGGTGCAGGCCCTGAGACTCTGACTGCGTGCTCTTGCAGGGCTGATTTATTATTTTATTATAATATAATATAATGTAATATAATGTAATGTAATATAATGTAATGTAATATAATATAATATAATATAATATAATATAATATAATAATGTGTTGTAATAGAATGTAATGTATTGTAATATAATATAATATAATATAATATAATATAATATAATAATGTATTGTAATATAATGTAATGTAATATGATATAATAATCTTTCATATATTTTATATTATGTTTTATATTATATGATATATTATACATTATATTATACATTATATTACATTATATATTATGTTATATTATTATATTACATTACATTATACTATATTATATTACATTATATTACGTTACATTATTCATATATTATGCCATATTATATCATATCATACTATATCATATTATACTATATTATGTTATACAATATTATACTATATTGTACTTATTACTATATTATACTACACTATATTACATTATGCTATACTAAAACTACACTAAAGAATAGAGAAAGGAAGGAATGATAATAAAATCTTGTGACTGCTCAGAGTCCCGACACAGCCAGGCTGTGATTGGCCATTAATTAAAAACAACCACACGAGACCAATCAAAGATGCACCTGCCACATCCCACAGCATTGTTCACATTTCCTTTCCAATCATTGTTCACAGCAGAAAAACCCTGGCAAACAGATTTTTTCAGAAAATACCTCTGTGACAATTCCCCTCCACCCCACCCTGCACAGACCCCTCTGTGGGGCCCTGCAGGGCAAACCCCGAGCCCAAACCCCATCTGGACCCTCCCTAACATCTCCTGTCGCCCGTGCTGGCTGCAGACTGCACCTTTGTGATGTACCCGCCGTCCATGATCGCCACCGGCAGCATCGGCGCCGCCGCCCACGGCCTGGGGCTGCCCGGCAGCGGAGAGGCCCTCACCGAGCTGCTGGCCAGGACCACGGGCACCGAGCTGGTGAGTGAGGGAGTGAGTGAGTGAGTGAGTGAGTGAGTGACTGAGTGAGTGACTGAGTGAGTGAGTGACTGAGGGGCAGTGGGGCTGGCACTGAGCTGTGAGTGCCACTGGGGCTGGCACCAAGCTGCTGGCCAGGACCACGGGCACTGAGCTGGTGAGTGACTGAGGGAGTGAGTGAGTGAGTGAGGGGCACTGGGGCTGGCACAGCTGTGAGTGCCACTGGGGCTGGCACTGGGGCTGGCACCAAGCTGTGAGTGCCACTGAGCTGCTGGCCAGGACCACGGGCACCAAGCTGGTGAGTGACTGAGTGAGGGAGTGAGTGAGTGGCACTGGGGCTGGCACTGAGCTGTGAGTGGGCACTGGGGCTGGCACCGAGCTGAGGAGTGGGTAGTGGGGCTGGCACAGCTGTGAGTGGGTACTGGGGCTGGCACTGGAGCTGTCAGAGCTGTGAGTGGGCACTGGGGCTGGCACTGAGCTGCTGAGTGGCACTGGGGCTGGCAGAGCTGTGAGTGGGCACTGGGGCTGGTGCCAAGCTGGTGACTAGGATCTAGGGCTGGTGAGTGAGTGGGCACTGGGGCTGGCACTGAGCTGTGAGTGGGCACTGGGGCTGGCACTGAGGTATGAGTGAGCACTGGGCCTGGCACTGGGGCTGGCACTGAGCTGTGAGTGGGCACTGGGGCTGGCACTGAGGTATGAGTGAGCACTGGGCCTGGCACTGGGCCTGGCACTGGGGCTGGCACTGGGCTGTGAGTGGGCACTGGGCCTGGCACTGGGGCTGGCACTGAGCTGTGAGTGGGCACTGGGGCTGGCACGGCTGTGGGAGCCGTGCTGCCACTCAGAGGAGGGGTTCTCCATCAGGGTGGGACATGGGGAGGGTGTTGGCTCTGTGCCTCTGGAGAAGTTCCAGACCCACCTGGATGTGGCACCTGTGGCACCTCTGTCACCTGGTCCTGGTGAACGTGGTGAGGGAGAGACTGGGATGGACTGGCCATGGAGATGGACTGGCCATGGAGGTGGACTGGCCATGGTGATGGTCAATGGTGATGGTCAGCCCAGGATGGACTGGCCATGGAGATGGACTGGCCATGGTGATGGACTGGCCATGGTGGTGGTCAGCCCAGGATGGACTGGCCATGGAGGTGGACTGGCCATGGTGATGGTCAATGGTGATGGTCAGCCCAGGATGGACTGGCCATGGTGGTGGAGTGGCCATGGTGGTGGAGTGGCCATGGAGATGGTCAGCCCAGGATGCATGGATGCCCTTCCAGCCCCAGCTGCTCTGGGATTCTGTGGAATTTTGCTGTTCAGCCAGTGCTGCCCCGGTTTGAGGAGAACCAAGGGCTGTGGGATGATCCCAAGCACAGCCTGGGCAGGGCAGGGTGGGCTCAGAGCCTTTGAAATGGCACACAAAGGGCAGGATCTGTTCCCTGCCCGGGCAGGTGTTGGCAGGATCGGGTTCTCGGGCTGGGATGGGGACAGGGACACGCCAGGCTCAGCATCTGCTCCCCTCAGTGTCTGGTTGCAGCTGGGGGGGAAAGGAGGGGCTGGGACATGAAACCTTCCAGCTTTGGGGGGGTTCTCCAGCCCCTCAGTGCCCTTGGAGGGGGCACAGGGATCCTGTGGGGCTCCAATCTGAGCTTTCCCTCTCCCCTTTGATCTCCTCCCCTGCCCAGGTCAGTTACAGTCCCCTGCCAGGACCTGGGGTGGCTTTGTCCAGGGGGAGGCTCCTGCTCTGTTTGTGCAGATGGAATTTTTTTGTTCTCTGGGGCCTTTTTAAAGAGAGAATCAGTGCAGCCACCTGCTCCCAACCTGCTCCGGGAGGTCAGGGCTCTGCAGGGAACAGGTGGGAAGCAGGGAGGGCTCTGTGGAGGGAGAGGAGCTGAAATGGAACCCAGCACCCTCCTGTCCCCTCCTGTCCCTCCCCAGCATCTGCTGTGCCCCCTGCCCAGGTGTGCGGTGCCTCACAAACAGCTCCAGCCCGGGCAGGGCCGGGGCAGCTCCTCCTGGGATGTCAACACAGAATTTTGGGTTCCTGGGAGAGCACCTGGGCTCAGCCTCCCCCACTGGTGCTGCTGCTTCTCCCTGAGCCTGCCCAGGTGCCCATGAGGATGCCCAGGTGCCCATGAGGATGCCCAGCCCCTGCCCAGATGCCCATGGAGATGCCCAGCCCCTGCCCAGGTGCCCCAGGGATGCTCAGCCCCTGCCCAGATGCCCATGGAGATGCCCAGCCCCTGCCCAGGTGCCCATGAGGATGCCCAGCCCATGCCCAGGGGATGCCCAGCCCCTGCCCAGGTGCCCATGGAGATGCTCAGCCCCTGCCCGGGGGATGCTCAGCCCCTGCCCAGGTGCCCATGAGGATGCCCAGCCCCTGCCCAGGTGCCCCAGGGATGCCCAGCCCCTGCCCAGGTGCCCCAGGGATGCCCAGCCCATGCCCAGGGGATGCCCAGCCCCTGCCCAGGTGCCCCTGGCACTGAGGGCCGGGCAGGGCTGGGCAGGAGGAGGCTGCACTGACGGGAAGCGGGGAAGGGGAGCCGGGGAAGGGGAGCCGGGCAAGGGGAGCTGGGCGTTGCTATTTTCGCTCGCCACATCCTCTGTCGGTTTCTAAGAACTGCCGGCGGATTCCTGGTAAGAGATTTCAGGGTGTGACAATGTCCCTGAGGTGCAAACTGTCACCGGGCTGGGCTGTGCCCCCAGGGTGTCCGAGTGGGAGTTTCCTCCTGCTTTACAGCTCGTGGGGGAAAAACCAGAGCAGGGTTTGCGTTTCTGGCAAGGTTCCTGTGCGTGTCCCCCAGCTCTGGGTCCCCTGGGGGTGTCACAGAGGGGACAGGAGGGTGGAAACCTCGTGAGAAGCTCGGTGGCCTCAGCGTGGTTCTCCCAGCGTGGATGGGAGGTGCTGTAGGGTGGGTTTGGGGTCAGGGAGGGTCCTGCTGCCCCAGGGGCACCCAGCAGAATTCCTGTGGGCTGGAGGGGGACCCATGTCCCAAGGACAGCCACGTCTGTGGCATCTGGGACATTTGTCCTGCTCTGGTCACACAGCTGGAGCCATACCCTGGCTCCAGGACTTTGGGAAGCTCTGCTGGACACAACATTCCTGCAGAACAGGGGGGTCAGCAGGGAGGACAACCAGTGTGGGGCTTTCCCTGGGGAGGGACAAAGATGGAGAAAATCTCCTGGTCATACTCTGGGGGGTCAGAGGTGCAGCTGAGCTGTTCCTAAAGGAGGAGGAGGAGGAGCAGAGGTCTGATGGCTGCCGTTGTGTTTCCCTGTTCCAGGACTGCCTGAAGGCCTGTCAGGAGCAGATTGAGGCTGCCTTAGCCGAGAGCCTGAAGCAGGCATCCCAGTCCCAGCAGGAGTTCAGCTCCAAGGCGGTGCCGTACGCGGGCAGCCAGCCCACCAGCACCCCCACGGACGTCACCGACGTCAACCTGTGACCAAGAGCCCTTGGCCAGAGCTCCAGCCCCTCCGTGGACACCCCCAGCTCGCTGCATCCCCCCTGCCCACCCAGCTCCTCCCAGGCTGGGCACCTGGAGCTGCTGCAGGTGGTGCCAGGGCACGGGGAGCAGGAGCCTGGATGAAGTTGGAATCGTTTCTGTGTTGGTGTCCCCTGGCTCTCCGGGCTGCTCGTGGCCGCTTCCAGCCCCGTGAGGGACAAAAATCACAGAGCCAAATCCTCGTCACCCCCAGCTCCCGTGGGGCTCGTGGAGCAGCTGCTTGGTGGCCCCTTTGGTCCTGATTGCTTCGTGCCACGTTCCCACAGCTCCAGGGGAAGTCGTGCAGCTGCTTCTGCTTGGAGAGGAGCCGTGGGGCCTTGTTTGGTTTTTGCTGTTGGATGTGGGAATTTTGGGGACGCGCTCCCCGTCCGTGCCTTGGGAGGAGTTCAGGGTCCCCTCAGCTGCTTAATTTATTGTTCACTGCTGGGAAAGGGGAGGGAGGAGAGCTGGAATCCCTCAGGTGGGGCCTGGAGGCTGCTCTCCCCTCCTTCCCAAAAAAGTGCCTTCCCCCTTTGCCCCTTCCCTGGCTCCCTGGGCAGTGGCAGACTCTCCTCAGAGTGGGCCCTTTGGTAGCTTAGGCATCAGACTAGGATTTAAGGAAAAACCTTTAAATGTGCTGCTATAGTCTGGGATGCATCTCCACTCTTCCAAGGCAGGGATTTCAGATCGTGCTCAGGAGGGAGCCGTGTTCAAATCCACGCGGATCTGAGCTGCCTCCTGAGAGGGTGGAAAACTTTGCTGCGCACTTGAGTTGGAAAAAAAGCAATTATTGCATTTTTGTATTGTTGTTGTTGATCCTTGTTAGGTTTTTTATAAAAATTGTTGTAAAACAGAAAAAAAAAAAAGCCAAAAAAAAAGAAAAAAAAAATAATGCTGCTTTTCTATAAGAAATCCAGAGTGGAATTAACCAGGAGAAACCAGAGACTCCACAGGGATGGGAGGCAGAATCTGCTGCTCCCTGGGGACATCTGGACACGTGGCTGTTGTCCTCCCGTGGGGGATGTGGAAAAGGAGGTCGAAATCTTCCTTTTGGATGGCACCAACCCCACAAAAATCCGGCGGAAAAAGGTGGGGCTGCTGCTCCTCCCTGAGCCTGCCTGGTCCGGAAACCCACGGAGCCGCTGCCTCCTGCGAGCAGGAGGGCTGGGACAGAGCCTGCCTGTGCAAAAGGAAATGTGTTTGTTTCTTTCTTTCTTTCTTTTTTTTTTTTTTTTTAATATATAAATATATATATGTAAAAGTGAATTATTAATTTAAGAGTAAACTGGTTTGGTGTTCACTCGCACGAGTCTCGCTGCTGGGAGAGCCAGAGAACCCTGTGATGTTGCAATAAAATATTTTAAACAAAAAAAACCAAAAAAAAACCAGTGGCTCGAGGGTTTCCCTGTGCTGTTCTTGGATCTTGCCTTGCTTTTCCCAGGATGGAGTGGGGAGAGGACCCTGAGGGACAGCCAGGGCAGCTCAGGGGTGGTGGTGGAGCTGAAGCCTTCCTGGAGCAGAGGCAGCACCTCCTCCCTGGCAGGCCGGAGGCTGAGGGGCACTGCAGCAGCTCAGGGGGTGCCAGGACAGTGCCAGGAGCTCTGTGCCAGCCCGGGCTCCCTCCTGTGCTCATCAGCTCTGGCTTCTTTCAAATCAGATAAAATCAGCAAGTCACAGAAACGGCTGAGGGGTGTGGGGACCTCGGAGGTGACAACAGGGGGCAGCTGCCCTGGGCACAGCTCAGGGTGCAGCAGGGGCTCCTCTCTGTGGCCCAAAGCTGCAGGGCACAGCCCTGGCAGTGACAGTGGCAGCAGGGCACAAGGAAGTGCAGCCTGGTGGAAAAGTCCCCCCTGGGTTTTCCAGCAAGCAGAGGTGGCACCACTCGGGCACAGCACCAGGAGCAGGCCGGGCAGGTGGCCTCATGGCAGGTGAGGACGGTGGCCCTGTGGCTTCAGGAAACAAACCCTGGGGGGCTTTGTTGGGGAAAATCCATGGGCAAGGAGCTGCAGAAGCTGGTGGGGACAGGGACAGGCTGGGAGCACACGGGGCAGAGCCAGCCCTGACTGACACGGCTCTGGTTTTATTTCAGAGTACAGGAACAAGCCAGAGTGCCCAGGAACGGGCCAGAGTGTCCAGGAACGGGCCAGAGTGACCAGGAACGGGCCAGAGTGACCAGGAACGGGCCAGAGTGACCAGGAACGGGCCAGAGTGACCAGAAACGGGCCAGAGTGACCAGAAACGGGCCAGAGTGACCAGGAACGGGCCAGAGTGCCCAGGAACGGGCCAGAGTGCCCAGGAACGGCCCAGAGTGCCCAGGAACGGGCCAGAGTGCCCAGGAACGGGCCAGAGTGACCAGAAACGGGCCAGAGTGACCAGGAACGGGCCAGAGTGACCAGGAACGGGCCAGTGTCCAGGAACGGGCCAGAGTGTTCAGGAACGGGCCAGAGTGACCAGGAACGGGCCAGAGTGACCAGGAACGGGCCAGAGTGACCAGGAACGGGCCAGAGTGTCCCCGTGCTGGCAGCAGCGGGCTCCTGGGTGGCAGTGACAGCAGCACAGTCCAGCTCTGAGGGCACAGCCTGTGCCAGGGACTGCTCAGAGCAGCAGGATCCAGCAGGGATGCTCCAGCTCCAGGCTCCCAGCAGCACCCCAGGCCCAGGCCAGGCTCCAGCCCTTCCCTGCTCGCTCACTCCATGGCCAGCACCTGCTCCCCCTCCACGTCCCTGGTGCCGGAGTTCATCAGCTCCCGGCGGATCTCGGGCGAGATCTGGGGGTGGCTGTGGAACTTGAGCAGCTCCAGCAGAGCCTCCTTCTGCTCTGAGGACAGGTCCTCCTTGTAGCGCTGCGCCAGGGCCAGCAGGCTCTGGTGCCACAGCACGGGCAGGAGCCGCTGCTCCGAGCGGAAGGCCAGGAAGTGGAACACCAGGGCGTCCAGCACGCGGAAGGGCAGCGCGTATTTCTTGTCGATGAGCAGGCGCAGGAAGATGCTGTTGGCACCGCTGTACTGCATCTCTGCCAGCTTCAGCAGGGCTGCACTGAGGGAGGGACAGCATGGGGACAGCTCAGGGGGTGGGACATGGGGACAGGGGAAAGCTCAGGGGATGGGACATGGGGACAGGGGACAGCTCAGGGCATGGGACATGGGGACAGGGGAAAGGTCAGGAGATGGGACATGGGGACAGGGGAAAGGTGAGGGGACAGCTCAGGGGATGGGACACAGGGACAGGGGAAAGCTCAGGGGACAGCTCAGGGGGTGAGGCATGAGGACAGGGGAAAGGTGAGGGGACAGCTCAGGGCATGGGACACAGGGACAGGGGAAAGGTCAGGGGATGGGACATGGGGACAGGGGAAAGCTCAGGGGACAGCTCAGGGCATGGGACACAGGGACAGGGGAAAGGTCAGGGGACAGCTCAGGGGATGGGACACAGGGACAGGGGAAAGGTCAGGGGACAGCTCAGGGGGTGGGACATGGGGACAGGGAAGGGCTCAGAGTCAGGACAGAGTCACAGGGACACAGGAAAAGTGAGGGGTCAGGGGACAGGGACATGGAAGCAGTCAAGGGTCAGGGGATGGAGCCACGGGAACACAGGAGTGGTGAGGGGACAGGGACACAGGAGTGGTGAGGGGTCAGGGGATGGAGCCACAGGGACCAGGGAGGGGCTTAGAGTCAGGACACAGAGCAACAGGGACACAGAACAGGGTGAGGGGCCAGGGGACAGAGCCACAGGAGAGGTGAGGGGTCAGGGGACAGAGCCACGGGGACACAGGAGGGGCTGAAGAGCCAGGGGACAGAGCCATGGGGACACAGGAGAGGCGAGGGATCAGGGCATGGAGCCATGGGGAACAGACACAGAGGGCTCAGGGTCAGGGGACAGAGCCATGGGGACAGAAGAATGGGCACAGGTCAGGGGATGCTGGGTTGAAGTCACGGGGACCAAGGAATGGACAAAAGAGGGGCCAGGGTGGAGCCACAGTGACCAAGGCTGGAGCACAGAGTCACAGGGGCTGGAGCCATGGGGACCAAGGTGGGGCCAGGCAGGAGCCATGGGGACAGAGGAGGGACCACAGGGTTCAGGGGGAACTGGACTGGACCATGGAGCACTCAGGCACAAAGCTGAGCCTTGGAGCTCAGCCCCAGAGGGAGCTGAGTGACCGCTCATCACCTCCAAGGGCTGGAGAGGCTGAGGGCTGGATCCAAGGAGCTTCCCAGGGTCCCTGGAGGAAAAGCTCTTCCCCCCCAGCCCCTCAGGGCCTCACCTGGAGTGCAGGACGGGGATGGAGCACTTGCTGAGGATGCTGCCGATGATGATGGCCTCCCTGAGCGTGCAGGTGCCAGACTCGCACAGCGGGATGAGGATCCCTGCAATGGCAACAGTCAGACACATTTCATGAAAAATCCTTTCCTTAGGATTGTTTCTCCTGAGAAGCTGAGAGGCCTCAGGAACAAAATGCAAACAATGGTTGTCTGCTGCTGTGGAATGCAACAGGTGCATCTGGGATTGGGCTCATGGGGTTGTTTCTAATTAATGGCCAATCACAGTCCAGCTGGCTCAGACTCTCGGTCAGACACAAACTTTTGTTTCCATTCTTCTTCTTGCTTGCTAACCTTCTGATGAAATCCTTTCTTCTATTCTTTTAGTATAGTTTGAATAGATCATTTACTTTTAATATAATATATATCATAAAATAATAAACCAGCCTTCTGAACATGGAGTAGTCAAGATTCTCATCCCTTCCCTTGTCCTGGGACCCCTGTGAACACCACCACAGTCAGGCACCAACCACCTCCACGCACAGGCTCAGCCCCTTCCCCCTAGAAACCCCCACTCCTGCAGGAGCACCTGGACACCCCTGCCATGCACCAGCCCCTCAGGAGCCAGCCAAGCCCCAGAGGAGACCCTGAGGACCCCTACCCTTGAACCAGGCTGCTGGTTTGAACAGGGCCTTCTTCAGAGCCATGTACAGGTGGAAGTTGAGCCTCTTGTACTCGGCGATGTCGTCCCGGATCCGCGGCAGCAGCACCAGGTTGTAGAACCTCTGGGCCATCCTCTCCTTCAGGTTGGAGGAAAATATCCTGGGATCAGCAAATCATGAAGGGATGGATGAGGAAAGGAGGCCAAATGGGCAGGTTGGTGTTTTGTGAATCTGATTCTGGTTATGGGAATAAAAACCCTAAAAATGCCATGCTAGAGGATCCCTGAGGTGACCTTACCTGGTGGCCTGGTACATGGCAGCAGCTGTCCACGTCTCTGGCTCAGTGATGTAGAGGATCTGCTCCCAGTTGGACAAGGCAGGGATGATTTTGAACGCCTTGGGGAGCTTCCCACTCCTGTACTTGGACAGCACCTTCAGAGACAGGGACAGGGACCAGGCTGTGACTGGGGCAAGTGACAGCAGGGACAAGAGAGCGTTGTCACCTCAGGGTGGTGGTGGCTGTGGGTTTGGATGTTCCATCCTCACCTCCCTGACGCCCCTGTAGACCTCCAGAACACGGGGGTCGAGCTGGGGCATGGGGCAGCCTGAGAGCTCCGACAGCGCCGTCTCCACCTCCGTCTGCTTCTCCGTGATCTTCTCCATGATGATATCGGCCAGCGTGCGCCTGGGGACAGCGGCAGGGGGGACATGGAGGGCTGGCAGGGACAGGGGGGACATGGGAGGGCTGGCAGGGGACAGGGGGGACATGGGAGGGCTGGCAGGGACAGGGGCAGTGGGGACATGAGAGGGCTGGCAGGGACAGTCAGGGGGACATGGGAGGGCTGGCAGGGGACAGGGGGGACATGGGAGGGCTGGCAGGGGACAGCATCTAAGGGACATGAGAGGGCTGGCAGGGACAGGGCAGTGGGGAATTGGGGGGATGGCAGGGACAGGGGCAGGGGGGAATCGGGGGCTGGCAGGGACAGGGGCAGTGGGGAATTGGGGGGATGGCAGGGACAGGGGCAGTGGGGAATTGGGGGGATGGCAGGGACAGGGGTGAGCCAGGGGCTGCCCAGGGAGGGGGGCGAGCTGGGGTCTGTGCATGGACCAGGGGGTCACAGGGGGATGACACGAGGGGATCACATCACATGGGATGGGGGTGACCTGGGGGCTGCCACGGGACAGGGACTGAGACAGGACCAGGGGTGACTCGGGGGCCGCAGGGGCTGACACCGGACAGGCACAGCCGGTGCAGGGAGGCGGCCCCTGCCCGGTGCTCTCACCTCAGGGGCGGGTTCTTGTTCATGAACATCTCGATGGCTTTCTCATCCTCGGGGTCCACCTCCACCTCCCCGCCGTAGTCCCCGCTCCGTCCCGCGGCCGCCGCTGCCTTCTCCAGCGAAGGCCACTCCTCATCATCCTCCGAGTCCGAGCCGGGACCTGCGGGGAGCGGCGCTGGCTCAGCCACCCTCGGGGTGCCACACACCCTCGGGGGTTTACCAAGGGTCACCAGGTTTACCATGCATGTATTTTATCATTGGCTTTTCGCAAATATTAAAATGAAGATTATACGTGTTGTGTTAGAAAGTGATGCTGCATTAATTGTCTTAAGTACTGTGTTAAATATAGTTTTGGGTTATAAAAAATGTTAAAATAGAAACTATGCTATGTAAGATACTTTTTTTTTTTTTAAAGAAAGGACTTGCACGGAGATAGCAGCCACAGGACATCTGAATCTTTCTGAGAAAGAGAATTTATTGCCCTCTTATCAGAAGAAACGAACTTCTTCCTGCCTCAAAGGTGCTGTCAGGATTCAGAGGAAGAAGCTGACACTGCCCAGACAGAATCCTGTGTTTGAATGGAATTTATGCATCATGCATGAAGTGTATGAACATGCAAGAGGCTGTTGCTTTTAAGGGTTAATCCTCTGTTTAACGTGGGTCCTTTTTCGTGCTCGTGCTGCCCAGAGAGAGGTACCCGGACCCAAAAAGTACCCAAAAAGCCCGTAACTCTTCGTCTCTATTGTCTCATATTGTCCTAATTCAAGTTGCCCAAATTATTATTACTCTAATTGTATTACTATTTTTATAACCATTTTATTACTATTAAACTTTTAAATTTTTTATAAACAAGCGATTAGCGTTTGGGGTTTTTTTTGGCTCACCGAGAACCGCGCTGCGCTGCCGGGGCGCTGCGGGCGCTCCGGGGCCGTGCTCGGCCTCCAGCTCCTCCTGCTGCCGCCGCGCCTGCTCCAGGATGCGCCGGGACAGTCGCGCGTCCACGAACCCGTCCCCGCCGCCGTCCCCGCCCGGCTCCTCCGCCCCGCGCTTCTCCCGCGCCCGGAGCCGCGGGGCCGCGTCCTGCAGGATCTGCTCGGCCAAGGGCAGCGCCGGGGCCGGGCCGGAGCCCCGCGCCCGCCGGGCCTTGGGCATCGCGGCGGAACCGGGGGACAGCGCAGCGGCACCAGACAGCGACACGCGGGATCTGCCCCCGCCTCTTCCGGCGCGGATCCGCCTCTTGCCGGTGCCACTGGCCCCGCCCGTTCCGGCGGCGGCACCGGCACCATGGGGGTCACCTGGTGAGAGCGGGGGATCCGGAACGGGGGGAAAGCACCGGAAAGGGCTCCTGGAATGGAGATGGAACCGGGATAGATTCCTGGAATGGCGGGGTGGAACCGGGATAAATAGACTCCCGGAATGGGGGGGCAGAACCGGGATAGACTCCTGGCATGGGGGGCGGCACCGGGAAGGGCTCCTGGCATGGGGGGCGGCACCGGGAAGGGCTCCTGGAATAGGGGGGCAGAACTGGGAAAGGCTCCTGGAATAGGGGGCAGAACCAGGAAAGGCTCCTGGAATGGGGGGCAGAACCAGGAAAGGCTCCTGGAATAGGGGGGCAGAACCGGGAAGGGCTCCTGGAATAGGGGGGCAGAACTGGGAAAGGCTCCTGGAATAGGGGGGCAGAACCTGGAAGGGCTCCTGGCATGGGGGGCGGCACCGGGAAGGGCTCCTGGAATAGGGGGGCAGAACCGGGAAGGGCTCCTGGAATGGGGGGGCGGCACCGGGAAAGGCTCCTGGAATAGGGGGCAGAACCGGGAAAGGCTCCTGGAATAGGGGGGCAGAACCTGGAAGGGCTCCTGGAATAGGGGGGCAGAACCTGGAAGGGCTCCTGGCATGGGGGGACGGAGCCGAGCGGGCTCCCGGCGCGGGCAGCCCCGGGGGCGCGGGGAGAATCTCCGGGCGGGGGATGCGGAGCAGTGCCGGGGACGCGGCCGGCGGGCGGTGTCCCGGTGGGTCCCCGAGCCCCGGCCCGTGTCGCAGCGTGTCGCAGGTGCCGGTGGCCGAGGGCAAGAGCGTGCAGCAGACGGTGGAGCTGCTGGCGCGGCGGCTGGAGGCGCTGGGCGCGGACAAGCAGGGCACGTTCGGCGTGGACTGCGAGACCTATCACACCGCGGCCGCCCTCGGCACGCAGGGTCAGCAGAGCCCTTCTCCAAGCTCCTCTTTGCCTTTTCCTTCCCGTCCTTTTCCTCCTTCTCTCCTCCTTCCCCACCTGCCCTGGAGGCGCCTGGATCTGATGCTGCTTGATGGGGTTTAGGAGTTACAGTGGCAGTGCTGGACTGGCTGATCTTGAGGGTCTCTTCCAACTTTCATTACTCGATGATTCTACAATTCCTTTGTCCCTTTTCCCTGTCCCCTTTTCCCGTTTTCCTTTTCCCTCTTTCCCTCCTTTTTTCCTTTTCCCTCCTCCACTGGCTCCCCCCATCCCTTCCAGGCACTGATGTGTTCACAGCCCTGGCTCTGCTGAGCCCTTGTTCCCAGCCAGACCCATTGGAATGTTCCAGAGCAGCTTTTTCCTGCTTTTTTGGCAGCTGGAACACAGAGCAGAGGCCAAGCCCAGGCTCCCTCCGGGCAGTGGGTGCTCCTGGGGTTCTCCTCTCACCTCACCCCGAGCCGTGCTGATGTTTTATCCCGGTGCTGCCGAGGATTTTCTTTTTTTCCCCTATAAACTTCCATAAGAAAATCCAAACTCTTCCCTGAATGGATACCATAATAAACACATGAGGATCCAGAATTAAAGCAAGGAGGAGGAGAGGCAGGAAGAGGAATTCCTGCTTTAAGGCAGGAATTTTGTGGGAACCCAGGAGATTCCTCTGGCTGCCTTGGAGGGCTCGAGACCCTACCCAGAAGCTCAGAGACCTTGGCACAGAGCCCTGGACCCCTGTGCCTTTGATTTAGCCCTTGATAAAAACAATTACCAACCTTTATGTGAAAGATTACAAGCCACGAAAGTTTAAGTAGAATGATAGTGAATTTATTACAGGGTGAAAAATAGATTTTTTTTTGGGTTTTTAGAATGGAGGTTCAGGGGGCAAGATGGAGGGATCTGGGCATGTCCAGCCTTTCTCCTTCTTCTTCTTCTTGGCCTCCATCTTCTGGGTGATGTTGGCACTTTTAGATTGGTTTAGAGTAGAAGCTCACTGTCTGACATTGGTGATGGGTGTTGGAAAGTAATTGTAAATATTGTAGATGTAGTTTTTATATTGTAGATGTAGTTTTTATTATAAAGACATAGCACTGCCCCAGGGGCAGGCAGAGTGCTTCTGTCTGTCCTGCTGAGCAGACCTCAGCTAGATAAGAGAAAAAATTTTATAGATGGGGAACAATAAACAACCTTGAGACCAAGAACTGAAGAGCTCTGACTTCTTCTTTGAGTGCTGGAGTGGGAAAAGGGTTCCCACAAAATTCCTGCCTTAAAGCAGCTCCTCTTCCTGCCTCTCATCCTTGCTTTAATTCTGGATCCTCACGTGTTTGTTATGGCGTCCATTCAGGGAACAGCTTGGGTTTTCTTATGGAAATTTATAGGGGAAAAGAAATCCTGGGCAGCACCGGGGTAAAAGATGCATCTTGGGGTCGTTCTGAGCAGCAGAGAATCCGAGAGAATTTGTTTTTGCAGCCCTGGCTGTGATTGCAGGGCAGACAGGGAAGCTGATGTACGTCATGCACAACTCCGAGTACCCCCTGAGCTGCTTCGCCCTCTTCGAGAACGGGCCCTGCCTGGTGGCCGATGCCAACTTTGACACCCTCATGGTGAAGCTCAAGGGCTTCTTCCAGAACGCCAAGGCCAACAAGATCGAGAGCCGCGGCACCCGCTACCAGTACTGCGACTTCCTGGTGAAGCTGGGCACGGTCACCATGGGCCCCAGCGCCAGGGGCATCTCCGTGGAGGTGAGAGCCCTGTGGGAAGGGTGGGGAATTCAGGGATGGGCAGGGGGATGCCGTGGGAGAAGCTGGAGAAGGTTTAGGGGTGGTGGAATTGAGGGTGTCTGAAGCGAGCCAGCGGGGAAGGTGGAGAGAGGAGATTTAGTGACAAGGGCGTGGAGTTCCAGGAAAAGCTTCACACTGCCAGAGGGCAGGGATGGATGGGATAGTGGGAAGAAATTCTTCCCTGGGAGGGTGGGAACACCCTGGAATAGATGTCCCAGAGCAGCTGTGGCTGCCCCCAGATCCCTGGAAGTGTCCAAGACAGGGGACTTGGAGCAGCCTGGGACAGTGGGAGGTGTCCGTGCCCTGGATGAGCTTTAAGGTCCCTTCCCCAAACCATTCCACGATTCTGGAATTCCCTGTCCTGTCTGTGTCTCAGCTGTGTTGCTGGTGCAGCAGGCAGGTTTGGATCTCCTCTCCTGAGGTTTAATCCTTGGTGCTGCAGGGCTGTCCCTGCAGTGGGAATCCCTGCAGGAATTCCATCCAGATAAAAAGCTGATGAAATTCCAGCTGCACAGCACAAACACCATCCCTCATGTTAACCATCATGGTAATAATGGATAAAACAACCTCTCCAGTGCTAATTCCATGCTGAGTTGGGGCTTGCTGTCCTTCCCTTTGCATTTTACCTTCCCTTCCCTTTGGAAAGGGTCTCTGGCATGTTCCCAGCACGTCCTGTCCTGTTTGCATTTACCCATCCTTGTTAGATGCTGAATATTTTGAGATGTTTCCATGAAAAGCCTTCCCTGCAGGGAGGCTCCAGGGCTCTGGGCTGTGTTCCCAGGTGGAATTCTGCCCCTGTGAGCAGCTCCAAGCCTGTGGGGATGTGTTCCCAAGTGGAACACTGTTCTTGATTCCAGCTCCAAGCCTGTGGGGATGTGTTCCCAAGTGGATTTCTGCCCCTTTGAGCCATTCCAGAGCTCTGGGATGTGTTCCCAGGTGGAATTGTGCCCCTGACACCATCTCCAAGCCTGTGGGGATGTGTTCCCAGGTGGAATTCTGTCCCTGTGAGCAGCTCCAGGGCTCTGGGATGTGTTCCCAGGTGGAATTGTGCCCCTGACACCATCTCCAAGCCTGTGGGGATGTGTTCCCAGGTGGAATTCTGCCCCTGTGAGCAGCTCCAGAGCTCTGGGCTGTGTTCCCAGGTGGAATTCTGCCCCTGTGAGCAGCTCCAAGCCTGTGGGGATGTGTTCCCAGGTGGAATACTGCCCCTGTGTGATCGCCAACGACTGCTGGAACCTGCTGATGGAGTTCATGCAGAGCTTCATGGGCAGCCACACGCCCGGGCTCCCGTCAGTGTTCGGCTCCAAGCACGACAGCACCTACAGCCCCGGGGACACCATGGTGCAGTACATGGAGCTCTTCAACAAGATCCGCAAGCAGCAGCAGGTGCCCGTGGCTGGCATCAGGTGAGGAGCAGCCCCTGCAGCTCCTGACTGCATCCTCAGCCTGCCTGCACCAGCAGCTCCCCCAAAATGAGCCACAGGAGCTTTTCCTTCCGGAGATTTCCCCGTTTCGAAGCTGTGCCGGGGGTAATTCTGGGAGCCCTGCACGGGTTGGGATTATTGCATCCATTGGTTCTGTTTGGACACTGAAAGGAGAAATTCCAGGAAAATACAGACATCTCTTCAATTTCTATTTTTTTTTTATATATCCACATCAGTGTTTTGTTGTATTTTATCCCAATAAAAGGCTGGGTTTTGTGTCCCTGCAGTGAGAGTTGTGTTGTGAACTTCCAGCCTTCACTTGGATCTGCTTTATGCTCCCAAAGCAAACAATTCCCTGTGAAAAAAATCCAGGAATTCCCTAAGGGATTTTTAAGGGAATCCCTAATTCCCTAATTTTCCTGTTCCTGGCACGTTCTTACCTTGCCTTCATCCTCAGTACCTGATGGGAATGTCAAAATCTGCTGCCTCCCTTGGATCCATTGGTTCAGTGTTTTTTTGGACAGTGTTTGGTGCAGGGAAAATAGAAATTCCAGAAAGTTACAGACATCTCTTAAATTTCTATTTTTTTTATGTCCACATCAATGTTTTGTTGTATTTTATCCCAATAAAAGGATAGGCTGCCTCCCTTAGATCCATTGGTTCTGTGGTTTTTTGGACAATGTTTCATGCAGGGAAAACCGAAATCCCAGAAAGTTACAGACACCTCTTAAATTTCTATTTTTTTTATGTCCACATCAGTGTTTTTTTGTATTTTATCCCAATAAAAGGATAGGCTGCCTCCCTTGGATCCATTGGTTCTGTGGTTTTTTGGACAATGTTTCATGCAGGGAAAATCGAAATTCCAGAAAGTTACAGACATCTCTTCAATTTCTATTTTTTTATGTCCACATCAGTGTTTTGTTGTATTTTATCCCAATAAAAGGATAGGGTTTGGTGGTTTGTGTTGTGAATTTCCAGCCTTCACTTGGATTTGCTTTATGCTCCCAAAGCAAACATTTCCCTGTGAAAAAAAAATCCAGGAATTCCCCACTTTTCCTGTTCCTGGCACGTTCTTACCTTGCCTTTATCCTCTGTAGCTGATGGGAATGTCAAAATCTGCTGCCTTCCAGTTGAAGGCTCTGGATAAATTAAAAAATAAAATAAATAAGCCTGGCAGGAGCTTTGTCTGGCACTGAGAGAATTCCAGCTGTTTTATCCCATTGTTTTTAAGGTAGATAATAAATATCCCGTCCCTGCACACCATTTGAGAATTCCTGATGGCTTCAGATTCAATGGAATAAGGAAGGATTTGGGCAATAAAAGCCAAAAATTCATTGTATGTCATAATGATATCACTTCAATGTATTTTTTTTCCTTCATGTTCCTGGGAAGGCACCAACATTCCAGAAAAAATATTGTTGGTTCCTTGCCCATACATGTCTGAAGAGCAAAGAAAACAGAAATAATTTGTCTTAAACAGGCTTTTATATGAAGCAAAAAGGAAACAAAAAAAAAAAAAGCTGATTTGTGGCTTGATTTTCTGGCTGAGAACTGTTTTGTTGTATTTTATAAATGTAACACTCCATTGTTTATACTTGCAAACCTAATTAACTGTTAGAGTGCTCAGAGCTCTTAGTTGTGAAGATTTAATAAATTTAATCAGCACAGGGCCCAGAAAGAGATGGTTCATGAGCCATAAGAAATGGCTCAATGTCCCCTAAGTGAGGTAAAAATACACTGAATTTTTTGCAGCTCTTAGCCCCAAGTTCATGACTGTTCAGTGGTGAAAATTCACTGTCCTTCCATGTAGCTAAACTGGGAAAACTTTAAGGAACAAACTGGGATTTATAGGGATGGTTATCCCTGTCCTGTTTCCCATTAAAACCCTTAAAGTTTAAAAAAAAAAACCAGTTAATGAGCAGATTAGTCATGGTGAATGTCGGGAATGCTTTGTTAATTCCGTAACCAGAGATGTCAAAACTCTGCTCGTGTGCCTAAAAACCATGGAAGTGTGTGCTGGAATCCCTGGGGATTCCTGGGATTTTCTGAATTCATTGTGCTGTTCCTGGAGCTCCAGAAAGGGACCCCTGGAGCCACGTTCTGCCTTTAATTAACCCCTTGACGTCAGTGGGTTTCCAGAGAATGAGGATGAGGAGGATTTGGTCCTTTATGTCCCAGCAAATCTTGTTGCTGCTTTCTAGAAACGAGGAATTAGCTGCTCCTTTCACTCCCTTGATGGCCAAAATTACTCTTTTTCCCTGAAAAAAAATCCTCATTTTGGCTGTCAAATCCCAGTTTGGAAGGTTGGTTGAGGTAGAGGTGGCCATGCTGAGATCCTGCTCCATCGTGGATCCTTTTTTTTCTGCTTCTGCACCTCTCAAAACCTCTGCCAGTGTTGTTTCGTTCCCTAAATTGGGAATGAAATTCATTCCCGAGAGGGATTTTGGGAATGGAGGCCTCATCCTTGCATGGTTTATTATTTATATTTGTTTATTTATACAGGTGATGTCATCAGGGTCATGAGTGCTTCAGTGGCAGAGCCAGCCCCAAGTCTCGCTGCCACCAGAGGATTTTTGGGGCTTTTGTTCTTTTCTTGTGCTGTGGCATTTTTTTAATCTCACAAAGAGAGTGAGGATTGTTACTCTTCAGTTTTAATTTTTAAGTGGTTGTAGGCTCATTGCAGCTGTGCCAGTGTGGATTTGTGTGCAGGTACAGGGTCAAAATGGGCCAGGCACTGATGCCACCATCACCTTGGGGTCCCTGTCACCTCAGGGGCCATGTGGGGTGTGACCCCATTTTCTCAGAGCCCCCACCCCAGGTTCTTCATCACCTCAGGGTCCCTGAGATGATGGGAAGGGTCCAAGGGGGTCTGTGGGGACCCTTTGGGGTGTCCCCTCATCACCTCATGGACACTTTGGGGTGTCCCCTCATCACCTCATGGGCACTTTGGGGTGTCCCCTCACCACTTCAGAGACCCTTTGCGGTATCCCCCCTATGACCTGGGGGTCACCATCACCTCAGAGCCCCCACACCCCCCGACTCCATGGTCTCCCCATCACCTCAGGGACCCTTTGGGGTTCCCCCTCAGGGTCTTCATCACTCAGAACTCCCTTGCTCCCCGCCGGGGTTCCCCCTCACCGCCTCAGGATCTCCATCTCAAGGCATCCATCACCTCAAAGCCCTCACAGCCTCCCCCTTGTGCCCCCCCTCACCTCAGGGACCCCCGTGGGGCGCGCCCCCGCCATCCCCTCAGCAACCCCATCACCTCAGGGCCGCCGTGGGGTACCTCCCACCCCACGCCACCCCCTCGGGGGCCCCCGCGCCGCCCCTTTAAGAGCCTCTTTGTCTCCGAGACACCCTTATTTACCCTCCCGAGCCTCAACCGAACTTCGGCCCCGCGATTCACAAAGCCCGGTACGTCACGGGCGGGGGCGGGACTCGAACCCGCGGCGGCCCGCCCCCCCCGGCGCCCATTGAACAGCGCCCCCTGCCGGCGGCGCAGACTGCGTACGCCCCGACACCGCTCTGCTCGCCGCGGCGTACGCTACGCCAGCGGGGTGCGTACGCTACGCAAATAGCGTAAACACCCGCGGTCTTCGCCTGTGTGCCGCGCTACGCAATAGGCGTAAGCGGCGGAGAGGGAGGCGGGTGTTGGCGTTGAGCGACGCGCGCTCCAGCCAATGGGAGGGCGGGGCGGGGCGCGGCGGCCAATGGGCGGGGAGGGGGCGTGGCCGGCCGGGGCGTCTCGCGCTGGGTGACAGCTCGCGCGTGCTGGTGATGGCGGTAAATAAAGGGGACGCGGGGGGGCGGCGAGGGGAGGTGGGGGGGGACACACGGGACGCGACCCCTCCTGAGGGCAGAGAGGGACAGGGGGCTGGGGGGATATGGGGGATGAGGAGGAGGAGGAGGAGGAGGAGGAGGAGAGGAGGGGTCTTCGGCGCTGCCCCCGTCAAAAGGACCCCCCCGCCGTCCTCTGTGGTGGGGCTGAGCGGACCCCGCTCCGCTCCCCCCTCATCCCTCACAGGGGTCGCCGCCTTTGTGTGCGGGCGGGACCCCCGCGCCGGGCTCGGCGGCTCCGCAACTTTGCCTTTGTTGAGGGAACATCCTCCGCTCTCCACGTTCCCCCCCTCATTCTCGGGATCCACTCCCACCTCCCCAGGCTCCCCCTTTATTCTCCTTTCCCTAAAATCCCCCAAATCCCCTTCCAGCTCCTCCTTGCCGGGACCTTCTCCCCTTCTCTTCGCCGGGACCGTGAGAGGGTGCTGGGGGTCGTGGCTTTGCGGGAAGGGGGGAAAAAAAAACCCTTAAAAAACTCCCTTTAAACCTCCGTGCTGAGCTGGAACGGGAAAAGGGCACGAAAACGGGGAAATTCGGTGCGGGTTTGTGTTTATTTAGGAAAAAAACAAGCCTAAAAAGCCGTGCGTTTGTGTCCCCAAGAGGGGGGAAGAGCTGAACTTAATCCGGGGGAGGCTTTGGCAGCAAAACTGCTCCAAAATCCCCCTTTTTAAACCTCCGAGGGGATCCCCCTTTGCCACGATCACAGATCAGGGATAACCGAGCCCTTAAAAACGGGAATCCAGCGTAATTTTAGGAAAAAAATCTCCCGTTAAGCGCTTTACACGTAGGGAACGAGCCTGATCCTTGTGTCAGAACAGCTGCGGGACGGCGTGGGGAAAGCATCCCCGTTATCCCGAAATGCTGGAGCTGGGAAAGTGGGAAGTTATCTTTTACTTTGCAGAGTTTTTTTTTTGCTGTAGTTTTTAGTCAGGCAGAGATGCCTGGAGTGGCTGGGCTCGTCTGGTGTGAAACGAGGCGAAATTTGGTCCTTTTAACGCTCTGCTGCCTCGGGGATGATGCTCCTGGAGCCCAGGGATGGAGGTGGAGATTCCAGGGAAAACCGATGGATTTCAGCGGGGTTTTTTTCCTGGAGTTTTCAGGCATTTTTTGTGAGGAAGAAATGCAGAAAGCAGCGGATTAAAAGGGATGATTTGTAGGGCTGGAAGCAAAAAAAATGAAGTGTTGTGGAGGGGGCTGAGAGCTGAGGAAGTGTGGCTGGGAATGTGGGAATGAGGATGGGAGAAAGAGCTGGAGGATGAGAGGGGATAAACTAGTGGAATTGTGAATAAAAAACTCCCTGTGGATGCAGGCAGAGTGGATTAAATTTGGATTAAATGAGTGTTGCTGTAAAGTGTTGGGAGCTGCCCCGTGTGGAATTTCCACCAAAATTTGGCTGCTCTGCCTTGGGGGGCTCCTGTGGTTTATGTAGGGTCAGAGAGGTTGGGTGATGTTTAAAAACCCAAAAAGGAGAAGGCAAGAAAAGCATTTGGTGTTTTATTTGGTGTTTGTAACTGCCTTGAGAACGGGCTGGGTGCAGATATTTGGGAGTGATGTGCCAAGTGTGAGCAGCATTTGATGTCTCTGTGCTTCCAGCAAACCATAAATGTGCATTTATTCCTCCCCTGACCATTCTCCCAGGGAATACGAGCTGACTCCAAGTGGAAAAGGGTGTTTTGAAGTTGGCAGATTTTTTTTTCCCAGCGTGGAATTTGTGCAGGCTGGGTTGGTTACAAGAGAATTTCGCTTGTTCAGGAGCAAGGCTTGGACAATAGTCACACATGCAACGGGTTAGGGGCTTAGAAAAGAGCCAAAAAAGCCCAAACTGGGGATTTATTATTTTTTTTTTGGCTGTTGTGTGGCCAAGGATTGTTAGGAAGGAATCTCTTGCTGCAATTCCTGCCGAGATTCCGGCTCCATGTGGTCCAAGGCTTGTGAGGATGGAGGAATTTGGGATCAGCTTGGTGTGCTGGGGTTGGGAAGGGAGCGGTGACAATTGCTCAGTGGGGACAGAAAAAAGCACATTCAGGTTCTGGGTGTCCTTTTTAGCAGAGGATTTCTTGTGGCTGCTGCAGCTCTGCCCACATCACGCTCTGCAGGTCGTTTCCCTCAGTGCTCTAAACACACTCACTTGTTAATTATTATTTTTAAGCAGCCCTGTGTTGTCTCAGCACCTCTGAACACGTGACAAGAAGCACTTGCTCAGCACCAAGAGTGGTTGATTCAGTCTAAAGGACTGAAAATGCCTTTTAGATCCTGTTTTTCTTGGCCTTTTTTTATTTTTCCCCCCCTTCCTTAACTGTTTTTATACTGAAATGTCACAGGAACGTGCTGGGACTCTTAAAATGAAATTTAGTGTTTCCTCAGCCCTCAGAGGATGTTAATGGATTGATTTAGAATAGTTAACAAATGGAAATAATTCAAAATAATACGAAATTCTAAAAAAATCCTACAAAACTCAGCTGCTGGTGTGGAAGTGTGGATTCCTTCCTGAGTGGTTTTAGCTTTAGGGAAGCCTGAAAGGTTTTCTGAAGTTGACCCTAGCTCTGAGGCAAAACAAAACCGAGGGGTTTGGTTTGAAATCGTTATAAATAAACAGAGAAATAATAAAGAAGTTGTCTGACAACTTTGCCTGTAAGTGGGAGCAGTGGTTGAGGTCAGGAGATGGGGTTGTTTCAAAGGTTTCAGCTCCTCCAACTCTTTATTTTGTGCAGGAATCCTCTCTGGTGAGAATGAGAACTTTTCTCACTTTGTTTAACAACATTTGTGGTTTTCAGCTTGAATATTTCATCAAGGCTTGGGTTTGTTGCTGGGGTTTTTTATTTTATTTTTTTCCCCTTTGGGGAATGAAACCTTGGGAGGTGTTTTTATCTCAGCAGCTTGATATTCATAAATCTTCACCTTTCAGCACACCTTCACTTCTCCCAAACCCTTCACCTTTCCCAAAATCTTCACCCTTCCTCAAACCCCTTCACCTTTCCCAAACTTTCCCTTCCCAAACCCCTTCACCGTTTCCCAAACCCTTCACTTTTCCCAAAATCTTCACCCTTTCCCAAACTCTTCACCCTTCCCCTTTCCCAAACTTTCCCTTCCCAAGCCCCTTCACCCTTTCCCAAAATCTTCATGGTTGCCAAAACTCTTCACCCTTTCCCAAACCCCTTCACTTTTCCCAAAATCTTCTCCTTTCCCAAACCTCTCCACCCTTCCCAAATCCCCTTCACCCTTTCCCAAACTCTTCACCCCTTCCCAAATCCCCTCCACCCTTCCCAAACCTCTTCCTCTTTCCCAAAATCTTCACTCTTTCCCAAACCCTCTTCACCTTTTCCCAAAGCCCTTGACCCTTTCCTAAATCCCTTCACCATTCCCAAAAATCTTCCCCTTTCCCAAAATCTTCACCTCTCCCAAAATCTTCACTTTTCCCAACCTCTCCACCCTTCCCAAACCCCTTCACCCTTTCCCAAAATCTTCATGATTTCCAAAACCCTTCACTCTTTCCCAAACCCCTTCCCCTTTTCCAAAATCTTCACCTCTCCTAAAATCTTCACTTTTCCCAAACCTCTCCACCCTTCCCAAATCCCGTTCACCCTTTCCCAAACCCCTTCACTTTTCCCAAAATCTTCTCCTTTCCCAAATCCCTCCACCATTCCCAAACCCCTTGACCCTTTCCCAAAATCTTCCCCTTTCCCAAACCTCTTGACCCTTTCCCAAACCCCTTTCACCCTTTTCCAAAATCTTCACTTTGCCCAAACCTCTCCACTCTTCCCAAATCCCCTTCACCCTTTCCCAAACTCTTCACCCCTTCCCAAACCCCTTCACCCTTTCCCAAAATCTTCATGATTTCCAAAACCCTTCACCTTTTCCCAAACCCCTTCACCTCTCCCAAAATCTTCCCCTTTCCCAAACCCCTCCACCCTTCCCAAACCCCTTTCCCAAACCCCTCCACCCTTTCCCAAACCCCTCCACCCCAGTCTCTTCTCTGGAAAAAGCCCCCCTTGAATTGCAGTGAAAGGAAGAGGTCCCTCATTAGTGTCAAACCCTTAATGAGCCTTTGCTCCTAATGAAGCTGAGCAAATCCAAATTGTTGAACAGAAATGATTTCAAAATCCCATTCAGAGCTGAGGAAGCCTCAGTTGTTGGTTGATGTTCCCCTGGGTGCTCTTCACTTTGGGGTTTTTGGAGGTTTTAGCTCCAAGATGGATCAGGTGAGGCTTTTGTGGCTCAGGAATTCCAGCACAGAGCAGCCAGAGCCCCCCATGATAACAAACCAGATTCAAAAGGAGAGGAGATAAAACTGGAGGTGAGGTTCTGCCCTTTGCCAGTGTCTCTGGGATGGAATTTTGGGTGAACTAAAGCTGATTATTTATCTCTTTGCTGTAATTGATATCCTGGTGCACTGAGGAAAATTCAGATTAAACCCCACTGTTCTGCTGGCTGTGAAAGGAAAAAAAAAAAAAAATTCCCTTTTTGCAACAGCATTAAGGAGTGTCTGTAGCAGGCAGGAAAGAGCACAAAGCTGCCAAGTTTATATATTTTTCCTAATTGTTGTTAATGAGCTTTTAGCTTGCAAGATGATAATGAGGAGCACGTGAGCTGTTACACCTCCAGCTGCTGACAAATCAGCTGAAATTCCAGCAAATTGTTGGGCCCTACCTTGAGATTTCTGCAAGAACACTGGCTAGGTGAGTGCCTTTAATTAGCTAATTATGCTGTAATTCACTGAGAAGTCTGGCTTTGCTGAGGGAATAAAAAATACCTGAAAACCAGGAGCTTTTCCTTGTTCCTCACCATGATGCTCACACTTCTCTCATCTCTCTGCTGGGCTCTGGAATTCAGATTTCAGCTGCTTTTCCAAATGGAGACAGAGAGCTGCAGTCCAGGGATGTGACAGCTCCGAGTTCCTCTGAAATGTGGCTCGTGGAACGTGGCAGTGGTGACAAATGGAGGTTTAAAGGGAGGCTCTGACTGAGGAGGTGGTTTTGCAGCAGTTTGAAGGAGTTTGCTGCCTGAAATGCCAAAGGAAAAAAAAAACACATCCTCAGGAATCCCCCCAAGAAGGCTGGAATCTCTAAATAACTTGGATTTTAAAATATATATAAAAATATACTATAATAGTATATAAAAATATAATATATACTATAATAGTAATATATTTATAATATATATATTATATAATATATAATATAATATATATACTATAATATATACTATAATATATATAATATAATATATATTATAATAGTATATAAAAATATAATATAGACCATAATATATATAATATATACTGTAATAGTAATATATACTATAATATATATAATATAATATATACTATAATAGTAATATATATAATATATATAATATAATATAGACTATACTAGTATATAAAAATATAACATATACTATAATAGTAATATATATAATATAATATATACTATAATATATATAATATAATATAGACTATAATAGTAATATATATAATATATAATATATATACTATAATATATATAATATAAAATAGACTATAAGAGTATATAAAAATATAACATATACTATAATAGTAATATATATAATATATATAATATAATATATACTATAATATATATAATATAGACTATACTAGTATATAAAAATATAACATATACTATAATAGTAATATATATACTATAATATAGACTATAATATATATACTATAATATAGACTATAATATATATACTATAATATAGACTATAATAGTAATATATATTATATATAATGTAATATATACTATAATATATAATATAATATAGACTATAATAGTATATAAAATATAACATATACTATAATAGTAATATATAATATAATATAGACTATAATATATATAGTATATACTATAATCATATATAAAAATATACTATAAAAATATTCTAGATTTCGAAGAAAATGGCATTAATTATGAAAAATGCCATTATTAGACTGGCATTAATTATGTTGGGGAAACTAAAAATCCATGTAAAACTCTGTTATTCTTTAAAAAAACCCTGAAATCGGCTGTTTATTCCCTGGAGTTGGGAGAAAGAGCCCTGAGCTTGGGTTTAATGATGTTTAATCATTCTTTCAAAACCACAAAGGAGGCACTAAAAGCTGTTGAGCTGAGCTGGAAAGAACCAATAGCCAGAAGTGAGATTGCAAAGTGATTTAGTTGCAGAGGTAAATCCATAATCCCAGCAGTCAGGAGTTAATCTGGCATCAGACTAAGACTAGAAGCAAATCTATTGAACTAAGAATAGTTAATTCACCTGAGCAGGGCTGGAGATCCTGCCCAGCAGAGTTTATTTGGAGGAAATAAAATATTCAATGATGGAAAGTGGAAACAGCAAAGGGGAGAAAAAGAAAAGTCTGCTTTGGAATTTGTTCTGCTCTTTTCCTGCACTTCCCAGGATGGTTGGACCTCCTGGTTTGGGTAATGTGGAAATAAATCAGAATATAAGGAAGGAAATATCCTGTTTATCCTAAAATTAGAAGGGTTTAGGAGCAGCTTTTTGTGGCATCAAACCCAAATTCACCTCTCCCTCTTTTCTCTCCTTGTCCTGTTGTTGTTTCATGTGAGGACAAATTGAAGGGATGAACTTGAACCTCTTAGGAGGATAATTTATCCAAAGAACAGATGCTGCAGGATCTGCAGCTCTTAAGGAAGATTAACAACCTGAGAGTTCACAAATCACCTCGGCCTGGGGGCAGCACACAGGCACCCACCCCTCACATCCTGAAATTCATGAAGAAAAAAGGGATTTCAGCCTAATATGCAAATCAATAATATCTCCACCAGGGAAATACAGATTTCAACAAGTGATGTTTTTCCTTTTTGAGGCACAAACCTCGGGCCAGGCTGGGGCTGAAAAGATAAATTTTAGTTTTATTTTATTTTTAACACATTTAGCTTTAGTTTTTTTTTTTAGTTTTTACCTCAGCTCTCTGTTTGGACATTGAAGAAGAGCATGGATTGGCTTTTCCCAGCACAAACCAGGCCCAGCAGCTGAGCAGGGGATGTGTAAATCCCTTAATTCTTTGTTGGCAAGAAAGCACAGAGGCCCTTGGTGGAGCCCCAGGCTCCAAGTGGAGGGCTCAGAGATTTTCTATTTCCAGAGCTGGGCACACAGCAGCTCCCTCCACATGGGAATGTGGGAATTTGGGAATTCCTATGGATCCTGAACAGAAATCCCACTGAGCACCTTGGGCTTGGCTGGGCAGACAAATCAAACACCAAACCCCTCATTGTGCTGGCATCAATTGGATAAATGGCTGTGATTTCCTCATTTTTACCCATTTATAAATCCCAGAGAAAATTTGCTGCTGTTGTAAAACCCAGAGAAAAATTTTCTGCTGTTGTAAAACCCAGAGAAAAATTTCTGCTGTTGTAAAACCCCCAGAAAATTTGCTGCTGTTGTAAAATCCAGAGAAAAATTTTCTGCTGTTACAAAACCCCACAGAAAAAATTTCTGCTGTTCTGCCTCACTCATTTAGGGTTCAAAACCCCAAATAATTGATTGGCAAAGCAAATGATGGAGGGGGCTGTGAAATCCTGGTGTTATTTTAGTCTGGGATCCTGAAGGGATCAGAGGCTCCTTCCCTGCCCACAGCCCCCGTTGTGCTCTCCTCTTTCTTTAATGCTTTTTTCTTTTTCCTGAGGGGAGGATCAGGCCCGGCCTGCTGGGCTTTCCTGGCCTCTGCCACCTCTCTGGGACCAGATCTGTTCCCAGGATGGGCTCCTTGCTACTCCAGCAGGGATTTCCCCAGCGTGGAGCTGAGTTTGGTTCCAAAAAGAGCAGCAGAGGAGTCCCCAGAAGTCAGCAAGTGCTGTGATCCCTCTTTGTGTGTGCCACAAAGGGATCCCAGCGCTGCCACAGGTGCTGCAGCTGCCAAAGTTCCCCTCCTCCCTGTGCCACGGGCTTCATCTCACTGAAATTCCTCTTTTTGGGACAGAATTTGGGGATGCTGGAGGTGCTGGAGGTCAGAGCATCACCAGCTCTGCACTCAATCCCAGAATGGTTGGAACTGGGAAAGACTTTGAAGGTGAACAAACCCAAATTGATGCTGGGGTTTGTTGTTATTATTGGGAAGCTGGATGGGATTTTCTCTGTGAAAAAGCTGAGTTTTGGTATTTGGAATCCATCAGCTGGGAAGCTCAACTCTGGGTGTGTTGTTTTCCTGATAAATGGGATAATGTGGGGAAAAGCAAAAATGCTTCCAGCAGGCTGGAAAATTTGGGATTTGTGTGGCTGGCTGTGATTTAAAGGAATGATTAAAAGAAAAAGTGGGAATCTGAGGGAAGGAAAGAAGGAATTTGAGTGCTGATCTCTGCTCCTGCTTTGTCACCTGGGGGTGATTTGGTCTCACCTGTCCCTGGTTCATTATTCCATGGGCAGGGGGAAGAGTGAAAGGAAACAAAGATTTGGGGTGAGTCCCAACAGTTTGGGGATGGGAGGCATGAAAAAAAAGTGAATTTCCATCAGATTTGGAGTCGGTTCTGCTGATTTGGTGTCCTTAAATCTCCTCTCCTACCTGCTCTGGTCAGGAGGGAAATTTGGGTGGAAAACCTCAGGATTTGGGACACCACCCTCTGCTCTTGTCACCCCTGTGGACACAGAGTTCTGTGGGAATCCTGGGTTGTGCCAAGGTGGTTGTGAAGTGAAATTGGAACTTTCTGAAGTGAAATTGGAACTTTCTGAGGTGAAATTGGAACTTTCTGAAGTGAAATTGGAACTTTCTGAAGTGAAATTCGAAGTTTTTATCAGTCAGAATCAGCTCTCAGCCTGTTCTAATTCCTGCTCCAGGTTGATATTTTTATATATATAATTCAAAATGTGGGGTTTTGCTGTAATTGCTTCAGGCTTCTCCAGATGGAAGAGGCAGGGAAATGCTGGGAATTCCAGCAGGGAATTGCTGGGAATTGCTGGGAATTCCAGCAGGGAATTCCAGCAGGGAATTGCTGGGAATTCCAGGGAATTCCAGCAGGGAATTGCTGGGAATTGCTGGGAATTCCAGGGAATTCCAGCAGGGAATTGCTGGGAATTCCAGCAGGGAATTCCAGCAGGGAATTCCAGCAGGGAATTTCTGGGAATTCCAGCAGGGAATTGCTGGGAATTAAAGCAGGGAATTTCTGGGAATTCCAGCAGGGAATTGCTGGGAATTAAAGCACGGAAATGCTGGGAATTTCTGGGAA